>NW_027529647.1:3710425-3715266 GCF_008692635.1 Crocuta crocuta
TGGGGGCCGGGGGGCTCCCTGGGGGCGCTCTGGGGGCTGGGGGGCTGACTTGGAGGCTGTTTCTTCTGGTCCTGCCCGCCCAGCTCCTGCCTTGTTCAGGAGGAACCGTTACGAGCTAGTGCCAGGGGCCACACGTGAGGCTGGCCCTGTGGGGGGCGTGGGCTCCCGGGCCACGTGGCCAGAGGGCGCAGCGGAGCTCCTTCTCCTGAAGGCTGGAGAAGGCCTGCGGGAACCGCGAGGCCGTGTGCCAGGGCGGCCGTGGTCCAGGGAAGCCTGACAGAAGTTGAGTGGCCGTGGGGTGCTATGGGGTGTTTGAGCGGGTCAGGGGGATCCCCCTCTTCTTTCCAGTGCCGGGCTCCGAGGAAGGGAAGGCTCACCTACCACAGGAAGCATGGGGGACGCTAAGAAAAGGCAAAGCTTTCTGAGAAGCTCCGGGGTAGAGGGTTGGCGTCTGTGTGGACTCTTGGCGGTTAGGGTGGGCATTGGTGTAGACAGGGAGCCTTGGTGTCTGCATAGACCTGCTGAATTAGATGTGGGCATGGAGGAGGTGCAGCACTGCTGGGCGTCTGCTGCGATGTTCTGACTGAGCGGCCGTCTGTCCTCTGGCGGAGAGTGTAGTCCGGTGGCCCAGCCGTCTGTGCGCCGCCGGCCCGGGATGGAAAAGCTTGTGCGGTCTTCCCAGAGTCGGGTTCTAACTCACACGGTCCACCCCAGGGCATGCGGACCTGACCTTCAGCGCGTCTTACAGGTGGAATTTGAAGTCACCCCAGGGCTCTGGCGGTGGCCCGGGGTGTGTCCGGCGGGCCCGTCGCAGCTCCCTGTGGGCCTGTGCACTCCTCTTTGAGTGGAGTCTGGGCTGCACCCTTGCCCGGCTCTGTTCCTGGCCGTGGGTGACCCTGGTCGGCGCCGCACCGGGCCAGGCAGGCATGGGTGACGCTTAGCGTGCACGCAGGAGGCCCTCCCTGCAGGTCCAGGCTGCAGTGAAGACGGCCTCTCGGTCCCCTGCACACCCGCTCCGGGGCCCTGCTGATGACGGCGTGCTCCTTCAGGCGGATGCAGATGGGGCGCAGGCACGCCGGGCGGGCTCCGGGGGACGGTCCCGCGCCCCTCCCGCTTTGCGTAGCTGCCCGCGGCCGTGAGGCATGAGGCCTCCTCCCCCGTCTGCCCCTCTCCCTGTGGGGTTCCCGGAGGCCCAGCAGCCGAGGCGCCCCCCTTCTGCCCGCCCGCGGTCTCCTGGCCGGTGGGTGTTTGCCGACTGAGGAGCACCCACCCGGGGGAGCTGCTGTGACTGGAGACGTGCGAGTTTACTCCACGCCTGAGAAGGGAGCCCTCTGCGCCCCTTTGTCCTGTCGCCATGCAGAGGCAGGTGGGGGCGGCGCGTGTCATCTGCGGCACGTGGCTTGGGTCGTGCCGTCTCGTGTCCAGCAAGCAGAGAAAGTTCACTGTAAAAAGTATTTCCTGTCAGGCGTCGACTGTGGTCAGGGAGGATCAAGGCCACGCTCACGTTTCTGAAAACCACTTTGGGCGCCCGTGGACAGGCGGTCCTGCGTTGGTCTCCTCGGAAAAGAGGCTTTGCTCTCCTTCCCCTGGGTGTGTAAAAAAGTGTGATTCCAATTAAGTGAAGCTCACTGATAAAATAAAACTAGTTTCTCAGAAGTGGTGCGTGTGATGTTTTAGGTGAAAAAGAAAAGAAAATCCGCCAGTGGAGACCAGTGGCTTACTCGCCGTGCCCGTGGTGCCAGCCGTCCCTGTCCACGGCTGGGCCGCACGCCGCTGTGCACGCGCGGGGCCAGGCAGGCGGCTGGCGGGACTCTGGCGCCCTGCGCCCCCGAGGTGTTTCCAGCTCTGCCCTTGACTCGGGTTTCCCTGACGGATGACAGTTTTGGGGTCAGAGCAGCATTGAACACTTACCACGCGAGGGCCCCACACGTGGGGGACAGGCTTTCTTTTTCGTGACACCCAGTATGAGGGTCAGGCACGGACCGTTCCTTGCGTGCCCCACGCATTTGAAGTTGGGGGAAAGAATACTTGTTGGAGGTGAGGTCCGGGCTGAGATCCGCGGAGAAGGACCAGTGTTGCAGTGCCGGCTGGCGCCCTGGGGCGCTTGGCGTCCCCCTGAGGCGGGTGTCGTCGCCTCACGCGGCTTCGTGCACATTCTGGAATGGTGACCGCCCTCCGCCCGCTCTCCTGACTTCGTTCCTGGCACTGCACGGCACGTGGGAGCTACCGAAGCCGCTTCGTGGTGGCAGCGACCGGAGGTCTCGTTGTAGGGAGAGTGGCCCCCTTCCGGGCAGTCAGATGCCCCTGCAGATTGGTGGCCCGCGCCCTTGGCTTTGGGGAGCGGAGCGCTGACTGCATCAAGTCCTTATGTTGTGGCCGCAGGAGGCGTAGCGGGAGCTGCAGGGGCACGAACGAGGGACCGAGGCGCAGGAGAGCTGGTGGTGTGCCTCTTCCCGCGGAGTCCACACTGCGGGCGCCCTCTCCCAGAGCTTCAGGCCCGGCGTCAGTGTGGCCTATGGTCGGGCGTGGGGTGGCCGTGGGCCGTGAGGCCGCCCCTTCTGCCCCAGATGCCCCTGCGCCCCCCCAGGCCACAGCTGCCGGCCGGGACCCGGGTAGACCTGGGCCTCTGACTCTCCCCACGTCCCCCATGTTTTAGCAAACTCCAAATCCTCCTGATTTTACCCGGAAGTGTTTCTAGAACCTTCCTGTGCTGTCAGCACCCAGAGCGGCCTGTGTTCCGGCCGTCAGCTGTGCTTCCCACACGGCAGCTTCCCTTTGGGTCTCTCCCACTCTGGTTCCCAGCAGGTAAGAGACACCGTTTTCATATGCTGGGCAAATCTGAGGGATGAATCAGGATTTCTCCATCTCCCCAGCTGCCTCTCCCCGCCAGGCTCGCGGTAGAGACCACGGCTGGCACGAGCTGGGCCCTGGGGGCCAGGATTTGTGGCCCCTGGTAGGGAACGGGAGCCGCTGGGCTGCGGGGGGCAGTAGCTGGGGGCGCGCATTCCTCCACTTCCTTGGCCGTTGCTGGCAGGCGGGCAGATGAAGAGGCAGCCGGCGTGAGAAAGGAGGCCGGGCCTGGGACTGTATTGTGCAGGAGGAAATAGGGAAGTGGCTCTGCACCAGGGCCCATGCCCCTGCGGGGCTTCCTCCTGGAGGCTGCCGGGAGCCGTAGGGCCCCGTAGGGATGCAGGACCAGCCCGTGCGGGGGCGCTGAGCGGCTCTGGGGGCCCCCTTTCTGTCACCAGACGTCGAGTGTGGCTGGAGCAGGTTTTGGTTTTCTGGTGCTCGACTGTCCCCACCCCTGAGGCCGTGTGCTTAGGGGTGAAGATGACCTCTCAGTTCCGTTTGTCTAGCCAGGCCCAGCATCGTCTGTCGGGGGAGACGGGAGGTGGCGGCCTGGGAGTGGATTGAGCAAGAAGGGGCCTCAGATTAGGTGGCCGGCAGGCAGGTGGCCGGCAGGCAGCCCCGCCCCCACCCCACTGCCAAGCCGACGCGTCCCTGTCCTCAGACGCCCTGGGACACGGCGCATATGTCTGAGCCCGTGGCGCGCCCGCGCTGTCCTCGCCGAGACCTTGAGCTTGTCCGCCTCGAACGGTGCCCAGGGCCCCAGGGGCTGTGTTCAGGGGAAGGAAGTGTGGTCCCGCTGGGGCGGGCAGGTCCCTCCCAGGGCCCGGGCTACCGGTGCCGCACGCGGTTTTGTTCATTGTGGAGGACCCGGCCCGTGGGACGCGGCTCCCCTGACTGATAGGCACACATTGGGTCCCTGCCCAGCTCCTCTAGCTTTTCCTTCCGATGCGATGAGCGTCATCCTTGGAACAACTGTTGGCTTCCGGAAGGCAGAGCAGTACGGGAGCTCCTGCCCCCCACCCCCACCCCGGTTTCATGTAGTGCCTCTTCCTTGTCAGACTTAGTAGTGCTGACCTCGTCTGTCCCAGGACGCCCCAGCCCGGGGCCACAGGGCATTTGGGCGGCACGTCCCCTTAGGCTCCTCTGACCCGCAGCTTTGAGGCCTGGTCACGGATGCCGTGGAGCTTCCCTCCGCAGGGACCCGCCTGACACTCTTCTCACGCCTGGGCTGGGTGGTGGCTTTGGGGAGGCGGCCTCAGAGATCATGCGCCCTTCTCGTCTTGTCTCGTCACGTCACATGGGTGGTCGGTGCCGCTGAGGCCCCGTGGGTGAACTTGTCCATTGTGAGGTCGGTTTGTCGGAGTCCAGGCGTGCCGCCCAGGTGTGGGGCGGGGACGGGGGACGGGGATGCTTCTGCAGCGGGGGCGGGTCTGCTGGCGCTGTGGGCTTGTCTGTTCAGTCACTGGTCACGTCTGGGGGCTTCCCCATCCCGGGAACCGGTGACGAGTGAGGAGACGGCTGGGGTTCAGCAGCCGCTACTGCATGAGTTTAAGTGATTTTCAAGACGAGCCTCGCTGCCACAGCTCCACTGCCACAGCTCCATCCGTCTCAGACGCTGGAAGCTGCTAGAACCCTGAGGGCCCCCCTATAGCTTCAGCTTTCCAAAACGTGGCTTTCCGATCCTTTTATCTGCGCTTTACTTTGGCAGTGCTCCTAAAGGGCTCCTTTGTAGCGAGAGGCTGGCTGTGCCGCCGTCCCTCTCTCCCCACCTTCCTGGCCCCCGAAGAAGAGAGGATTATCTCTAGAAATTTGGACGGGCGTCGGGAGGCTCAGGGGGTCCTTCCTGCAGAGGAAGCCGCCTCTGCCGCGTCCCTCGGAGAGTGCGGACAGAGCCTGCACTTCAAAGAGCGCCCAGAGCCGATGCCAGAGGGCCGCAGGGCGTGGGGGGGCCGCAGGGCGTGGGGGGGCCGCAGGGCGTGGGGGGGCAGGGG
>NW_027529647.1:3715370-3718379 GCF_008692635.1 Crocuta crocuta
TGCAGCAGCCCTCCACAGGGCCCGCCCCCGCCCCCCACCTCTCTGCCTTGAACGTTGCCTGGAGCCCAGAGGTGTCAGCGGAGTATCGACTGAGAGAGAGCTGAGCCGCAGACACGACTCCTGCCTCCATCCTGCGGGGTTCAGGGCGCGGAACGGGGCCATTTCCATTCCACGGGAGGCGCGGCCTTGCGCGCTCCACAGTGAAGACCGCCCTTCCGCAGCCCTTCCATGTAGGGTCCCTTTTCTGATAATCTGTGCTCAGGGTATTGGGCGCCCTTTAAACTCTGTGATTCTAGCCTATGGCGTTCTCATGGTGTTTGTTTACAGAAATTATTTACTGCCAGATACCCACTACTACATTTGCCTTTTCCTAAAAGATTCCTTTCTGACCTTTATTTTTGAGAGAGATGGACAAAGAGCACGAGTGGGGGAGGGTCAGAGAGAGAGACAGATACACGGAATCCGAAGCAGCTCCAGGCTCCGAGCTGTCAGCACACAGCCCAACATGGGGCTCAAACCCACGAACTGTGAGATCATGACCTGAGCCGAAGTCAGATACTTAACCGACTGAGCCACCTAGGTGCCCCCCTAAAAGATTTCTTGAGTGGCCTGCTGTGGGCATGGGCTGTGGGGAGACAGGTCCTGGGCAGCGGGCGGCCCCGCACACAGCACCTGGGGGCCTCCCCACCCTCACCTTCACCACATCTAGTGCCTGTGGGGTCTGTGACCTGACCCACAGTGTCCTGGGGTCACTGAAGTGGGCTTTACTTAGGTAGGGAGCATGATGCTTTACTCCTGTAAATTTTTTGACAAAGCAAAGCAAAATTTTAATACATTTTTCTCCTTTTGTTTTTTAGGTATTCGTTTGGTAAGTGGAGCTCAGAGCCCTGCTGCGTGGAGGTTAGCGTGTGTGGGGGGTACATACTCGCCCACCTCTCTCGCCCGAGCCGCTGCCGCCAGCATGTCTGATGCCTGTGATTTAACCTGGAACCCTGGGCTCCTGACGTGGAGGTGTGCTGCGTGTAGGTGATAGGGTCACACGGCTGGTCGAACGGTCCCAAGTGGTGGGCGATGTCCTCTCCAGTCAGCCCTGTTCCTTCGGGTGAAGGTCAGGCCACCCTACAGGCCAGCCCGTCTCCCTGCAGGCCACGCTGAGTGCCCAGGGCCCCCCTGAGCAGGGGAGGGGTTCGCCCGGGGCTAGTGCCGGTGGGACACCCCGCGGCAGTCAGATGTCTGCTTCGTTTGACCTGGGGAGGACTTTGGGCAGTGTACCCGTGCCCCGCAGGGAGCGCCACACCCCCAGTGAGCATGTGGGGTGGCGTCTGTTGAGGGACAGCTGGGCCGGGGGCACCACTCAGCCCCCGGGTGGACAGGGCACACACAGCGCAGCTCGTCTCCGGGTCCGGCCTTCCCGTGTGCCGGTACCACAGACACGTGAGCACACTCGGGGGGGCCCTCGGGAGCCCCGCACCTGACAGCCTGGGCGCCCCGCAGATCCCCCAGCACACGAGGAGCAACGGGCCAGGTCCCGGGCCCGTCCTGGAGGGACATGATCGCCGATAGAGGCCATCCCTGCGCAGCTGTGGTGACGGCGCTGAGGCCCTAGGAATCAGGAAAAGGGCTTTCGGGCGAGGACGCGACGAGAGGAGAGAAAAGAGCCAAATAGAAATCTGAGAACTGGAAACACGGCGTCTGAAATGACGGCTCCCTGGTGGGGCTGGGTGACAGCGGCACGTGGCGCGGCCCAGAGCCCCCGGGCCGAGCAGAGCTCAGGTGCCCGGGGGGAGAGCCTGGGCGCTGGGGGCCCGTGCACGGGGCCGCGGGACGAGGGCCAGGTGAGGCCGTTTCCACGTTGGTTAGAGACACACCTGCACAGACTCAGGAACCGGGGGCCCGCACAGCCTGTGGGAAGGAAGCCGTGTCTGTGGCCCAGGCGGTGCCGCCGACCAAGGGGAAGGGGGAATCCGGAGAGCAGTAGGCGGGTCTGGACGCGGCCCTGAAGGCGCCAGCGAGCCGGTGACTCCGACGGAAGCCAGGGCCTCGTGTCGGGGCGGACACTTCAGACAGGGGAACTGGCCGCGGCAGAGGCGCCCCTGCTCTCCGGAGGCGGGGAGGTGGGGAGGGACGTGCTGGCCGCGGGCAGGCGTGTGCCGCCCAGAGCCGAGTCCGGGGTCAGCGTGAATGACCACGCTCCCCTCCTGCTTTCTCTGTGGCGCGCCAGGCTGTGTAAGTCCCGTGCCTCCTGAGACGCGTGACGCTCCCCGGCGGACGCGGCCCAGGCTCGACGGGCTCCAGGGCGGCAGGGGGGCCTCACGCCCCGAGGAGAGCTCAGGAGGGGGAGGGTGTGTGTGGTGGCCCCTCCACCAGCCACTGGAAACACGTGGGGGTGCAGGTAAAACGCTGCTGGACAAGGTGGCGTTCTGAGAACACCCTGCCTGAAAGACCGGGCACGGGACGGGAAGCAGCGGCCCTCAGCACCGCGTCAGCGAGCGCTTCGGCGTCGTGCACTCTCACCCCAGCCGGAGGACGGAAGTGGACGCCAGGTGCCGCCGGGCAAGGGCACAGAGGACGGGAGGGAGGGTGGGGGCTGCCTCACACCAGCACGGGCCGAGGTGAGGACCCCGCGCTGCCGGGACGAAGGCGGACGTGTGCTTGTGCCCGAGAGCACGTGACGTGAGAGAGCGACGGAATTAGCGGGCACACAGGCGGCACCACGAGGGAGGGACCAGGGGTGCTGGCGAGCACAGCCCGAGCGGGGCCGCCGGGCATCCGCCTGGGGCTCCGGTAGGAAGCGGCCCACCCAGGGGAGAGGTGACGTGTCCCATTCAGGCACCTGCGCGACGTCCGCAGGGCACACCAGCCACGTCCTGGCCACCCGGCAGCCGGACACCGGGAAGGGGAGACCTCGCGTGCGGCGCCCCTCCCACGGAGGGCGGCGGCTGGGTGCTGTGCCAGGCAGCCTCGCGGCCCCACCTGCCAACGAGCCGCCTCCGTGGAGCGGCCACGGGG
>NW_027529647.1:3718436-3719906 GCF_008692635.1 Crocuta crocuta
CCCCGCCGGGGGCTGGGGAGTGTGGGGCCGTGGCTGGTTTCACCTCTGACCAAGCCCGAGAGCGGGGGGCAGGGAGAGGCCCCCCAAGCGTCACAGACGCGGCAGCTCCGAGCCCTGGGCGTGCGAGAAGGCCTGGTGCAGCGGTGCAGGAGGCCGCAGAGCAAGTCCCTGGTGGCCCGTGCGGGAGGGGCAGACTGCCCTCGGGCAGGGACATCCGGCCTGCACATCCCCCGAGGCCCCAGGGAAGGGGTTGAAGCAGAGGCCGTGTCCCCGGGGGGGCCCCGATTCTGCTGCCCAGTGGGGTGGAGGGGGTCAGGAGGGGGCTGGAAACGGCCCCACTCTGCCGATGGGCGGGCAGGGCCCGTGGGGAGAGGCCGCTCACGGAGGGCACTGATGGCAGCCAGGGTCCGGCTGGATGGCCGCGTCTCACTGCCCCACCCTGCTGGGCCACAGTGTCACCGCAGCCCCCGCTTCTGGCTAACCCGGCTCCTCTGAGGAGCGACAGGTTCTCTACAAGCGCCCGACATAAACAGACACAAACATAAACGACATAAACAAGACGTCTCGACACCCTCACGCGGGAGAACACGTGCCCGCTGACTGTGGATGAAGAGGTGCAGCGGTCGGCAGGGGTGATGCTGGAGCCGCAGGGTAAGGAAGGGCGGGTCGGCAGAGGAAACCAAGGCGGCGCCCGTGCACGGACAGCAGCCGAGCGGGCAGGGCCGGACGGAGGCGCTGGGCGTCGGGCGCCCTTGCTGGCCTTGCAGGGAGGCGGACGGAAAGGGAGACGACAGGCAGGAGAAGGTTGGAGGAAGTAAAAGCCCAGGACTTTCCACACATGAGCGAGAGGCACACGCCCCAGACCCTCCCCCACACACCGTGGTCGACAGGTGAAGGCCCAGCGGACGAGACGATCTTCCTCGCAGCCCGCGGTGCCAGAGACATCGCTACGGCGCGCCCATCGGTCCCGGAGCGGGGGGCCCAGGGTCGGCCGGCACAGCGTCCTCCGCGGGAAGGCCTGGGGGGCTCTCCCCGCGGGTCCGCCGGGGCTGCTGAGGGGTCCTTCAGGCAAAGGGGCTTGATGTCACAGAAATGATCTGATCTGATCCTTAATTACCTTGAAAGGTAGGTGGACAAAGCGAGAGTTTTGTCCACCGCCCCTCGGTGTCGGGCGCGGCCGCCCTTCCTTGTGCCTTAGCCTTTTCGGCGAGAAGAGAGCAGCGAGTGATGTGGGGAGCGGCTCCCCTGCGCCCTTGGCCGTGGGGGAGCGCGGCGCTACCTGGAGTCCGCAAGCTCCCAGCCTGGTGCAGTCGTGACCCGGGGGGATCTGGGAGTCTGGGCGTGAAGTTCGCCCCCAGCGAGGGCGTCAGGCTCCACGTGACCAGAGGCCCTTGTCCAGGCCACAGGGCCGAACCCCTCCTCCCGGCGGGGAAGGGCCCTGTGGCCCCAGGCGCCGGGGCCGCGGCAGCT
>NW_027529647.1:3719956-3727637 GCF_008692635.1 Crocuta crocuta
TGCGCCGAGTCCGCGGCAGCTGCCCCACGCTACCGTCAAGTCGGCGGTGGTGAAGCCAGCGGCCAGCCGTGGTGGCAGAGGCTCGCGGGGCTGCTCCGCCGAGGCCTCCCGTGGAGTCCAGAGCCCCGGCCCCTCCGCTCCCTCTGGTTGGCGGNGGGGGGGGGGGGGCGTCAGCATCGGGGCACTGGGGCCCACAGCCGCTGTTTTGCTCCGAGGGTAAACACCTCCGCCCCCCGCCCCCGTCTGCGCATCCGCGGACGCTGCCTGGCGCTCGTGAGCTCCTTCCCCGGGCTCGCTGGGAGCCCGCGGCGCCCGTGGGCCGGGCTTGCCACCAAGCTGCCGACTTGCTGACGCGTCTCCCCCGGAAGGCGGCCCCTGAGGAGGGAGGCATCGCGCGGTGTCCGCGTGGTGTGGCCGCTCGGCCTCCCTCATTAACCTCAGCGGACGAGCAGCCACGGCCGAGGGCCGGCCCAGCCGCCAGGCCCCACAGCCACCAAACGGAAAGGCCTTAGGCCGGCGGNTCGAGGAGCGTCGTCTGGGCCTGCGTCTCTGCTGTCCCACTGACTGTGACTCTCTTCTGCAAAGGGGACGCTGACGAAGCAGCGCCCCCTCCCCCATCGCCCAGCGCGGAGCCGCCGCGGGCGCAGATGGCGGAGAACGCGGCCCAGCCCTCGGCCCCTGGAGCTGCTCCGCCGGCCAGCAGCCACCGAGGGGGCGGCCTAGAGTCAGCTGAGCGCAGGTGCGGCTCCTTAGCCACACCTGCATCACGGCAAGCACCGCCAGCTGCGCTGGGCGCGCCCGGCACAGCCCGTGTCCGCCGCCCAGGGACGTCCGGTGCAGTCCCCGGCCTGTTTGCTTCTGGGGACCCAAGCAGCCGCCTCCTCTGACCCTGTGAGGACCAGGTGGGTGAAGCATAACTCCCTTCGCGCAGGGCCAAGCCCTCTTTCTAGTGCCTTCCCTTGTTCAGACTGACCACACGCCTCTCAGGGTGTCTCCACGTTTCTGGAACATTTTCCACTGTCCTGAGGGGCCTGCTGGCCAGCGTGAGCGGCACCTGCTGCTGGCCCGGGGCCTGGGGCCCCCAGGCTCTCGAGTGCCCGTGTGCAGCCAGCTGGGATGACCAGTCAGCAGGAAGGCCACGCGCCTAGGAGGCTCCTTGCCGGCTGCTTCTCTGCCGACGCTTTCACCATGGCTGCGCCTTGAAGGGCGCTGGGTTGGTAATTTTTACTTCAAAGAGTGGGTGTAAAAGTAATTAATTCAGGTCCCCTGTAAGTGCTGTTTCCTGCTGCCCTGAGGAGAGTGCTTTTGATGATCGTGAGGTCGGGGTGGGGCCCACTTGACTGCGACATTGAAAGCAGCGCAGGAGCCAGCAGGCCGGGCCCAGCTGGTGCTTCCCGTCGTTATCTGCCCCGAACGGGCAGCTCTTGCCCACAGCCTCACGATGTGGCCCGAGCCCTGATGACCACCTGTGTTGGGTGAGGTTGGGACCCAAGAGGGGGCCCCTGGCCCCCCCAGTGTTTCCGCAGACGCAGGCCCCACCCCCCACCCCAGGCACCAGGGGAGGCCGGCTGGCGGCTGCAGGGGGGACAGGCCCTGTGACCAGGAGCTGAGCTGCCACAGGGCCCTCGCACCCCGACCCACAGGAGGAGGACGGGCAGAGACCTCTCCGCCGTTCGAGGCGCCGAGGCTTCCAGAGTGTCTCCCGCCCTAGAGAGGATCACGGAACTTTGATTGTGACTTTAACCTGAGGGACCCTGGTGTGTGCAGGTGGTCTCCCTGGCGGGTCTCCACCTCCCCCGACACTGATGGTCAGGAGCTTCTGGAACCTGCCGTTCGCAGGCGCATGTGCCTCATGAGCGCCTTTGGCTTACGCCTCCGCGTTCTTCAAGGGGGGGATACTTCCTTCCATAGCTTTTCAATGGTCTGCCTGTCGCTGCACGGGCTTTGGTTTTTGTTTCTTGTGCCGCTGTGGGCCAGAGGCCCATTGTTGAGGAGCGTGGGGATCTGGCCCCTTCTGAGACCCACTGGGTCTCCCGCTGGGGCGGGAAACTGCAGGTGGAAACTGATCTAAGACCCTCAGGCTGCGTGAACCTCACGTTAGCGCCGCTGGGACCGTGCGCAGCCTTGGGGCCAGCCTGCTTCGTTTCTCCGGGTGCGGCTTCTAGATTGACATCTCACACGGTGCTGGAACGCGGGAAGCAAATCCCCCCGGGTCCTCGTGGTCACACAGCGTGGGCACCCGTCCCTGGGGCATGAGGAGCCTGGGGCTCCATGGCTTGCGACGCCTTTGTAGGAAAAGAACATTCTGTTTTCACTGAGGGCCCATCTGGGTGAGAACAGGACACGTTAGGGGCTCAGCGGGTGAACTGTTTGTTCATTTATCCTGATGTGCTGAACGGCGAGNTGACGGCGATCTCCCAAGGCTGGGAGGGCCGGGTGGCAGCAGGCGGCTGGGGTGAGCTGGGCGATGGGCGGGCGGGTGCCGGACCCGCACGGGCCGTGTTTGGCGGGGCGCACTCGTGCTGCGCGGGGCGTCAGGGGCCGGCCAGTGTCTGCAGGGGCCCGTGCACGCAGGCTGCGGCTGTGCTGGGTGTTTGCACTCTCCTCTGCTCGCTGCGGCCTTATCAAGTTTGACCTTCAGGCAGGTCCGGTGCCGGCGTCCACACTCACGCGGCCTGGGCCCTTGAGCTCCAGAGTCCGTCCCAGCAGCACCTCCCACCAGCCGTTGTGAATTAAATGCTGCCTGTGACCCCTTACCCTTGCTGCTCTTAAATTCATGCTTTAAAAACAGCTTAATGAGGGGTTTACTGGTCCAATTGGAAGTTTTTATTAAAACCTATTAGTGCTGGAGCGAAGCCTGCCTACAGGAAGCGACCGGACGGCCTCCGAGCGCCCGGCGGACTCGGCGGCAGCAGGTCCCCAAACCGTCTCCAGACCCGTGTCCTCGGCACTGCGCTTTGCCTGGTTCTCATATCCTCTGTTTAATTTATGGCTCGTCTAATTCCCTTCCCGGCCCCCAAGCCCGAGAAGGCAGCTTCTTGTAATCAGATCACTCCCGTAATCAGAGGCAGCCTCGCCTGCCCTCTCGCGTGGGCTCGCCGGGCTGTGCGCCCTCTCGGGGGGCTCCCTGTGGTTCCCTGAGGGCTGGGGCTCAGCACAGGCCCTCCCCTCGCGTGGCTCCGTGGGTGTCTGCCTGCACCCCCCCGCTCCCCGCCAGTGACAGGGGCCACTCAGCGTTTGGATTTGGTCTCTTGTCCGCTCGCGTCCCTGGGAAGGACAGAGAGGCCTGCGTTGGCTGGTTTTGGAGCTCCTGTGTGACACGCGTGGGCCGTGGGCCGTCCCAACTAGCGGACATCGTTCTTTCCAGAGTGAGAGAAGCCGTCTTAAATGGCTCCTGCCACTTACTCGCTGTGAGCAGCCCTGGCTGGCTGCAGCCGCCTGACAGACGGGCCCAGAGACCGACCTGAGGCCGTCCGCTGTCAGCCTGCGCGGGGTCTTCCCTGTGGCGCCCCGGAAACTGCTGCTCTCTTGCCCAGCGCCTTGGGGCCGGTCCTGACCCAGGGGGGGTATTCTCGCCTCATCTCTCTTTGCCTTGCTGCCTCTGTCTGCACACCACTGTTCGCCCTCTGGTCCCAGGGGTCACCAGTGCAGGGAGACCCTCTGCTGCAGAGGAGGAGCCGTCAGGGAGCGGCTGTGGCCCAGGGGGGTCACCCACGGCACCCTCCTCACATAAGCGACGGTGCCCCTGGCTGTGACCCGCGGCACAGTGGTCCCCAGCGTGTGCAGTGTTCACACCAGCACGTTGAAAGGGAAAAGTCATGGGGCCGCTGGGTGGCTGAGTCGGTTAAGCGTCCGACTTCGGCTCAGGTCATGATCTCATGGTTTGTGAGTTCAAGCCCCCCGTCGGGCTCTGTGCTGACAGCTCAGAGCCTGGAGCCTGTTTCAGGTTCTGTGTCTCCCTCTCTCTCTGCCCCTCCCCTGCTCATGCTGTCTCTGTCTCTCTCTCTCTCAAATAAAACATTTTAAAAAAATTGAAAAGACTATCTAGTGAAAATTACTAAGACCTAGAAGAAAATCTATTTTAAAGACCTTTTTTTTCCTTACACGATCATTAACATTTTGCTTATTGTCAATTTCTCCCATCAAATCCAGCTACCCATTTCTATTTCTGAAACTTGCTTATGTCTTTAATATGCAGAATTCTAGAATAGCAAGGAAGCATTTTGTTGCTTTTATTCACACTTGTTCGGAATCCACGTGGGTGGCTTTTGTCTGAAATGGTTCTAAACTGCCTTTTATTTTTATTAAATTGCGTAGATGTGGATGTTTGACTAGCATATGCTTTTGGGGGGCTTTTGGATTTATTTCCGATACTTTGAAATATAAAGGTGAAAAAGGCTTTGTATCCAACTTAATAAGACTTTAGAACAGGAAGGTTGTTACAGATTAAATGTGGCAGAGAATGTGCTTTGGAATTAACATAGCAGTTCTCATCAGTTCGTGTTAGCGATTGTGACGTCACATTTGACGAACTGCTGAGTCTCCTGGGTGTTGGTCTCCTAGGGGTTGAAAACCATAGTTTTGTCACCACCCTGTTTTCTGGAGACTTGCTGAAGTCCCTGTGGCCAGGGTCTGTCTGACTGCTACATGCTCTTCCCCTGTACCCTCCTGCTGTTAGCATCATGGCTACATGCTATTAAGAGTGGCCTTCCCACCCCTACCCCCAGCTGTAGTTCTGGCTCAGCTCCTGGGCAGTACTGAGTGCTTGTCTGTTCCCTCCTTTAGCCCTGTGGTCAAAACAGCCATAGGCTGTCTCCATTGTGGGTCTTTTAAAAAAAACTGGTGGTATCTGATTTTTTTAAAAATGTGTTCTAGCTCATTAATTTTTACTTTTTATAAGCTGTTTCCTCTTTCTAGGAGGAAGGGGTTTATTATTTCCTAAGATCTGGAGTTGATTGTTTACCTCATTAATTTTCCATCTCTTTTTATCTACTAATGAAAGCACAGAGGCAGGGGACCACTCCCCTCTGACTGTGTCCCTGGCCACACACCCTGTCAGTTTGAGACTCGAGTGTCTTCCTGATAATGGCACAGTGTAGTTTTATAATTGCCAGTGCTGATGTCTCTTTGGTCCAAGTGCTGTTGAGAGAAGAGTTTCAAAAGTCCCAAGCCCTCAGGGTTTTGTAGGTCACCCTTTATTGACCATTTTTTGATTTTATTACACTGTGAGCAGATAATCGGGCTTAAGATTGTTCTTTTAATTATTAAAAAACATTAGACATGTGCATGGACTAGAAAGAAATTGTATGTCACAGCTTATAACAAAAACAGCAGTGTCTTCTTTTACCTCTGCTCACCCCATTTTGTTTCCTGGAGCAACTCCTTTACTTTTTCTACCATTACTGGTATTTACCTCCATATTTGTGAATAATACATTTACGTAGGTGGTTCTTGGTGAATCATATTTGGGCTTTTTCAATATCCTTCGTATTATGAGTGATAATATCCTTAATCCTTAATTATTCTTTATCCTTAATTCTCTTCCCCTCATATCAGTACAACTGTGTCACAAATACAATTTATGAAACTCATATTCAGGCTTTACATGGTTTTAAATGTCATCTCCTGAGTCCACAGTGAATTGTGCTTACTTGTTTCCAATAACTCTTTGTTTTTCCTGGAGTTAATAGTTGCCTCTTCTTTTTTGGTTTGCTTTATTTTTCATCTCTGATCATGCTTTAACATTTCATTCCAAATATACCAATGCAACTATTTGACTCCTCCCAATACTATTTTTACTGAATCAAACATATTAGATAATTTGTTAGTCCCTTTCCCCCCCTTCGTAGAGATTTTTGCTTGGGAACTGTTACCACTTAGAGTGGATGCCTTTTGGAGACTGTTGGGGCAGGTTAACTCTTTGCCAGATTGCGTACCCCTGACCTATTTGTCCTTCTTCCCATCTTAGAGATCTTTATGGTTCACAGAGCCAGGTACCCAGTTGTGCCGGGGGTAAGGCTCAGAGACACAGCCACTTCTCCATAGCCGCCTTCCCTGTGTATATTCAAGAGCATTATTCTTACTTAGGAAGGATCATTTTTAAGCCCATGTTTTGATCACATTTTTAAAATCATACTTTATCTCGTTTGACGACAGCTAAAAGCAGCTGGTCAGATGGGTCCTTCCCTTTACTTCTGCAGTCGCCTGAGGCCAGAGGAACCATCACCCCCATGCTGCTTCCCTGCCAGGTAAACACTGATGTGTCCCGAGTCACAGCGAACAGCTGGGAGGCCAGCGGACAGCTTTGGTCTCCTCAGACACCACCGCAGCCCCTGGCTGGCCTGGAACCTCCAGAATCTGGTGTGTGTCCCTGGAGCTTCCTGGCTCCAATGCCCCATTGTTGGATGCAAGAGGAACACAGCGTCGGCAAGCCTGACCTTTGCCAACGCCAGTAACAGGGAGAGGCATTGTTAGGTTAGCCCTGGAGTAGCAGCTGTGTGCCAGTTTCTTTTGTAAATGCTTTGATATTTTAAAACAGAAATTTTAAGCGAGGAAGCCATGCTTTGTTGCTGTTACAATAGCAGCTCTTGTCTGTGTGGATTCATTGAATGGAGACACTGATACCGGTGCAGTTTTAGTACCGTTAATAGTTCCAAAGTGTGTAGAACGCATCTCTCCTTAATGGTTTGTGTCCTCTTCTTACTGAGAATTTTAAACCTCTTTTAAAGCAGAATCCTGTACTTACGACAGGCGTGTTGGTTGGTCTCTACGTAAACACCTTTGACAAGAAAGAGCATTGCTGGTTTTCCATTCAGTTTTAGCCTTGATGACTGTCTTTTGAGCATGTAGAAGACTGACCCGCAGATGGGGTTGTGATTAACTTTTGTGCCACGTCCATTCACCGTTGCCTCCGCACTGGGTGCCCCCACTGGGACAGGAGCCCCCAGGACCGCAGGCCTCTCCCCAGTCCCCCTCCCGCTCCAGCCCTGTGCCCAGTTTCGTTTTTCTCCAACTCCCCACCCTCTGACGTGGGTCTTTACGTGTCTGTCGGTTCATCGTCTCTCTACCTGCCTTCCTCCCACCAGACAGTCAGCCCACGAGGGCTGGGGCTTCTTGGGGTCCCCACCATCACCACGGCACATGGGATAGGGAGGAGCTCAGTGGCTGGTCCATGGTGAGCCCGTGCACGGGTGCACACTGAGACGCCGCCAGGAGGCTAGCGGTCTCGGTCTTCTGAGGCTGGCACACGTCCTCATGTTGTCACCCTTCTCAAGGCCGCTGGCGGTCCAGGACCCCATGCTTGGTGGAGTGTGTGACTCGTATGGAGAAAACGGATCGGTTTTGTTTTTTTCAGTGACGGGTCTCCTGAACTCCGCTCGCCAGCACAGCCGCAGCACCCGTTCTGGTGCTTCTGGGAGCCGGTGGCACTGAGACACATGCGGCCATTGTCAGGGACGTAGCTGGCCTGGCAGCATGCAGCCTCGGTCTGGGACACAGCACCTCTTCCTGCTTGACACTGAACTAGACACAGAAGCGCTGAGCAAGGTGTCCACAATCTGTTGACTGAACCCAACCAAAGGCAAAGCACAAAATGGGAAACGAGCCACGGAGCGAGGGGCGGCACGCTCCTTGGCATCCCAGGAGCGACTCGGGGTGAACAGCAGCACGGCCGCACTTTGTC
>NW_027529647.1:3727681-3741465 GCF_008692635.1 Crocuta crocuta
GGGGGGGGGGGGGGAGCTCTCTTCCAAGACAGAGCCTCTGTCCTCTTCATGAGAGTCAAGCGCGTGCCTCCCAGGGGCGAGGCCAAGCCAGCCCCTAGCTTGTCCCTGGCGACGTGTCAACGGGACCTCTAAAAAGATGATCTGACTTAGTTCCTGACTCACAGAAATGTTGCAGAGAAAATGCAGAGACCTCGTCGGCCTTCGCCCTGCGTCCCTGCAGATGGCACGTAACTGGTCTGGTGGACGGGGATGTCCGCTCCGTCCACTGAACAAGACGGTCGTGGGTGTCTCAGCTTTCCCGCCAGCGCCCCCCAGTCCCGGGGCCCCTCCCGGGCCACACGGCACACGCCGCCTCGTCTGCGCCCCCTGGGGTCTGCGGCAGTCTTCCGGACTTTCCAGGCTTTTCACGACCTTGACAGCTTTGAGCAGCTCTGGTCACGTATTTGGCAGTGTCCCTCACACTGGGTTTATCTGGTTCTCGTGAGGAGACGGGTCCCGGAGGGGAGGGGCCCTTCACGGCACCAGATCGGGGGCCTGAGTCCACACGTGACTCAGCGCAGGGGATACCGACCCGGATCCCCCGGTGAAGGTGTGTTTCCAGGTGCGTCCTGTGTCGGGTGCATTCTCCCCGTCCCTTCCCTGTCCTCTGGAAGCCGGTCTCTGGGCCCGGCCCGCACCCCGGGAGAGGGGAACCCAGTGCCATTCTCAAATAGTTTGTATATATATATTAAGGCCACATAGTCATTATTAAAAACTGGGGGACTTTCTTGAAGTCCAACTCTTCCAACTGAGCCAGCCAGGCACCCCTGCATTTTGCTTCGAGAAAAATCTTGCAAAATTATTTTGAAGTATATGATCAAGGAGTTAATAAGATTTATCTCTGAGTGATCAGATTACTTTTCTCCTTAGTTCCGATTTATCTTCAGTGAACATTTTTGCTTCTAAGGATTAACAAATTTGTTTTAACAAATTGATTCTAAAAAAAATGAAATCAGTGTTGGATCAGTGTGAACAGATGCGAGCTGGGCATGAGGGTGGAGGAGCTGGGGGCGGGGGGCGGCGAGAGGAGAGGGAGCTGGCGAAGCGTTGCCCGCAGGGTGCAGTGAGGCCCACTCCCAGCCGGGTGGGTGCCTTTGGCCTGGTGGGAAGTCCTCTCCTGGGACTGGGGGCTTCGTGGTGCTGGTGGCTGGAGGCAGGACCGGGTGGGGTTCAGGGGCCCGTTCTGAGTGTGGGGACTGCGGTGGCCGCCAGTGCTGGGTGTCGAGACTGGATCAGCCTCCTGTCCAGACCCATGCACGGCTGACCCGTGCCCCGCCCTGCTGCTGGCACGCTGTGTCCACCCCACCCCACCCCACCCCTGGCGGTGCAGGGCGGCTCACGGAGGCCACCATAGCACCTGCTGCCCTGCTCAGGGCGGGAAGGCTGGTGAGGCAGGACGGACAGACAGCTGGGGAAGGCCGGCTGTGGGCCTGGACGTGCGCGTGAGGGAGGCGGGAGAGCAGAGTCCCTTCTGACCGGCACTGAGCGCTGCGGGCACTTTGGAGTCGGGCTGGGGGCGGGGGGGTGGGCTCCGTGTGGCACTGGGCGCCTCCGCGGGGCCGGATGAAGGTACTAGCCCCCTGTCTGTTCAGTCTGTGCTGTGTTTCGGGATTTGTGTGTTTTGATAGCAAGAAGCCTCATTCTATCCGAGGAAGAGCTGTGTGATCTGCTTCAGAAAAGGCCAGGGCTTGGGGATGAAAGCAGGACTCCGGAGACAGGAAGCCGTGCTTCTCGCCACGCCAAGTGGCGCTCTCCAGGCCTCAGAAGTTTCTGGACTCCCCATGGCTCGGCCCCTTCCTAAATTCTAAGCATGCGTGTGGTTCTGTTGAGAGACTCCTGCAAAGGTCCTGCCCCAGCGCGTGGCCAGGCCCTCGCCTGGCATCTGAGCACTGCCCACTTCAGCATGTGCCCATTCACAGCGGGCGGCGAGGTAAGTGCCGGCCAGTGAGCTCACACAGCACCGTGCAGCTCACCGGGGAAGGCTCACGGCCACCACCCGTCTCGGCTTTGGGACGCAGGTCCCAGACAGTTGGCTCAGCATCAGTGAATGGACAACTCTCTTCCTTTTCTCACCTTTTGATGGTCCCAAAATCAGCAATGATAGTCATAATCACCAATGAAAATAACATAAAATAACAAGTGGGGCAGAGCCCAGAGTGGCCGAGAGCCCCGGGGCCTTTGCACATGTGGGCTCTGCACTTTGGGGAGCAGGGTGCCCCTCCCACGTGGTCCGTGAATTGGAACGGAGCCCTCAGTCTTCCTGGACGATGTGGCTGTCATGCGCCGGGGTCCTGGATGCTCCCCTCCCTTCCCTCGGGCCCCGCGTGACACCCCGCTCACTCCTGTGCAGAGAACGTGCTTCTTTCCCCGCTCCCATGTCGGGCTGCCCCTGCGGCTCCGACAGCCAGCGCACAACCAGCTGTGCCCCCCACCCAGCTTCAGCCGCCAGGACTGTGCCTCCTGAGGGGAGCCAGGCACTCTGAAAATGGGTCTCCTGTTTTGGAAAAAAGTAATTGTTCTCAGAGTTCAACTGACTGGTCGGCCTCGCAGAGCCTCCTTCTGCTCGCGGGTCCCTCTGTGACGTGTGGCTGTGTCTCCACAGGCTTTAAGTATCTTTTTTTTTTTAGGGGCGCCTGGGTGGCTTAGTCGCTTAAGCGTCCGACTTTCGCTTAGGTCATGATCTCGCGGTTCGTGGGTTCGAGCCCCGCGTCGGGCTCTGTGCTGTCAGCTCAGAGCCTGGAGCCTGTTTCAGTCTGTGACTCCCTCTCTCTCTGACCCTCCCCTGCTCACGCTGTCTCTCTCTCTCTCCTAGAAATAAATAAAACATTAAAAAAAAATTTTTTTAAAAAGTATCTTTTTTTTTAATACTTATTTATTTTTGAAAGAAAGAGACAGAGCATGAGTGAAGGAAGGGCAGAGACAGAGGGAGACACAGAATCTGAAGCAGCTCCAGGCTCTGAGCTGTCAGCACAGAGCCCGACNCTTCAGATTCTGTGTCTCCCTCTCTCTCTGCCCCTCCTCACCCCTACACTCTGTCTCTCTCCCAAAAATAAACATTAAAAAAAAATTTTATTTAAAAAGTATCTTTTTTTTTAATATTTATTTTTGAAAGAGAAAGAGACAGAGCACGAGTGAAGGAAGGGCAGAGACAGAGGGAGACACAGAATCTGAAGCAGCTCCAGGCTCTGAGCTGTCAGCACAGAGCCCGACACGGGGCTCAAACCCACGAACCGTGAGATCATGACCCGAGCCGAAGTCAGATGCTTAACTGACTGAGCCACCCAGGCGCCCCTCTAAGCCCCTTTTTAAAAGACTTATTCTCATATTCACCGCAAGTTTGGCTTCTGGGACAAGTGGCAGTTCCAGACAGCGCGGTGCCGTGTGTCGGGGTTCGAACGCCTGCTGGCGGCCGCTTCTCCGTGTCCCAGTGGAGGGGGATCCCTTGCTTTCTTCTTCTGCACCTTGTGATGATGAGGCTCCGCACCGTCTGCATGCACACGGGGCGCCTGGGCAGGCCGCGGCCCCCGCTCTGCTCTTCCAGCGGGCGTGTGTCACTACGTGCACTGTCGGCAGGGTCCGCGCCCCGGCAGCGCAGCTGGCACCCCGGGGCCCCGCTGTTCAGTCCATGCTCGGCTGCTGCCCGGCTGCGGGTAAGCAAGTGCCTTTCCTTCAGCCCGTGTGTCCGGGTGTGCGCCCGACACACCCCTCCTTCCTCTCTGCTCCAGACTGGACGGGGCTAGGCCTGCACGGAGCCGACTGCCCTCCGGGCCCCGGACACCCGGCCTGTCGCCGGCCGACCAGCCACAGGGCTCCAGGCTGCGCCACAGTCGGCCTAGATCTGGGCAGGGACGCTTTGTGGGTGCGGGTCAGAGTCACTGCTCGTCAGAAAGCACAGGCCCCCCTTCCTCTCCCTGCAACGGTGAGGTTGCTGAGGGACCGGCTGTCACCAGCCTGATCCGGCCTTTAAAGTTCTCCCTCAGCAGCACCGAAGGGCCAGCAGCCTTGGTGGTCAGCGCCTGGGCTTGTCCGCCAGGGCCTGTCTGGACGGCATGCGTGGTGGTGGTGGTTTTTAACGCTTATTTGAGAGAGAGCACACGCGCGTGCAAGACACGTGATGTGCAAGTTGGGGAGGGGCAGAGAGAGGGGAGTCCGGGAGATCCAAAGCCGGCTCTGTGCGCACGGAGAGCAGCGAGCCCCATGCGGGGCCCAGACTCTGGAACCACAGGATCACGGCCTGAGCTGCCTGGCGCCCTGGAGGGCGTGCCCTGCACCCGAAGTCTGTCACCCTCTGCACTCGTCTGGGTTGGGTTGCGTTGCTTTATTTTCTGAACTCAAAGTAACTTACTTTCATCAACTGGTTGCTCTGCTTCTTGTTTCTCTGGAAAACTCAAGATAAACACTTTTTTCTTTCCCTCGACAGCTTGCGTGAGAATCGCTTGGTCTTTAAGTGCCCTACACGGTTCCTTTTCACGTCATTTGCAGTCGCTGCTAATGCCATTTTCTGTATGTTTCTTCTAACTTTCCGTGTAGGCAATCGTATTTTTTTCTACTTCAAGTCTTAGAACTTCTCATTATTTTCACAGTGACTATGTGTTATTAGGACTCTTGAGCCTGTCATTCCGGGGGCGCCTGGGAGGCTCAGTCGGTTAAACATCCAACTCCTGACCCGGCTCAGGTCACGATCTCACAGTTCATGAGGTCGAGCCCCGCGTCAGGCTCCGTGTTGACCGTGCAGAGCCTGCTTGGGACTCTCGTTCTGTCCCTTCCCTGTTCGTGCGTGTGTTTTCTCTCTCTCTCTCTCTCTCTCTCTAAGTAAATAAATAAACTTTGAGCGTAAATAAAAAATAGTTGCCATGTTTAAAAAAACAAAATCATGTCCTTATGAAAAATTTCAAGCATACCAAAAAAACCCATAAAGGATCGTATAGTAAAAACCCATATATGGCCCATCTCACTTCTACAGGTAGTATTTTACCAGATATTTTTCCCCGTTATTTAACTAATCTGTTAATCTCTCTATCTGTCCATCAACCCATCATATATTTTGATGTGTTTCAAAATTAATGCCACACACACGTACTCGTCCCTAAATGTTCACGTCAGCGTGCAGGTCCTCAGCGAGGCTCTAGTCACACAGACTGGGAGCCGCAGCGTTTTAAACAGACATTTGTCCTGCAAGCCAAGCTTAGAGTGAACGTGGGAACGTCTTGTAAAAAGCTAAGCAAACGCTTTGTGAAGAAAAGCAGACATGACAGACAGACCACACAACGAGATGTGCGGGCCCTCAGTACACACTGGGGCCGGACGCACGCGTGCCCCGTGGGATCCAGACTCCCGTGAGGATGCAGAGAATGAGCGTCGCTCCCGCTGATGCCCAGGTAGCCCTCGGCCCGTCCGGCTGAGTCTGTGCGAGATGTCATAGGGGCACCAGGGGCTCGGGCTGCTGAGCGTCTGGCTCTCCCTTTCGGCTCGAGTCGCGAGCTCACGGCTTGTGGGATCGAGCCCTGCACTGGGCTCTGCGCTGGCTGGGCGGGGCCTGCTTGGGACTCTCTCTCTGCCCCGCCCCCGCTCATGCTCTTTCCTTCCCTCTCTCCCTCTCAAACATTAAAAAGAAAAAGCACTTCCGGGACTTTTTGCATAATGCCCCCCACAAGGGGGCAAAGCTGGCTTCGCGCCTGGCTTCTCAGCTAACTTTCCGGAAGTCCTCAGCTGACTCCTCTCTGCAGACAGTTGTGTCCCGTCCATTCCGCTCCCGGGATCCCTGGTGTCGGGCCCGTGGGGCCGGCGGGCCGGCGTCAGCTGTGCGAAGGGCAGCCGGAGGACTCATGTCCCTGAAAAGCCGAAATCAGAATGCCCCAAACACAGCAGCTGTGAGGTGGTTAGTGCCGGGGAACCTTCTGCGTTCTCTTAGGCTGCGGTGGTTTTATGACGACGCCTGGGGTTTTCCATCTTTTTGTTATTAATAGAAAGCACGGAAGTCACAATGTTCCTGCTCAATTTATGTCCAGAAGAGAACGGCTTGTGTTTCTGAGTCTTTTTAGGCCCAGTCTGTGGTGGTGGAGAACTTTCTGTCCTTGGGTTGCTCAGACGGCCGGCCTTACCCTTCCCGCCGATGGAGGGCAGCGATTTTCCCCTCACGCGCGAGCTGGGGTGGCGCGAAGGCTCTCCTTCCTCCTTAAACCGCCGTCTCCGCATCCTCTCCGCGCACGTGATTTGGGCACCTCGCTGTTGGCGAAGCTACGAGCTCCCAGTTCTCTGGGAAGGAGGAGTCCGTGAGGTGCGAGGGCCCCCCTGCGCTCAGGGTCCTCTCGCCTCCATGGTTCCTGACGACTCGCTGCCGTTCGCCCGTCCCCTCTCCGCAGGTACGGGCTCACCTTCCTCTGCCTGGGCCTTGCCGGCTCACAGCAGTCTGGCCACGTTGCACCTCTTGGTGTTTTTGGCTACTGTCTTGCATAGGATTCTTGGGTTCTTGAATCTGTAACTTAGGTCCTTTATCAAGTATGGATCATTTTTGCCAGTATCTTTTCCATTTGTTCTGCCCGTTTCCGTCGTCTCCTCCAGGAGGAGGCCCCTCCGGCGATGCCCCACCAGGTCCCACGTCTGCTCTTCGGGCCTGGTACCTGCTTCGTGCTGTTTTCACGTCCACTCTGAGTTCTGTCCGCCCGACGGCCGTTACAGTCGCCTGGGAAACTGGGATTTGAGAGGCTTTCTTTTCCAGTTGGAGAACTTGTTTAGTTCTCCCCTCCCTGGCTCTGTGTCTGTGCCTCGTGGGCGGGTCCTCCTTCCCACCCCTGACCACGCTTCACCGTGTGTGCAGAGCGGGGCCACATTCGGGGTGTGGGACGGGCAGGCCGTGCAGGGACGGCTGAGGCCCAGGCTGCACGGCACGTCCAGGGAAGGCCCTGCCTGAGAACGGTGGCCTCCAAGGAGAGAGCCGCCGAAGGGCCGGGGGAGTGGGCGCTGGCGGCGGCGGGGAGGGTGCAGGGCGGGGGGCGGGGGGGGCAGGNCCCTCTCCCTGCGGGGCGCTCGTGTGGTGTCTTCCTGATGGCTCATGCCAGCAGACTTAGCCGAACCCCGATCCCCCGCTGCGCACGGACCCTTCTGAAGCAAGCATTCCTGGAACCTTCCCCCGACGGCATCTCGGATGTGGTGCCTGAGGATATCACGGACCCTTCCCATCACCAAGCCACCGCCCCAGGCTTCTTTGCGCACAACTTCTGCACAATACCGGCCGCCGGCAGTGCCCACCAGGTCCCGGTTCTGTGACTGCCGCCCGCCTCCTGCTCCCTGCCCCGAGGGGGGTCCGCGCTGCCCGGGGCGGGTCCGTGGGGCGGCCGTGCCGCATGTGAGTGACACGGAGCTGCCCGCTGGGGGGACAGCGACTCCTCCCCTTGAGAGGCGTGTGAAGCCAGCCCCGTGTGGCAGGAGGAGGGACTCGGGCGTCCACCGTGATGACCCCCTGGCGGAGACCGTGTGCTGGGGGCGGGGGCCGGGGGCCTGGGCACTGCCCGGTGGAGGAGAATGTGACTGCTTCCTACTTTTCAGATGAACCGACCCTCCCCGTTACTGCGGTGAGTCTGCGGTTCACGTGACGACAGACAGGCCAGCCCCTCCCAGCGGCCAGGCCCTGCCCTCCTTCAGGTGACGAGCGCGAGGCTCTTGGCGGCATCGCGGACACCCGGAAAGCGTTTGAGGGGTGTGTGGAAGACCTAGAAAAGCGGGTCATTCTCCAGGACCGTGCGGGGCGAGGGGGACCCCCTTGCGCAGGACGGGGCCCGAGGTGTGGGCAGGGGCTCGCTCCGCCTGGCCCGCGCGCCCCCACGGACAGATCCAGGGCGGCCCTGCGGCCCTTGGACGGCGCGACGGGCAGGCCTTCAGGATCGCAAGCCCCTCCGACAGCTCTGGCTCATTTTCATGCGCGGGAAACAAAAGACAAAGAAATGGTAATGCGACATGCCCTTCAGCCCCCGTGTGTGTCAAATATGCGAATATATTAATCCTGAGAAACCTCTGTTGCTAGATCTAATTTCCGTTGACAGGAAGCATTTTCGTATTTATCCAAACCCAGTAAAGCCAGTGAAGGTCACTGCTCTGAGTTTTGTTCTCGGGTAGGCTGGTGACACCTGCGTAGTTCTGAGCAACAGGGGACACCTGGGGCTAGGAAGTCTGGTTGCCATGGTAACCTAGCATTAACCGGCACCGTGACAAAGTGCGGGGGACGGAGGGTCGCTGTGTGGGCGTGTGGGTCACACAGGTCACTTCCTGTTCCCTGCGGTGCCCAAGGACAGACCTACGACACAGATTCCCAATTTTCTAAACGATTCATAATCGGGATCATGCAGCTTAAAATGAGTTTATTTGAAGCCTGAAACCTTTAACCTACTCTTTCAAAAATATCTACTTGCGAGAAAATTCATTCCTCTTTACGATCTGATTGGACTTAACCCCTGCATGTGAAGTGTGAGGCTCGGCCCTTTCAGAGATCCGGCCTCGCCGCGCGGGCGGACAGCAAGGTCGGCAGCGCCTCACGTGCCCCGTTCTCCCCACTCAGACTGGCTCCGGAGGGTTCCGGAGGGTTCCGGGCAGATCCAGCTCCAGCAGGTCCCGGGCACCAGGGCTGGGGGCGTAGGAGGCTCCAGGCCAGCCCCGGGAGGCGGACAGGGGTGAGGCCCATCCCTGCGGTGGGGCTGGCATCTGTACCTCGGGCCCTGGTCGTCCCCTTAGGGCCAGAGCAGCCATGCCAGCCATTCTTGTGGCGGAAAGGGGTCACGTAGGCACGGCCCCTCCGTGTCCTTCTCTGCGGGCGCGTGTGTGACATGCCCTGGCTGCAGCTGGTTGCCATGGCGACAGCGTCTGCAGGGGACGGAAGGGGCTGGTTGGTACCTGTGAGGGGCAAGGTCACCCAGAGCAGTGCCCGTGGCACGCTCTCGCCCTCGACAGCACGCGAGGGGCCCCCGGAGTTTCCGCAGCCGGCAGCCCCTTTGTGCCGTGTCGGCGACCGTGCGGCGCACACTCGGGTGTGCTTCCCTCCTGAGCCGGAGCCTGGGAAGACGGGAAAGTGACTGCAGGCTCCCAGCGCTCTGCAAGGTGCCAGGGTGGGGCTCCTCGAGAGTGACAGCCGTCTGGGGGGGGAGGGGGCGTCTTTCTCCTGCCTCCCTGCTCTTAACCCGGAGCTAATGGCTTTCCTGCTTCTCGTGCGGATGGTGGCTGTCACTCTTGAAGGATCCATAGGTGCAACGCTTAATTATTCTTTCTAAGTAACTATAATAATTCCAGGGAAGGTAACGAGGCCCCGGTCGGTGTTCTCTCTCTAGCGTGGCCATCTGTGTAGCTCACGCCTCTGAGGCATTGTTTCAGATTATGCTTTTCTCCTGGGTCACAAGTGGCTTAATTTATGCCGTGTGGACCTTGACTCGGTGACCTCCACAGAGGTGGTGTGCATGCTGAGCCCCGTGGCCCCCTCCCCAGCCGCCCCTCACTGGCCAGGCGGGTCTGCTTCCCGTCCCCAGAGGAGGGATCGCTGCGGAGTGGCCAGGCCGCTGTCCCCGTCCCCACGCGGTTCTCCTGAGGGCGCCAGGCACAGGTCCAGCCTCTTGGTGCCAAATTTTCTGGATCTTTAACCAAAGAGCATCTTCACTCTCCGCACGTCCCTCGGTCCACAGGGACGGTAAGCACTACTTCCACGTAGCTCTGATTCAGGGGGCAGGTGCCCGGAGCTGAGCAGGAGGGGCAAGGGACCCCCCCATCCGTCAGGAGTGGGGTCGGGAGACCCAGGCCCTGTGCTCCTCTTGTGGAAACACGCCGAGGGTCCAGGTCCAGCACGCGTTACGGGGTCTTTCTTGGAAGTCACCTATGGCCAGCCACACGTCACAGGCCGTGGCCCCAGGTGCTGGTTCAGACGCACCGGTCAGGAGAACATCACCTCTCCGACCGCACAGGCCGCCGGCAGACGCAGGGCACAGGGCCGTGTCCGCGGGGACCTGGGGACGTGGACCGGGGTGGCCCGCGGTTCGCTATCCGATCGGCACCGGGTGGGGTGACCCTGCAGCCTCCCTGGGGGGGACCTGCTCCACCCCCACTGCCCGTCTCCTCTTCAGAAGGGCAAACGGAGCCTGGGAGCCGCCCCGCCACCCGGCAGCTGCTCAGGCGGTCGCTGTCCAAGCGTCTGGTCCCAAGTGCCGACGCCGGTCTCAGCGGGAGGACTTCCTCCACTTTCACACGGAAGCTTCCCAAACGCGGCCTGTTTGGCACTTGTCAGCATTACTGGAAACAAGCCAGGAGCCACAGGAGGGAAAGTTCCAGAAACAGGCAGCTGCGTGGACCTCCCGTCTCGTGGCTTCCTAGCGGGCATTTGCAACCACCCCCCCAGCACACAGGCCTCATCCCCAAGGAGCACCCACTGGGGCAGAGCCTCCCGGGGCCCCTCGGACTGCTGTGTCCAGCAGCGCTTGCACCTCGGTGGAGGGGCCAGCGTGCGGCGTCCCCTCTGGAAGGGGATACGTGTGAGCGCGGGTGGGAAGGGCGCAGGCGCCCTCTCGAGTGGGACTCGTAACTGAGGTCGGGTCCCCAGCGGGACCTGCCGGCTGTGTCTGGGTCAGTCTGTCACGGCGGCAGGCACGTCCTGCGGTGGCGGCCCCGCGGTGCGCCTCTGGGCTGTGGGAAGCCGCCCGGCGGCGCCCTGGGCGTGTGTCTTCCGGGGCCGCCTTCCCGCCACGCAGGAGAACAATGGTGCGTCTGTGCAGCGGCACAGCTGCGCGGCCCCAGGAGATCCAGGCAAGGAGAGCGAAGCAGGTGGGTCTGCGGGCGACCCTTTCCTCCCCGGCCGTGTCGCGGGCGCTGATGGCCTGAGGGCTGGCGAGGTGGTGGCTCCAGCCAGATTGGGGGGGGCGGTGAGGGGGCAGGCGGCTCTGCTCCCCCTGAGCACCCCGGCAGGGTGGGGAATGTTCCAGTACATTCCAGCACACGTGAATCCCTAAGGTGGCAGTGTGTCCCCTGCCCACCCCATCGCCTGCTTGCCGGCACTTAGGGGGGTCCCTGGGCTCCGCCATCCGCACATCACTTTGACTGGTGTCACTCAAGCTGTGTATTAAAATTCCGCTCGTCACGTCTGTACAGAGTGAGGTGGCAATTAGAGAAGGCGGGCCCGGCGCTCTGGGGAACGCGCACCCACGCGAGCGTCTCGGAGTCTACGCGGGCTTTCTGGTGAGCGCGGGCAGGGCCGGCTCTGCACCGCGGGGCCCAGCAGACACACCCGCGGCGTTCTGGCGGACGCCACACTGGCGGGCTCTGGGGCTCGCCCAGCTCTGCCCAGGACGCCCCTGTGCCAGCCGCCCCGTGTTGCACGGCGGCCCTGGCCTCCTGCCGCCCACGCTGTCCCCACACGGGAGGGCGATCGGGACGCGTGGCGCGTCTCAGCGGACATGTCCGTCACTGCTGCAGTGGCCAGTCACGTCCGCGCTCTGCAGCGTCCTCGGGCCGTGAGGTCTCACGGATCACAAAACACACCCCAAGGAAAGGAGTCCGAATTCAGTGGCCGTTCCACCTCTCACAGTAAAACTCGAGACTCATAAAAGGAACAAAGTCGGGGTTTTTTAATAGTTGAGACAAGAAAGGGAGTTTGAAGTAAACTGTAAAGCAAAGGTCCCCCTTCCCCATGGACAGGAAGAGCCTTGCCTCGAGGGGCACGGTCAGTCTGCGTCTGGAATCCCCCAAGACGGAGCGCAAACACTTGCTTCTCCTTAGAGAAGTCGGGGTTCTGAGCTCTGGGCGGGTGCAGGCGGGCGCTGGGGAGCCAGGCCGAGTCCCCGTGGCTATCCCCCGCGCAGGTGGCACCGATGCCCCCTTCCCGGCACTCTGGGCCTCCTCCTCCTTCTGGAACTCTCTCTGGGTGGTGCAGGGTGTGCTCTGGTGGCCCCAGTGACCCCAGCACAAGTGCATGTGGCCCAGCCGAGGCAGCGAGCCCACGGGGACGCCGCACTGGCCCGTGTAGGGCAAGGCTCGCCGCCCCTCCGGGTGGGGGCCGGTTTGCGCATCAGCCCCGGTGCCGGGCACTGCCTCACAGCAGGCGGACCTCGTCCTGAAATCAACTGATGGGGCACCGGGGCTTCAGAAATCCACAGAACACATGAGAGTAAATGGTGCCCCCGTTTTATTGGGAAGAATGTCATGGCACAGGAAGAGCCCACACACCCGCCTGACACTGAGCGGGCTGCTGGCGGGCATCTTCACGTCCCCTGTCTCCTCCTCCAGTGCCTGTCAAAGTAAGTGGCAGGCATCAAGCCGTCCATGTAGCCCTAAAATCTCGGGTTCAGAACTCATTTAGGGTTGTCTGTTAATGGTGGTTTTCTCTTTTTTAGGAAAGAGTTTACAATGAAATGTGTAGACCTTCAGGTGCCCCTGACCCACTGAGTCATGGGGTGTCGCCCCAGCATCCCGGTTCCCGCTGCTTTCCCCTGTATCAGTTTTGCTCCTTCCAGAACCTTCTGTGAATGGAACCATAGCGCGTGGACCCTTGTCCAGATCATCTTTCATGCTGCATAAAGTTTATCAGATTCATCAAAACGAGATGAAAAAAATGTGTGCAAGGGCACGTGGGTGGCTCAGTTGGTTAAGTGTCCGCTGACTCCCGACTTCGGCTCAGGTCATGATCTCGCAGTTCGTGGGTTCAAGCCCCGTGTCGGGCTCTGTGCTGACAGCTCGGAGCCTGCTTGGGCTTCTCTCCCTCTCCCAGCCGCTTCCCTGCTTGTGCGCACACGCACTCCCTCCCACTCTCTCCAGATACGTTAATGAGCGCGTGTGCACCATGCAGAATGCCATTAGTCTCTGAAAGGCTGAGTGACAGCAGCCAGGAAGCTGCTCGAGTCGCTTGTTTCCACGATGGGCCACCTCTATGTCCGTGGGTGCAAGGAGCACCCGCCCCCGCTGTGCCCGCGCCGCTCACCGCGCTTGTGATAGGGTCCCCACTATCGCCGCACATCCTGCAGTGGAGCTGCCGCCGCCCCAGGCCAGGCCCCCCGGGGCTCACAGGGGCCATTTGACTTACAGCCCCTGTCCCTGTACATGTGTCCCCCCGAGGCCTCCGCCGTCACCGGGGCGGACCGGGGCCCTCACGTCCGTGTCAGGCTGTCTGGCCTGGTACGCGTGTGTCCCGGTGAGGTCCCCTTGGGGAAGAGCCCACACACCTCGTGTGCAAACCCACTGAACTGAAACAATGGCAGTGTGTGCAGAGCGTGGGGCCCGCGTCGGGTCTGTGCAGGGCCCTGCCGAGGGCCTGGCTCGGGCGCCGCGGCCGTGCCCCTGCCCCCTCTGACAGGTGCCCTGGCCGGGGGCTGAGACCACCTGCCCTGGTTGAAGCCTCATTTAAGAGAAGCCGAGTTTGGAAAGCGTCTGGCTGTTGCTAACGTGCCCCTCGTGTTCTTACTGTGCTCCTTGCAGGATGGGAGTCCCAGCTTCTGGAGACGGGATTCCTGGGAATCTTCCTGTGCCCTCTTTGGACTCTGTCTCGACTGCCCACGGGGACCCCCCCGTCCCAGATCGTTCTGTGGGGCTTTCGGTGGCTGATTTTCAGAATCATGCTCGGAGCAGTAAGTAGAGCCTTCGCCTGCCGCGTGGGGCCGCGCCTGGGGACCCCTTCTGCTGCCTTCCGCCCTCGGTGGCCTGTTCCCGAGCACAAGTGACACCGGCCCCCAGTCCCGTACACAGGCACTGCCCGCGGGACCTGCGGGCGCCTGGCTCACCGGCCCGGG
>NW_027529647.1:3741833-3743365 GCF_008692635.1 Crocuta crocuta
CACCCCACGCGGCCGCTCCATGCCTGGTGTGCTCCCGGCTCCCACCCGCTCCTCGGCCCTCGGGACCAGGCGCCCCCGCTGCCGCCGCCGCCCACGGGGCCCTTGCAGGTCCGTGTCTGCCTCTGCGCCACCTCCCATCACCTTTGGGTGTCTCAGAAGCATCACCTGGACCTTAAAGTCAGGAGTGACCTGGCCCCTGGCTAAGCACAGAATTTGGCGAAATCGTGTTTGCTCTCTCGTCCGCCTCTCGCTCTCCAGTAATAAGACCTTGATGTTTATGCCGGACACTAACTTCCTTTATGTCAGGGGAAACCTGGCCCCCAGCTCTGCTAGGTGCCCATCTGCCCGAAGGTTCGGCAGGTGCGGGCGGGCACGAGCTCGCAAAGGGCGCTCAGCCCCACAAGGCAGTGGCGCCTCCCGCGGCCCTTTCGGTCTGGACTGCCCGCCGTCTCCTGTCCCCCACCACCTGGCACCGGCTGCCTAGCATGCCCTGCGTCCCTGGCAGGAGCCCCTTGTCACTGCCAGCCTGGGACAGCGTCCGCGTGTCCCGTCCCTGACTCGGGCCGGCCCTGCCAGATCTCCGTGGGCCTGCGTTCTTTCACCGTGCAGTTAGTGAGTGTTTCGTGGGTGAGGCCCGTAGAGTTCCGCGGCCGGCGTTAACTCGATGCCCGCCCTCCCTCCCCATTACCTGTCTGGCCGACGAGGGCCATCTTCTCGCCCCGTCGCCTCGGAACCTGAGCGGTGCCAGCTCCTGATGGAAGGTCGGCGGCCACGGGCACACGCCTCACTCGCCCTCCTGGGCACTGAAGCAGCCTCATCCCCAGGTGTCTGCAGTCCGGTCACTGCTGCCTCTGGGCCTGGGGGGTGGGGGCCGGNCGTGGCTCCGAGCCCAGGCCGTGTGTGGGGTGAGCGTGCGGCCGGATGCCACTACAGACGTGCTCCCTCCAGACTCCTCCATGCGGGACGTGCGTACCCCCTTTCCTGAAGCACTGAGGTCACTGGCTGATTGGCAGCCTGGGGTTCCGTGTCTGTCTAGGACTTCGCTTTGGATTTTTTCCTCAGCCACCTTTGAAAATCCAAGGTGTTCGGTGTTTGAGCCCCTCAGCGGGGACTCGCCCGGTGCCACAGGCTCGTCAGGAGGGGGCGGCGGGGGAGGGGCGCCAGGCGGCAGCGGGGCTCCCGCGGAGCCTGACGGCACTCGGGCCCCTTTCACGGCACTTCGATGGACCGTTTGCAGCAGCTGGACAGAAACGTACCAGGAGCGCTAAAAGGTGTGATTGATTCCATGAGTGTCGGGTGTTGCTCGTGCTCCTTGGCTGGAGGACAGGGGCCTGGGAAAGGCCAGCGCCTGTCACCNCCCGCTCCTGCTCAAAGCCAGCGGCATGGACTCAGGAGCCACCCTGGCTGTCATCCGCGGCGGGTCCAGGGCGCTGGGAGAGGGAGCCCCACAGCGGGCGGTGACGAGGTGGCTCCGCGTGGCCTCCGCACCGTGCAGGAGCAGCCTCTCTCTGTGAATAGCCAGACGCTGGGCT
>NW_027529647.1:3743382-3767051 GCF_008692635.1 Crocuta crocuta
TGCCTGGCTGGGGGGGGGGGGGCCCTCCGAGGGGATGGACTGAAGGCTGACGGAAGGCTGCAGAGTTCCCTGGGCCCCGCATCCCGCTGGAATTCCCGGGGCAAGGTGCAGAGGCGGGACCAGGGCACAGGAGGAGCCCCAAGAAAGACACAGCGCCCCCTCTTGCTGAGTCGCAACAGCGCGTGGCTCCAATCTAATCCCGACAGACGAGGCCTTCACTGATTGGCCACCCAGGGGTCCCGTCGGAGCAGTCGTATGAAGTGAGATCATCCAAACAAACAAAAAGCACCTTTCCCCCAGAGGACTGCGGGCCCCGAAGACTTGCCGGTGAGCCGCGTACGACATTTCAGGAAGAACAGTGAGTCCTTTCCGCACGCATCCAGCAAACGGAGGAAGCCCTCGTGGGCTCACTCTGTGAGGCCAGTGAGGACAAGGACGTTTCAAGAAAAAGCACCTACAGAGCAGTTTCCCTCAAGAGCACGAACAGCAGTCGTGACCTGCTAGCACACGGGCCCCGCAGTGCCCGAGCGGCCCGCCTGCCACACGGAGACCAGGCGGGCTTCCCGCGGGACGCAGGCCGCTGGCCGCACGGAAGCCAACCGATGCACGTCGTCCCGTTTCCAGGTGAGAAGCAACGTCAGAAATGATGCGATCAGCCTCACCGATGGATTCAACGCCGTTCACAACTAACAAAGAATCTTCTGGCGCACTAGGACTAGGAAGCGTTCCCGCCTGATCCGTGTCGCACCCGCCCCAGCGCCGCCCTCGCCTGTAGGAGACGGCGTGCTTGTGCCGTGAGGCCGAGCGCGCGCCCGGGCGCCCACCTTCATCCCGCCCGCCCGGCGCTGTACGGAAGCTCGGAGCTCACGCGGAAAAGCAGGGCAGAGCCGCGAAAGCCCTGAAGGCGGGAAGGGAGGACGGAAAAGCGCCCGTCCTCGTGGTGAAGAGATCAGAGCGTCCTCAGAACCAGCGCGCGCAGTTAACCGGGCGCGGGAGCCACGCACAGGCACACAGACCAGCTCTCTCCACGGGCCGGGAGAAGCCGCGAGCAGATGAAATTTGGGGGCAGCACTACCGTGCTGTCCGAGCTCCTGTCTCCCCACCCAGGCCCCCCGGGGGCCCGCAGAACCGCCACCCGGCCGCCCACAAAGGAGCCGAGCCCGGCGGGGGCGCCACCTGGGGTCCTGTGGGCAAGATGCCGCGGCAGGAGCCGACGACCCCGCGATGTCCGCTGACAAAGGAACTTCTGCCTTCCCTGAATCGACCTTTCCACATGGGCGGGGACCATCCCCAGAGCAGCGGGCAGCGGACGTGAAGGCCTGAGGTGTAGGCTGTCCCCGGAGCGCCCCAGTGCTTACGCTGCACCCACGGGGAGGGGTCCTCACACCCCGCCGCCACCCTGCCGCCACCTGCACACCCGCAGGACGCCCAGCGCCGCCACCCCGTGAGCACACACGCTGCCGAGCCTGCAGAAACCCACGGCCTTGAAGCAGCATCTGCAAGGGAGCTGCCGAAGCCGGTGTCTGGCCAAGAATCCGGGCTGCATAGCCTCTCTCCCTTGGGTAGCCTTTTTATCTTCTCAGATCACCTGCCCTTTCCTGCGTTTCCGTCTAGGACTCTGCATCTTAAGCTGTGGTGTCATTTTTGTTTCGTTTCTGGTTTTTAAATTAAGCTTCTGGTTGAGCCCTTGTGATGAATGTGTGTTTTTTTTTTTAAAAAAGAGAAAACGTAAACCATGTCATTAACAACCTCCAACACCGTACAATACTCAGGAAATTTTAACTGAAATCTACCACTGTGTTCTCTGAAAGCTGCCGTCGTTGGTGACAGAGAGGAGAGAGGCTTAAATAGACACAACTCGTGTGAGTCGGGAGCCTCCCCACTGCCCCACGGTGCAGCTGTCCTCAGACCCATCTGTAGATTCCCTGCCACCCAGACGTAATCCTAGAAGGATTCTGTTTCTAGAAGTTGATGAACTCATTCTTACATTTGTATGGAAATGCCAAGGACCTAGAATAGCCAGGAAATCCTGGAGAAGAGTAAGCGGTGAGTCACACCCCTTGTTCCGAGTTGCCCAGGAGTCGCAGTTGGTGAGATGGGGCAGTGGGGACTTAGGACAGACGGCCAAATCCTCGGGAGGGTCCGTGTGTCCGGAAACAGCCCCACACGGAAGTCACCGTGACGCAAGTTTGGGACAACCGACCAAGTCCGTGCTGCTGAGAAAGACAGCACGGCGCTTCTCTGATGCGCGGTGCTCAGGCGGCTGGCTACCCGCAGGGGCCCAGCGGCCCCGGCCGCCACCGCGCACAGGAATCCGCCGAGGCGGTCACAAATGTAAAAGTGGAAATCCCAATACTTGCTGAAGGTAACGGAAAATTTTTGAAGTTCAAGGTAGATCAAGGTTTCTTCTAACATGGAAAACATTAACAGAGCAGACGAAAATGGATAAATTGGACTCCAACAGAATCAGAATCCTCTCTTCCCAACAGACAAGGGCGATAGATGCCACCCTCGGTACCCCTGCCCCTCACAGGGAGCCTGCGTGTGGGCCCAGAAAGGACGCATGAAACCCCACGGTCACAACGATCAGTGTGGAAAGGGGAAGCTTCACCAAGGAACCCTGCAAACATGTGCCGACGCTCCGCTTCACTGGCCTCTAGGGAAACGCCGGTCCGTCTGCAGCGGGAACGGCTGAAGCCACAGAGGGCAGGGCCACACGGCAGCGCAGGTCCCCGCACGCGGAGTGGCTTGAACAGCCTGCCTCCTCCCGGCTCGCGGACGGCCATCCCCTTCCTGTGTCCTCACGGAGGTGGGGGCGGGGGAGCAGCCCTGGTGTCTGATGGCGCACTCATGCCGTCCGGTTAGCACCCCGTCCTCAGGGCCCCACTGACGCTTTACCTGCTCAGTCTACACACAGGCACATGGGGGGCCGGGACTTCACCTACAGACCGGGGAGGGCACGGCGCCGGGCCCTTGGCTGCAGGGGCGTGAGCAGGAGGGGCTGCCCTCGGGGCTGTCCCGGGGGGTCGGGGACGTGCTCCCCAAAACCCCGCGGGCCGGCGGGCGGGGGAGGCGCGGTGACCCCAGCGGACTCCCGTCCTTGGAGCAGAGGTGCAGGGTGCATCCCGCTGGAACGGCGCCAGCCGCTCCCCCGGAACAGGCCCCGCGTTGGGCTCCGTCCTCGGCTCCGGACGCAGACCGCAGGCACCGCAGTGTGGAGGAGCTTCCCGTTTGCGAAGGCGGCGAACAGCGTGGGTGTGGGAGGCAACGTTTCGGGAAGCAGGCTGCCCTTCATTATGCTTTAAAGAAGTTTTCGCTTCGCCCTCCAATCTCCGCTTCTGGGCGCCGGGGACACGCGTGTGTAGAGTCGGTGCCGGCTGGTGTGGTCCGGTGGCGCCGCCTGTCCCCGCAGCCTCAGCACTTTGCTTCCCGAGCCTCCGCTCCCCGGGTCAGACCGCACGATGGGCTTTCCTCGTGGCCTCAGCCAGAGCCGCCGGGGTCGGTCCTGGGCCCCACGGGCGGCCTGCGCGGGGGGAAGGTTGAGACCTCGCGCGCCCGAGCTCTGGGAATCGAGGCGGGACCCTTGCCGCCGGGTCTCCGCGCAGGACGGCACCACGGGGAGGCACGTGCTCGGTTTCCGCCCAGACAACTGGACAATCGGAAGGCAGGTCCTCTGGGTTCCTCCCTCCCCCCAGCCCCCCCTGCGCGTGCGCGAGGCCCCAGGGCGCCGGCGGCCAGAGGCTCTTTGTGGCTCCTCCTCCGTGAGAACGTGCTGGGACAGAAGCGTGACTGGTACGTGTCCCTCGAGGGGTGGCCGCCGGCCCTCGAGGAGGAGCGTGCACACTGGGCCGTGGGGTCAGGACTCGGGCTGATCACGGATAGACTTCACTTCTGGGGGCGGCTGCCTCTCTTCCGTCGGCGCAGCTTGTTCTTCCGCGTGTTCTTCCCACAGTTTTTCCGGCATCACGTACTTTGCTTCTCCCGATTTTAAGTTACTTTTACTATTGGTTCACAGCGTGGGAGTTTGATAAAAAATTTTGTAACTTCTTCCTGAGCAAATGCAGCTGAAACGAGCCATCTTAATCGTGTGCGGTCTGTGTGCAGTGGCTGCAACCAGCTGTTTGCAGGCCCGGGGAGCGGAGGGCACAGCGGGAGGGGGTCAGGCCCGGGGCCCCCAGGCACCTCTCAGAGCCTGGCAAGGCACAGACATTCCTGTTGGGGACGGCTAGGTGACCCCCGCATCCATCTAGGTGACCTGAAGGGAAGTGGGACCGATGTGTTTCCTTCACCAGCATCGGCCTGACGACGGAGCACTGCTGCTGCTCCCGGCCGTGTCTCACACTCGCGGCTCTGTGCTCACGCTCGTGGCCGTGTCTCACACTCGCGGCTCTGTGCTCACGCTCGCGGCCGTGTCTCACGCTCGCGGCTCTGTGCTCACGCTCACAGCCGTGTCTCACACTCGCAGCCGTGTCTCACATTCACGGCTCTGTGCTCACACTCATGGCCATGTCTCACGCTCGCGGCTCTGTGCTCACGCTCACGGCCGTGTCTCACACCAGCTCCGGCACCCGAGTGGGCCCCTCCCGATGCTCCTCATGGGCACACTGCCCCGCTGTCCTGTTAACACAAGCCCAAAAGCTGTATCTGAGACACATTCCTCAGTCGCTTCGGCAGACCCGGTGGCTGCGGCCAGGCTGTGACTGTCAGCACCGTGAGAAGACGCTGTCCTCAGACGGCGGTAAGAGTCCCTGGGACAGAGTCGGCAGCTTACGTGGGATGGACACGTCCCTTCCCACATGCAGCTTCCTCCCAAAGCTGAGGAGGAAACAGGGGACCTGACGGCTCTGTGTCTATTAAATACGTGCAGAGTGGAATCGGACCCCATTCCAGGGAGGAAAGTGCAGGCCCGGGTGGCTTCCCCGGTGGAATCTACCAGATGCTTCAGGAGGAAACAGCGGCACCCCTGCGCACGTCATCTTGGAAAGCCGCAGAGGAGGGGCTGCTTCCCGGGTTGTTTTACGTGATGGAAACAAAGCCTGATGAGGGCATCACAGAAAGAAGCGAAAGAGCCTAGGAGCCCTGGGCGCAGACAGAGAAAGCGTTAGCACAACACCGCGGACGCGGTTCTGGCGAGGGCCGGGTGCTCGCAGGGATGCGAGGGCGGTTCAACGTTTGAAAACCAACAGACACGGCTCCCTACAGTAATGGGACAGTGGCAGCTACCGGAAGGGCACACAACACAGTCTGACATCAACTCGTGGTAGCGGGGGAGCGTCCTTGGGGGATGGCATCTGGGACCTGGCCACCTGTCCTCGCTCGAGAGGGACAGGGCGTTCACACCCGGCCGGAGTCTGTCCTTGCCGCCGCCCTCAGCGTCACGTTGGAAGTCTTGGTGCAGGAAGACACAAGAAATGGCATAAAGATTGGAAGAAAAGAAACAAAGGTGTTCACACCCGTGATTCAAGAGGCTGAAAACCCAATGGAATCAAAATACCAGCTAGTAAAATGGATACGTGAACTTTGTGAGGTTGCAGGACACAAGGTCCGTGCAAAGCACAAGTTGTATTCGAACTAGGAGAGATCGTTAGAAAATAAGGCTAAAATACCATCTATGGCTGCACCAGGAGAACCTCCAGTACGCACGTGGTAACAAGCCGGGTGGAAGATGCCGAAGACGCAGGTGCAGGGCGCTGGTGGTGGGCGGCGGGCGGGGCACTCCCCGCTCGGTCCTCGGAAGACTGTGTGTGCAGATTCAGGGTGTTGCCTGTCAACGTCCCGGTCCCGCGGGCCTTCTGGAGAGGGTAACGCGCTGATTGTAACATTTACATGCAAATACAGAGAATCCTGAAAAAGTAAAACAGAGCCAGGAGACCCGCTACCTGATTGTACAGCTTAATTTGAATCTGAAGTGTGGTATTGATCTCATCTGGAAAACTGGACCCAAAGAGGAGGGTCCACAAATGGACCACATCTCTCCTACTCAGCTGATACTCAACCAGGGTACAGTCAAGTCAGAGGGAAAAGGCAAGCCCGTTTAGAAAAGGGGCTGAACTAATGGGAAACCTGCAGAGGAATGGAAACGAGCTTGGCCGGCATTTCATCTGCATCAGACTCTCATTCGAGGTGGACCGTGGACCCAAATGTTAGGGCACCTCCACCAGGTTCCTGGAGGATCCACGGAACACCTCGAGAACACACCCGCACAGGCAGTCGATCGGCTGGTTTCCAAGCAAGCACCCGGTCTCATCCTGGGGAGAGCACGGAATGTAACAAACACGAAGGCAGGAAAACAAAGCTTTCCAAAGGAACACACACAGTTACCGTGGGGTGGGCAAGGATTGCTCCGATGGCGCAAAAAACAGTAACCATTAAAAACTTTTTTTTTCCTAAATGTATTTTATTGATATTAAAAATTTCCATCATGAAAACCGCACTGAGAAAATGAACAGGCAGACTACAGACCAGCACAGGCCCAACCAAAAATGAATATCCAGAGTACGCAAACCACGGAGAAGGGCAGGCAGGTGGCTTGGCCATACTCGGAAGCAGCAGATCTGAGAACGGCTTGAGAAGCGGGGCCGGGAGCGCCGCCGGCACTGCCCACTGGTGGGCACAGTGCCCATTCGGGTCAGGGACGCAGCCTCGCGGAAGAGCCGTTAGCAGCTCCCACCGGGCGAGGCGCGCACCTGCCCCACGAGCCAGCCCTCCGCTCCTGCGCGGTGCTGGGAGCAAGGAACTCCTGAGCCCTCACGGAGGCCTGCACTCCCAACGGCAGCAACGTGGAGAAACCCCAGAGTGCGTGGGGCACAGCCTGCCCGAGCCCAGAGTCCAAGAGCACCTGACCCACGAGTCTCTGTGTATGAGACCCCAGAGAGGCCGAGCCAGCGCTGGCCGCCATTCAGCCTGGCAAGTGGGGCACGGACCAGCTTGGAAAGGGGTCACAGAGAACGTTCCACGGGATGGACATCCACACCCTCCTTGGGGTGGTGGATACCTGATGGTATGCAATGGTCAGAACACACTGAAATGAATACTTAAGGTGTGTTTTGTTTGTTGTAAATCGTGGTTTCCGCCCTTGGACTTGACGGGGTGGCGTGGGGTTTTCACACACAGCCCCCACTGCAGGACGAAGCCCCGATAAACCCGGCACACCTGGGCTGATCCAGTCCATCGCAGCCACGCAGGCACCCCCGGCCCCAGGGGACCTCTGCCCCACGGAGCAAGGCTGCCAGACTTGTCCACGGAAGCCACGTGTGGGGCGCAGGGTTGGGAGTAAGCAGGGGCCGCTCTTCCCATCCAGACCTGTGCGTGGCTCTGACGCTCGCTGGCGGGGGCAGCACATGGAGCGCACGTGTCTGGTCTCCGGAGCCTCGGCGTCCGAGCTGCACCTCGGCCCCTCCCCCCGTGAGGCTCCGTCGCTTCTGTGGGAAGGAGGATTCCAGCTGAGAAGAGGCGGCAGTCGGGCAGCCCGTGCGTCCGTGTTTGGATTCGGTCTTTCCCCTGGGGGCCCAGCGGCTGCCCTGAGGGAACGGACCAGAACCGTCTTGCCCTCCGAGTGTCCAGGTCTCGGAGGGAGAGATCGGACCGTGGCCGGCACCCGGGGGTCAGGAGGCAGCGCTGGCGAACGAGAGCAGGGAGAGGAGAGACTTGGAGTCCGAGGCCTCTGGTAAAAGTGCGTCAAATGTAATTAAACCGAATGCAGCGCGCCATGACGGCCAAACGCAAGCAGGTATCGCCAGGCCCTCGACACCCTGTCCCGGGGTCCCCACTCGGAAATGAGAGCAGCTATCCTGATCTGCTCGAGCGAATTCACTCGGGCAGGGAAGCCAGGGCTTTCCCGTGAGGCTCCATCATGCTTCCCAAGAGTGCCCAGAAGGCCGGGCCCCCCGCTCTGGCTCAAGAGGCATCACGGGGGTTCCTGGAAAGTGCTGTCGGCAGTGTTCCGACCTCCGGCCCCAGCTTCAGCCCCAGCTCGCAGCCCTGTGCCTGGTCCCTCGGCCCCTCACTGCCTCCACCCCCAGGGGCCCCAGGCGCTGAGTCCCTACGGCCGACGAGGGCCATGGCGTCCCCTTCTGTTCCGCGCAGCCCGGCCCAGGAGGACCCCGCGCGGCGGCCTGGCCGTTTGCAGGGTCCTCTCGAGTCCAGGGGCCGGCGCCGAGCTCGCCGGATTCAGCTGCTCGTCTCTGTGTCACTGTCCCTCGGGCTGGAGAGGGGCAGGGCCCTGGGACACCAGGGGGCCCCGCAGGGTGGAGACAGGGCTGTCCTGGGCCGCCCAGCGTGCCTGAGCCCCCAGCACCAAACGGGCCACGTGACCGTGAACCCCAAATGCACCTGAGACAGGGAGACCCCCCTGCCTCGCCTGCCTCGGGGCACACGTGGTCCTGCAGGCCAGCTCCACCCCCAGGGGACGGGGGTGCCGGGGAGCCTGGGTGGCGCCCCAGCTGCTCTGCGGAGGGGCGGCGCGTCCTCCCTAACCGCCACTTCGTTAGTACGAGTGGCCCCGGGGTCACCAAGGCTTCGCCCGAGGGAGGGCAGCGGCAGGCGAGCCTGCAGATGGGGGACGCAGCCCCGTCCGTGAGAGAACAGGGGTGCTGTGTGCACTCGGGATGAGGCTGCTGCAGGGGGCTCCCTGGGTGCGGGGACCCCCGACGAGAAGGCCCATCGCAGGCCTGGGACAGGAGGGAAGGACGCAGCACGGAGAAGCAGCCGTGCTTCCCGCGGCAAGGCCTGTACCTGCCCTTCCTAGACGGGGGTCTCTGACACGTGTTCTCAGGCCCACGGCCGTCTGGAGAGGCCCATCTGCATCCCTGGGCACCTCCCTTCATGCCCCTGCCTCCTACTTACTCCTGAGAGGGAGCCTGGAATGTTCTAGCGCACTCTCCCTTCCCCAGAGAGCAGGGGTGGACAGCTGTGGGTCGCTCGGCTCTCTGGATCTGGCCCGGTACCGGCGTGTCTGAGCCATTTCTTTTCAGAATTAACTTTGGGGCTGAGAAAGGCTGACAGAAGTCTTTGTTCCTTTGACGCTCACTCAGGAAGGAAAAATCCGTGGAAAATCTGACATGTGCACTATAGGGAGAAGTCAGTGGATGAGGAGGAATATAATTATTCTCTGCTCCCGGAAGAATGTTTCAGATTTTTAAGTGTCTCATATCAGCTTAGAATTTGAATGACATTTTAATTATTTTGTTTTTTTCTCCTTTGCCTGGTTTGAATCTCCAAAGAGACCCACTCTTGGATTCGGAGGGGTGTGCGGAGCAGAGCCGCGCTCACGGGGCTGTCGCGTGACGGCAGCTGCTCTCCTGCCCCGCGAACGGGCACACGGTTACCGGGACAGGCTGGCTCAGGTCTGGCCAGCAGCCACGCGGGACTTCCCAAAGCTCCGTTTTCCTACGGACACGAATGTGCCACAGAGCCCTGCCCAGGGGGTGTGTCTGGCATTGTGGTGACCTAAGCAAACCTGGTTTCCAGAAAGACGGGCCTCCATTCTCTGAAAAGCACCACCCGGGTGCCAGGACCTCGGTCCGTGTGGGTTAGGAGGCGCCGCCCCCCCGCCCCCGGCTCCCCATCGGAGCCACCAGTGGGTCAGGGCTCAGGACGGCGGAGCGCTGGGAGCCCTTGGGGACAGATGTGGGAGGCGGCCGTCTGTAAACCGCGCCCGCGTGCGCGGCAGGAGCAGTGCCCCCCGGCCTGTGCGGAAGCCCGCAGGGCCCGCGCCACACTTCTCAGCCCTGCTCCTTTGGGTGTTGCCGAGTCCTTGCCGCCCACCAGCTGCAAGTCTCGGCTGCTCCCACCCTGCGCCCGTCCTGCGGGCTCCGCGGTCCAGACACAACCCAACTGCAGAGGCCCCCAGACGCTGGACAGTCCTGTCCCCAGCTCGGAGCGCTCTGCGCCGTGGTCCTTCCCCCGCACGAAGGGCAACTTTCCGTGTCGGCCGGCTCAGCCGCCACCCCGGTTAGGAGGCCACACGCACACCTTGATGTTGTGAGAGGCGGTGTCGCCGGTCAAGTGAAGGCCACAGTCGCATGGCATCGGCAGGAAGAGCAGAGGCTCCCACAGCCACAGCTGGCAGTGCCACCCCTCCTGACGGCCTCCCTCCCGGCCTCCGCCCCCGGTCACCAGTCTCGTGTCCCTCTCTGACCAACTCCGTCCCCACCCAAACCGGACCTCCCCTAACACAGCCTTTCCCGGTCTGCTCGGCTCCGGACCTGCCAGCCCTGGCTCCCCCGACGACTGCCTGGGCATTTCTGCCCCCTGTTCCTGCTCCGGGTGCCCCAGCCTCTCTGCACCTTCCGCGTGCCTGCCCCGCTCCAGCCAGACGCGGCCTCTTCGGTGCCAAGCTGGGGCTGTTGAGTCCTGCGTGCCGGCTGCGTGGCTGGGCGGGCAGGCGGGTGGCTGAAGCTGGTGGCGCTTGGCCCAGGACGGATGCAGCTGTAAAACCACCATCACAGGAGAAAGCTGAGCCGCGGCCCACGCCTGTGTTCTGTCGGGGCAGCTTCTCACCTTCCAACCGAGCGATTACGTAAGAGACAAATTACAGCGGAACCTCTGGGAGCCAAGCGGAGTCCTCGGTGCAGGCAGCAGGCAGCTTGCCTCTTAGGAAGGGGCTGCAGGGAGCCGCAGCTTCCCAAGAGAAAGCCGGGGGGGGCGGGGGGGGCATCTGGCTGGCANGCTGTGCTCCACAGATGGGCAGTGTGCCGTGGGCACCAGTGTCCTCGGGGCCCTTCCTGCACAGCCTCTCTGCCGTATGCCCAGCAGCTGAGCCACTCCCTGGACGAGCCTGGGCACGGGGGGTTCCTGTGTGCTACGTGGAAGCAAGCGATCTTGCCAGTGGGCAGGGCTTTGCCCGGCCTGCCTGAGCTTCGGACCTGCTGGTTTGTCAAGTTGGTTTCCATATGACCATCCCCACAAGTGCCCTCCTCCATGCCCATCACCCCCCTTCCCTTCCCCCCCCAATCGNAAATTGCCGCGGCTGAGGTCAAGGAGGTTGTTTCCTGCTTTCTCCTCTAGGGTTTTGATGGTTTCCTGTCTCACATTCAGGTCCTTTATCCATTTTGAGTTTATTTATGTGTGTGGTGTGAGAAAATGATCTAGTTTCATTCTGCTACATGTTACTGATCAGGTCTCCCAGCACCATCTGTTAAAGGGGCTGTCTTTTTTCCATTGGATACTCTCTACTGCTTTGTCAAAGATTAGTTGGCTGTACACTTTTGGGTCCAAATCTGAGTTCTCTATTCTATTCCACTGGTCTATGTGTCTGTTTTTGTGCCACCAATCAGTCCATTTTTAAAGCTTCACAACTGCACTCCTGCAGTGATGATCAGAAGACCTGAATTTTCGGGGTGCCTGGCCAGCTCAGTTGGAGGAGCCTGGGACTCTTGATCTTGGGGTTGGAGATCAAGTTGCATATTGGATGTAGAGATTACTTAAAAATAAAAAATCTTAGGGGCACCTGGGTGGCTCAGTCAGTTAAGCATCTGACTTTGGCTCAGGTCATGATCTCACAGTGTGTGGGTTCGAGCCCCGCATCGGGTTCTGTGCTGACAGCTCAGAGCCTGGAGCTGCTTCAGATTCTGTGTCTCCCTCTCTCTCTGACCGTCCCCTGCTCACTCTGTCTCTCTCTCAGGAAAAAAAAATAAAAATAAAAAATGTAAAAAATCTTAAAAAAAAAAGAAGAGTCTTCAGAAAGCACAGAAGGGACTGCCTTGGTAACAGAAACTCGTATTTTCTATATGTATCACGCACAACGTAGCCCTGAGTATGCCTTTGTTGTTTACATCTCCTCTGGCCCATGTTTCAGGTGCAAGATAAGCCCTGTCCCCCGAAGCTTCCTTTGGGCTGCCCCACTCTGGTGGGTTTGTGTGTCCTCAGGGGTGGCTCACGTCCTTCTCTGACTTGCCTTGGCAGGGCCTCATCAAGATCCGGGGGGACCAGTGCTGGCGGGACCTCACCTGCATGGACTTCCACTACGAGGTAAGCCCCACACGGGGGACCCACCTCCGGCACCACAGCTGTGGCCTTTTGTAGGCCACGGCTCAGCTCACAGGGCCACCCCTTCCTGCTTTCTTTCTCGGGGGGGGGCAGGTGGCTTGCAGTGCCCCACGTGCTGGGGGGGCTGGCAGATGGGACTCCCAGTGCTCATGGCTGTGGGCTCGGCGGTCCCGCGGGCACCGGTCCCTCCACTGCTGTCCATGGTGCTGCCCAGGCACCCTCTCTGGGCAGGTGGGCTGGCCCCGTGCACCCCCAGGCTGGGAGCTGCTCTGCGGTGTGCCCTGCCCCCCAGCCATGGCGGACGGACGGGGGGGCATGCACACGTCCCGCTGCCCCCACATTTCCGAGGCTCCTGCCCCTAGACCCCCACTCCTCCCTGGAACGCTGCCCAGGCCCAAGCCCTTCTGGACGTTCTGTTCCTCCGGAAGCTCACATTTGGGTGCGGGGGGGAGGGGCAGGGACCGTATTGCCTTGCAAATGAACTAACCTGAGAGTATTTGGTCTGTGTGCGTAGCGAACGCCTGTCAGGTGCCCGTGTCCCTCTTGCTGACACACCCGGAGCGCCACCCGCCAGGACTTCCTTCCGCATTTCCCACTCCCCGTTTGTGGCTCCGGCACACGGAAGCCACCGTGTTCTGCTCTTTGTACAAGGTCCTTGCCTGCGGCCTTAAGCCTCTTGTGGGTTTTCAGTCTTGACGTGTTGAGTAGATGCTGACTCTGAGTCCTGGGCGTGTCTGGGTTCATGTCATCTGTCAACCGGCCCAGGGCAGGGACATCCCCACGCGTGCTGTGTTTCATGGGGGTAGGAGACCGTCCTGAGGGCACGCAGGCCCCCCTCTCCACCTGCCCCGGGGCCCCCAAGTCCATCCCTCGGTCCTGGAGCCGTCTGTAGTACCAGACAGTAAATTCCCCGGCTCTCCAGCAGGGAGGCAGCGTGGGGCCCCACGTGTGCACCTCGGGGCAGTGGTGCACACGCTCACCCACAGGGATCGTGGAGGACGGAACCTGCCCGCACGTGGGGAGTGGGGGGGTGGGCGCTGTGCCAGCCCCACCAAGGGACACCGGGTGCGGTCACCCCAGCTGCTCGCTCAGGACAGTTCACCCAGCTGGCCCGGGTCATCAGGTGCACGTTGGTGGGACCTGCAGCGTCACTCGGTCAGACTCTGCCTTGCGGCTGCGCATTCACATCATCGTCATCAAGCGTGGCGGTGTCGCGGCTGATGCCGGTGTGCTGTTCCGCCAGCCGTTCTCTATGTCTTCTTGTGTCTCTGTCCCCTGGCTTTGGATTTCTTGGGTATTTCACAACTCCATTCCAGCTCTTCTCTTGGCTTGTTAACTGTAACTGTTTTGTTTCCGTGGTAATTTGAGGCTCGCTGTGTACGTCGTACGTCACAGCCAGGACCGGGGCAGTGGCGCTCGCTTTCCCCCAGCCTCCTGCTGCCACACCGTCCCGTTAGACGAGTCACGTGCCACGTCGTTACTGTTGTTGTCAGATTAGCCTTCAGGGATTGTTAGTTACGGTGCAAAGACAGCCGCGTGCGTGTCCGCACCCTCAGCATCGCCACAGCTCCCCTCCGACCGCCACCTGCTGCCCCCACACCCAGTGGCCGCCCCGCACGCCCCCTGTGCGGGTTTCCTGCCGCGGGGCTCTTGGTCCGAAGGTCCCTCTCCCCCCTGCTGGTGAAAGACATTTTGACAGGTTTGTTTCAGTCCTTGAGATGTGGCTCCACGGCCCTTCCGCTGGGACCCAGCCTCTCTGGGGTCAGGCGGGGGGGCCCCACAGCCGCCCCGGCGTCGCGGCTCTTCCACCGGCGCTGGGGCGGGCCCAGTCCTGTGTGTGCCACTCCGTTTCCTTCCTTTTCCACCGCCCGTCGTCGTGGCGGGAAGGGGAGGTGGCCTTAGGGTGGCCGAGCTCCCGACATGAGCAGGCACGTGGCACCCGGGTCTGCCTTGGCCTCACGAGGGCCGGAGCCTTCAGCCTGACATCGGGGCCCACGGGCCGCCGGCCGCCAGCTGTGAGGACAGCGCGCTCTCCCACTTTCACCCCGAGACCCTCTCCGGACAGGTGCGAGTGACGTTCCATCCCTGCCACCAGGCCCACAGGCAGATGCCTCCGTGTCCCCAGGGGAACACCCACACCCCGAAAACTGCAGGGTGGGCACCTCGCCTCCTGGCCTCTGTGAGCGGCCCAGCTTCGCGGTGAGGGTGCGACCCAGAGTTTTCTGTCGAACCAGAGTACGTACAGCTTCAGGGTTTTCCAAAACTACTATCAGACAAGAATTACCCATGTTCCTGGTCTCGTTAAAACCTCAAACACGTAACTTACAGTCCGCAAAATGGGAAACTGGCTGAAAAAGCCATTTCTATCCTCCTCACACCTCTCACCGAGGGCCTGGAGAGGAGGGCGTTGTACCCTGAACCCGAAACTGTTTTCATCACCCTTCGTGTTTTCCTCATTTTTCCTCCTTAAGGGGGTCTTTTTGGGGGCGCCTGGGTGGCTTAGTCAGTCAGGTGTCCAATTCCAGCTCAGGTCACGATCTCGCGGTTCATGGGTTCGAGTCCCGTGTCAGGCTCTGTGCTGAAGGCCAACTCAGAGCTGGAGCTGCTTCAGATTCTGTGTCTCCCTGTCTGCTCCTTCCGCCGCTTGTCCTGTCTCTCTCACTCTCTCTCTAAGATAAACAAACATTAAAAAAAAATTTTTAAGTACCTTTTTAGGGGACCCCACAGGTCCCAGCTGGCATGCAAGCTGGGCCGAGCTCCGGACACTCAGCCACGGTTCTCTAACGAGCGTGGCCGCAGTGGCTGCTTTATGGGGTGCGATGTTCCAGCCAGTTCCAGGGTTTACAACCAGATTTTATGACACGGTGGTTTTTTCCAGCATCAGTGCAAACAAAAATAAAACTCTGTCTCCGCCTTGCAGGAGAAGGGAAACCTCAGGACCCTCCCAGCCCTGAGGCCCAGACACAGCCCCCCGCCCCGGCCGGGAACAAACCCGCAGGAGGAGCGCGAGGCCTGTGCTGGTGCGGCGCCCTGGGAGACAGAGCCTCCCTTTCCGGGACGTGCTGCAGGAGGCGACAGGCCTGTCACACTCTAGTTCTCGTTTCCGCGTGGCAGGGAAGCCGGGCAGAGGCCGCAGGGCCCACCGTGGGGCTCACACCCACGTCCTGCCGCCCCTGTGCCGGGGCGGTGGTGCTTCCTCTGAGCGTGTCTCTGCCTCACGTGTGCGAGCTAAGGAAGGTCACAGAAACTCGAAGGAACAGGGATCTGCGACGGCTGTCCTGTGTGTTATAAATTTGGGTCGTGTCCTTCTCAAAACCCCAACGTGGTCCCTTAGCCCCAGGTGGCGGTTACTGCCCCTGTTCTGTCTCGGCCCCCACCGACCCAGACACGAGCCGGTGGCAGTGGCGGGTGCGCTGCCAGCTGGGGAGGCCCCCCAGGCTCAGCCCCCCGAGAAGATGCGTCCCGCCTGACCTCTGCTGAGGAACACAAATCATTCACATTCCTTGCCCAGGGATGCGCTTCCCAGAAATGTGCGCCAACCACAGATACACACGAAGTTCAAGGAATGAAAATTGCCAGAGAACGTCAAGCCCCCAACTGCAGGGCGGCCCCACGCCGAGCTCGCCGGGAACCCGGTGAGAAACCTGGTGGGTGGAGGGTGCCTGCGCAGCCTCACCCCGGACCCACACTCTTTCTTTCTGCCGGAAAAGACTTGAGCGCCCACCGCCCGCGCCTCGGGCTCGCTCCTGTCCGTCCGCAAATTGTGGAAAGGAACAGACTGGATGCTCGGCACCTGTCCCTGCAGCGTGACTCCGTGAGGAGCCTGGCCTCCCTCCCCCTCCTCCCCGGGAGCAGGGGGCCCCGAAGGCGGACAGCTGTCGCCAGGGCCCCTGCAGGACGCAGCAGCGCCCCACACCAGAGAAGCAGATGGGACCCAGGGTGCCGGGCCTTCCGAAGGAGCGACCTCTCTGAAGGCCAAGTAGAGCACGTCCTCTCCTCGTGTCCTTGCCTGTTGCCCCCAGGACTGTGTCCTGTCACCGGATGCAGACTGTGAGCGAGGCAGCCGTGACACATGTCCACCCCGAAAGGCTTCTCAGAAAGGGCCCAGAGAAGAGACTTCCTTGCGCTTGTTGCTCAGTGCTGGACGGTCCACCCCGAAGGACCAGGGACGGGGGGGCTGCCTATCCTGGGGACGCCGTGGGTGGTTAACACCAGGTGACCGTGAACAGGAAGGCACATCTTGGGGACACTTGCTGCACTCGCTCAGGGACCCGGAGAGCCCCACTCACGCCTGCCATCGCCTGTCCGGCCCACTGAGAGTCCGAGTCGGGAGGCTGCGTCGGCCGCACCCCGGGGTTGGGGGCTGGGGGACCTGGAGAGAGCAAACAAGGCCCAGAGGCCGTGCGGGCAGGTGTGGCCTTCACGCTCACCAGCGGGACACGTTGGCGCTCGCTGAGCGCCTGCAGGGTGGACGGGGAGAGGCCCGCCACGCTGCCCTGAGCTGCAGACGAGCACGTGGAGCTGTGAGCTAGACGGGCGTGGGTGCGGGGGGGGCTGGCAGAGCCACGCTCCGGTTTTCCCGCTCTGCCCACTGAAGGGCCGGGAGGCGGTGACACGCGAGCCGAGGCGGGGCTCCCGTCAGAGGGAACGCATCTGAGCCACGGGCGGCAACAGCACGGGGCCTGAAAGGAGCGGCCCCGGAGACGGGCCAGACACATCGGAGTGGCAGCAAGGAACTCTAAGCCGCGTGCCCACACGGCACAGACAAACCGGCCGGGGCGCCGTTCCCCTGCAGCGGAACACCGACTAACAGTGCAGAAGGAGCAGGGGCCCAGAAGTCACCGCTCAGAGGCCACCGGAGCCACTGATTCTGGCAAGACCCAGCCAAGGATGCCGGACTGCAGGAGGAGGTGGGTAAGTCCACAGCCTCAGCCTGCCCGGCAGAGCCCGGCCGACACCCCTCAGCCAAGAGGTCCAGGTGGAAAGCGCCACGCGAAGGCACGTGGTCACCTCAGCCCCTCCTGCCCAAAGCACGTGCCCCACCTCCACCACGAGGGACACCCCGCGTGCGAGCTTGTCTGTGTCCTAAAATCCACCTGAGGGTCTAGAGAGTCGTAGGGGCTGCACCACCCTTCATCAAACACGTCCTGTCGGGCAGCAGGCGGCACCAGCGTCGGCCCGTCCCTGGCTGTGACCGGGAGATCACCCCTCACGCTCGAGTACTGAGAAGCCGAGCACACGGATGTGAGGAAGTGTGACATTCAGGGATTTTCTTTCTTGTTCTTCCGACTTATGAGTCAGAAATTGTGTCCAATGAAAAGTTAGCAAGAAGTGTTCCCAAGGGGGATGGGGCCCTTCCCCAGCCAGTCTGCCCGGAGCTGCCTCCAGCCCTGAGCCAGGGGCCAGGCAGCCGGGGCCGGCCGTGTACGCGACTCCTCCCGCGGCCACCCTGCACGTCCAGGGCAGCACGTGGCCGGCGTCCTTTGACCAGGAACCCCCACCCCTGCCCACTCATGACAGACAGCGGGATAGGCACTCGGTGTCCACGCCACGTGGGTGGCACGCCAAGGCACCTGGGGCTGGGGAGCAGGTGGGCAGCGCTCCAGCAGCAGCTAGAGGTGGACGCTTCCTCCTGCCGCCTCAGCCACACGTGACGAGCAAGTCCTTTCATGTCCGAAGCATCTTGGAGCTTCAAGGCTGGATCTCCAGCAGCCCAGCTGCTCTGGTCTGTCTGTCCCTTTGGCCCCAGGCTCCCCCTCTGGCGGTGACATCCTCACCGTACGGGGTGTGTGTGAGCGCAAGTCCCCAGGAGACAGAATGTTGGCGCGTGGACTGTGCACATCCCGCAGCGGAGAGGGAAGGAGTGAGGCGGCTCACCCGGGCCGGGCTCTCCCACACCTGCTGGGCTGCACACCCTTCCTGGAATCCAAGGGCTCCGGTTGGGGTCGGGATCCGTGGAGCTGGTGCGTGCCTGTGAGGAGCACACACAGCCGTCTACGTGGCCTGCTCCCAGCCTCCTCTCCTGCCGGGGGTCTGGGGGAAGGCCAGGCCCCTGTGGTCAGAGGTGCGGGGCCTGCGAGCCAGGCCCTAGGGCGGCCAGCACCGCAGCTGAGTCAACACACGGGCCTCGTGGGATGTGCACACCCTCCCCCCCACACGTGTGCGGAGGCCGGTCCCGGGAACACACACAGGGCCGGAACCCTCAGCCTCCAGCAGCCCTGAGCAGGAATCTCCTGCGTGTGAGCACTGGCCTCAAACGTGCCGGTCCCTTTGTCCGAGACAGACCTGAGCTCCTGGGTCACCAGGACCTTCATGGCACCCCAAGGGGGCAGGGTCAGAAGTTACCTCAGTCCCATCGTCTCCCCCACACCCAGCTCACGAGCGGCTGGAGGAAGGGGTCACGGGACTGGCCTCCCCTGCGCCCTTCACAGCTGGATGCTCCCAGACATCTCCTTCCCCTACACACGCCCTGTGCTTCTGGGTCGGCCGACCGGCACTGCACGGGCAGGGGTCCCCTGTGGGCAGAGCTCCCGGCTTGGCTGACGGGCCTCCTCTGTTCCCCAGACGCAGCCGGTGCCCAACCCCGCGGCCTATTTCCTGCACCAGTCCCCGTGGTGGGCCCACCGCTTTGAGACGCTCAGCAACCACTTCCTGGAGCTCGTGGTGCCTTTCTTCGTCTTCCTTGGACGGCGGCTGTGCATCCTCCACGGGGCCTTACAGATCCTGTTCCAGGTGAGCCCGCGGCCGGCGGTCACCCCGTAACTCCCTGAACCACAGGCTCCGCCGGGGGAAGGAGGCACATGGCCCAGGACGTGCTCCTGGGAAGCCCTCCGTTGGGCTGGGTTCCAAGGGGTTCCTTTCACGTGTGAGCTGTCCAGCCACCGCACGTCGGGTCTCCGCGGAAAAGGCTGGGGTCACTCTATTTCCATGCGGACAGCTGTTCTGAACCCGGGGCTCCAAGGCGCTCCGCAGCGGGCAGGGGCTCCACCACCCGCCTCCTCTGGGTGAGGGTAGTGGGTGAACACCCCAGGCTCCTCCCTTCCCCAGACACGGGCATCTACCTGCCAATCCCCAGGAAAAACACTGTGGGGACCTCAAATTGCTGTCGTATTTATTGTTCTTGGAGGCGCAGAGAACACAGGCCCAGTGACGTGCGTGCTGCGTGAGAGCGTTCCGGTGAACACCTATCCAGATAGAGGGGTGCCGGGCCAGCCGTCGGGCTCCAGAGCCCGGGCTCCGCCGCGGTGGCAGTGTGCTTTGGGCTGCGCTCCCTCAGCTACCGAGTGCGTCCCGTGGTACAGACATCCCGCAGCTGGTCTGTCCACTCGGGTGTTGCCAGGTTTTCACTGTCGTGAACAAATTGGAGTCCGTATCCCGGGTGGGCGGGACTCCACATAGGACCCGTCTTCTCCTCTCCCTCCAGCCTGTGGGCCCTGCTCGTCCTGCGTCCTCGCCAGCTGCGTCGCGGGCAGTCTTTCCGCTGGCTGTTCTGGTGGGTGAGAACCTGACCGGGGCGTGGGGTCCAAGGGGAAGAGCCGCCACCTTCACGGCCCTGCCTTCCGGGACGGCAGTGGCTGTGGGACGTCCAGGCAGAGTGTTTCCCACACGCCAGTGTGCCCTCCTGCAGGCCACCCTGCTTGCGTTGATTGCGAGCGGGAGTTTTAACCGTCTTCTCTCTGCTGCTGGGGCGCAGAAATGACGTTGGCTTTCACGCGTCCGCCAAGTCTGTGACGGCCCTCGCGCTCATCAGTCCTGACTGCTTGTCCCTTTGCTCGCTCACCCTTGAGGCAGCTGCGCTCCGGCTAGTTTTGTTCTGAGTTTTTTGGGTCATGAGTGGATGTTGAATTTTAGCAAATGGTTTTTCCTGCAACAGCGGGGAGAGCGCCCTTCCCTCCCATGAGTCGTAACACAGGGAGTTGCATGAACACTGCTAATGCTGAGCCGGTCTCACATCCTTGGGGAAACTCCGCGTGACCACACGTGTACTTCACGCTCCCGGTGTCAGTGTGCATCTTGCGTGGCCGTCAGTGAATGAGGTCTGTCACCAGCGGCGGCCTGGCCAGGCTCCACCCACGGCGCTTCTGCCCCGTGCGGCTCGGTGAGGGCAGGCGGCCACGGGCAGAGGTGGCACCTCAGGGGCTGTGGGACAGGCCTGCTTTCCACCTCTCCCAGAGGCGCATTTAGCAGCAAACGTTTTCCTGGATGTTGTCACAGGAAGGCTTCTTCTTGTCCTGGCAGAGGCCTCCTTCTGAGCGGAGGAAGGCCACGCTCTCAAGTCAAAAACTGCACGTGTCTCAAGTGGTGTTTTGGGCCTTATGTTCAAGGCTTTGGTTTTCCTTTAGTTCCGTCTTATTTTCATCGTTCCATCATTCTTCTCCGAGTTACACACGTGGCTTCTTACGGGTGAATGTGTGCTCTGTTCACAGACTCAAAGTCAGAATTTCCCCCGTCTTGCAGCCACCGGCTCTGCTCCGGCCCCTTCCGGGCTTCAGTGGTTCTGCTTTGTAATTACCACTTTTTTAGAGCGGTTTTGGATTTACAGAAAACCAGTGCAGCGGGTCCCCTTGTCTGTGAACTTGTGGCATTCGTGGGAGACCACGCTCACAACTAATAAGCCAACATCGAGGTTTTGTCCTTGGCTGAAGCCCCGGGTCTACGTGAGGACTGTTCAGGGTTGTGCTTCCTCTGGGCTGGGATGGACGGATGGGGACCTGCAGCCACCCGCACGCCAGAGTCCCCCCACCGCCCTGAAAGCCCTCCGCCCACAGGCTTGTCCCTCCTCCCCTCCACCCGGGGCAGCCACCAACCAGCTGCAGCCTCCACGGCCCCACCTTCTCCGGAAGATCAGTGGTTGAGGTCGTCTGGGAGGCACGCTCCGCAGCCTGGCCTCCTCGTTTTCATTGCTGCGTGACCTCCCGTTATCTGGCTGCATCGTTTATTCATAAAGCAGCCAGACTCGGCTCAAGGGTGGAGCATGGCTGGGCCAACGACCCCCACTCCCACACCCTCTCCTGAGGGACCCCCTGGTCCAGCAGGGGCGCTGTGCATCACGCCTACCCACGCACACTTGAGCCCCGTGGTCCCTCCGCCCCAAGTCAGCAGGAGGCGGCCTCGGGCAGAGGCTGGAACAGCCCTGAGACGCCCCCCAGTGTGGACGCCACCTCATGCTGGACCCTCCTCCCCGCCCCCTCCTGCAGGAGAACCTCCCCCTCATTCCAGGCAACTCAGAGCACCCCGCCCAGCACAGCCCGCTCGGCGTCACGGGGCTTCCGTTAGCTGCCGCCTCAGCTGCTTTTCCAGGCCGTGGACCATCAGGACCCTCTCCAGGCCGTAAACCCACGTGGGCCTGAGACACTGCTTTCCACCTACTGCTCTCTCTCCAAAACCTCGACGCCTGGCTTGGAAAAGTGGTAGGAAAGCACACGGTCCTGTTACTTGAGAGAAAAAGGGAAGGAAGTCGCTCTACCAGAACGGACGGAAAGGGTCAGCTCCTTGAAAGTGGGATTTGAGAGATCTTTACTTGCCCGCGGAACCAGAGCCCTCCAAGTGCCCCTTGTGTGTTCACGGCGTACTTGGCCTGAGTCCTGCGTCAGGGTAAGCTCTGGCTGCTTACCCGGCTGGGCAGCAAGTGTGAATCCTGGCCCAGGGCTCATGCGCCTCCACTGCAAGGGGAGGGTCTCAGGGCTCAAGCGTAGATGGCTCCCAGGCCCGGGGCTGGTCTTGGTGCTGCCCTGGGGTCCGCTGCCTGGATGGGTAACTGCGGACAGTGGTGACGCAGGTACACAGGCAGGGAGAGCCAGAGTTGGACCTGCCCGCCCTGCGGTTCTGGTCATTATTCTAGAAGACCAGCCCAGGCGCCTGATTCCCCAAGGGTCCTGGGAGCCGCTGGTCCAGGCAGGTCCCCGGTGTCATCCCCTCCGGGGCCACGCCACACCCGAGAGGAGGCAGCAGAACCCTAGCACGGTGGCTCCTCTCCGAAGCCTGGTGTGAGGCCCCACGGAGGCCGGGCCCCAGCTCTCCAGAGCAGGGGGGACAGAGCACCAGCTGGGTCACGTACCCAGCCCACTCCTGGGCGGCGTGGCGTCTCCAGTGTGGGGGCCGCAGGGCGCAGTCGTGGCAGGAGCCCGTGTGCCAGCCACAGCGGGGGGCAGTGCAGCGTGGGCACCCCTGTGGGTTTACGCATCGTCCTGAGGGGGGCTGTGCTCGCGTTTCTGCACCCGAGACACTGAGGGGCGTCTCTGGTTCTGTTTGTTTCCGTTCGGTCCTTCAGGGAAGAGCTGAGGATGTGAGCATGCTCGTCTCCTCCTACGCTCAGTTTACACAGCTGTTCCGGAGGGTTCTGCAGGGCCACCGGTCCATTGTCTACTTGGGAGAGGTGCACGTGAGAAGCGACAGGAGAGCTGAACTGGCTGGTCCCAGACCCCCCATTCTGCCACCTCCAGCCTAAGGGAGAGACCCTGGCAGAGGGGCACCCCTCCTAGCATGGGAGCAAAGGGTTGCCAGCCAAGTGGCTCCTGGTCAGTGCAGAGACTGGCTGTACTTCCCAGACCAGAGTCTCCTCCCCCTCCCACTGCGTCCTGCTCCGTCCACTCCCTAGGACTTGGGCAGAATCAGGAACACATCACACTGGGGGCCATCACCAGGGATGCGGGCAGAGAGCTGCCTCCCCCGGCCCCTGAGCCACAGGCCCAGAATTGGGGTCCCCGGCAAGTGCCTGATGCCTCTGGCCACAAAGTCGCCATCGGGCACAGGTGTCCTCGGGGAGACTGGGAGCTGAGAGCCCAGCACGGGGGTTCCAGAAACCCATCCCTTTTCCTTTAGGGTCTGTTGCATCACCCGATCACCTGCTCAGCATCCGGTGAGCCCAGAATTCCACGCTCACAGCTCGTCTTCCTGAGTGTTCGCCAAGGTTTCCCTCTGGCCACTGGGGGCAGCACGTGGGGCCACAGGCCCCCAGGCCTGGACTCCCACAGCCCGCAGGGTGCCCGACAGGCATGCTTCAGGTTCCGCTGCCATAAGGTCCATTCACTGTCCCTCAGGAGAGGCTGCAGCAATGGCGTCCCCTCAGCACACTCATGCCTAATTCCCCTTCTCTCATTAAAAATAACCATCCATCCAGAGGAGGGAGGGCCGAGGGCCGAGGGGGTGAGCCGGGAGCGCACACTTCTGCAGCCTCAGGCCTCCCGGGGCTGTATCAGAAGCAGGTTTTGTCCCTAACGCACTCCAGGGAACCCTAGCTCTCCGGGTCAGGACACCCCAGGTGGGCTCACGGGAGGGTGACCGACGGGGTGGGGGAGGCTGTAGGTGAGGACCAGGCTCGTGCCAGGGCCCTACTCCGACCCACCAAGGGAGAGCCAGGCCGTGAGTCACTTAGGGCCTGTTGCCAGCCTTTCAACCCATGCTCCCAGGCTCTTACCCAGATGAAACTGTCCGACCTCAAGAAGCCTACTGTGCCAGAACATTCTGGATGACGGACTTGTGGATCAGGCATCCGGGGCCTCTTCTTGCCACGTGCAGGCGGACGCTTCCTCCTCTCCACGGCCTGCAGGGGCGGGGGGCCCACAGGGAAGCATCAGGGCAGAACCTCCCGACGCCCCATCCTGACTCCAAAAGCGGGGCTCCACGGGGAGCCCAAGCCGGTGGCCAGGAGGCGGCGCCAGGGGCGGGGGGGCCGGCCACCG
>NW_027529647.1:3767075-3793039 GCF_008692635.1 Crocuta crocuta
CCAAGCCGGTGGCCAGGAGGCGGCGCCAGGGGGGGGGTGGCCGGCCACTGACCGTGACCCACAGCAGAGCAGCTTGGGATTCCTGTGAGCTATTCAGAAGTGGCCCTCCCCGGGGCCAGCCACGCCGGCGCTCACGTGTGCCCGGAGCTGCAGGTCACCGGGCAGAGGGCTGGGTCTCGGGCTGACGGGACCTCCTGAGGCAACAGGACCTGTGTCTGCAGGCGCAGCCTCAGAGCCACCAGCCGCCAAGGTAACAGCGGCACCAGACAGCAGCACCAGCGGGCCTCACAGGCGGCCTCTGGCTCCGGCAGCAGCGGGCAGGGCCTCGTGGTGACCACACGCGAGGGGGCGAGGGGGCAGCTGGCTGGAGACACCCCCTCTGGGTGGACGCTGCTGCAGGAGCCAGGGCCTCCCTCAGGAGTCCAGCCTGGGCGTTGCCACCAAACCCCAGTGGCCTGGGCCGTCTGCCCCTCCAGAAGCCTCAGGTTAGGCCGCCGCGGAGGGAGCGGCCTCACGCGCTGCAGTGGCCAGCAGAGCCTCCTGGCACGGAGGAGGGAAGAGCGGGGCCCCCCCGCCCCCCACAGCCCCACGCAGGCTTCCCCGCCCCGGGCGCTGCGCCCACAGCCAGCGGTCAGCACGCGCGGCCTGTGGCCTCTGCAGGCTAGAAGCCCTCCTTCCCGGCAGCCACGCCACAGTCCAGGGTCGTTTGTTACCTGAACGATTATCCTTGAAGGGAATCTAAAGCATACCTAATGTCCCCACACGCATGGCCACTGCGGACCGCGCCGCGGGCACAGACCCAGGTCTCGCGGGCGCTGTTCTGCGGGACGGCACCGTCCTTCCACGCCACCTTCAAGGACCGTTTGGCCACACCACTGTTTCAGCCCGCCCGGGGGTCTCTGCCGTGGACTGGCACCGCTTTGACCCTGGTCCCTGCGTGTGCTGTGACGCTGTCCCCCGACCTGCGGGTGAGGCTTCCGCACCTGCGTGTCTTCTCAGGCTCCTCTCACCTGTGCGCTTAGCGTTTTGTCAGACTGGAATGTTTGCACAGGACTTCCTGGTGTTCTTACGGCCACCCTCCCCCCCGGGACTGTGTGCACGTGTGTGACAGACCCGTGCCCTTGGGGCTGCACTCTGTTCAGCCGTGGTCTGGGCCTCAGTTCAGAAAGGAGCCACTGCTCCGTTCCGACAGTTTCGTGGACTTTTATCGTGTCCATTTGTCCGAGGTCTTTGTGGTAAATTCTCCATTTGTTGGGTGACCGTTTACCTCTCAAAGTGCATTTGGTTCTTTTCCGTGGTTTTCATATTTCTCTTCATTACACCAGGGCTTTCTCGTAAATCCCTTACTTTAGTCATAGTAGCTGTTTGAACGTTCTTACCTCCTAGTTTCCGATTTTCTTGTGTATGTGATTCTGTTCCTGTTCCGTCCCAGCCGTGGTAGCCCGTGTGCCGAGGTGGCTGGACGCTGGCCACCGTGGGCCGTGCCAGTAAGGGTCTGAGTGCCGCGTCCACTCAGTGCTGAGTTCTCTGATGAGCAGCTACCCTGCTCGCAGGCCCGTTTCTTCATCCCGGGCGGGTCAGACATACCCTTCCCTGCGAGGCTGGTTTAGCCCGCGTGGGGCCTACGCCTCGCCGGGGTCTCTGCTGGGTCTCCACCCACGTCCCGGGCGAGCTTCCATGTGCCCAGCACTCAGCAGTGGCAGACCCGAGGGTGCCTGCACCGTCCCCGCAGCACCTGTGTGGCAAGCGCCTGCCACCTCGACCTCCCTAGCGTCAAGGTTGCCCTCACAGGGTTCCCTCCCTGGTCCAAGGCCCGCTAAGTGCCCCCGAGGAGAGCAGAGGCTGGCGCAGGGGTGTGTGGCAGCCTGGGGTGAAGCCGCCCAGGCAGCCGCAGCCTGTGGGACTATATCCCAGGCCCTTTAGCCTGGAGAGGCCCGTTGCCCAGAGGCCACTGCGGCTGCCGTGCGACGATGAGGCAGGACAGCCGTGGCCCTGGGCCCCAGAGCTGCCCCAGTTCTCTGGGATGAGCCGGCGCCACCATGCCTCTGCGTGAGTTCGTCCCCGTCGGGCTGCGCCCCTCTGGGGAAGCAGAAGGGCATGGGATCCGACTGCTCTGGGGAGGCAGGCAGGACGGGGCCTCTGGGGCTCTCCTCCGTCCCCACCCTCCGGCTGGGTGTTTACAGATGGAACTCGGGTGCGTACTGGGCCCCATGGTTCCACTCAGTTCTCCGCTGTGGGGCCAGACCCCGTGGCTGTGCCCTGAAATCCTTCCCCCGCACGCCAGCTGCTGTGGAGAAACCGTGTGACCACCCTGCTCCCCCCGCCTCTGTTGCAAAACAGGGAGCGGGCAAGCCCCCGTCCGAGCAGCCCCTGCCCCTCTGACTCCAACCTGCTGCCCCACAGACCACCGTCCTGCCTCGTGTTTTACGTCTTTCCGTCTAAATGCTCACCCAATCTTTCCTGCTCATTCATCCTGGGACACAGAGCCCTGTGAGCCTGTGCCTTGCTTCACTGGGGTGTCCTGGCCCCCTTTCCCTTTGACGCTCAGGTCTCCTTCCCCTTCAGGGAGTTTCTGGAAAGTCAGGCAGGAAGCCTCCAAAGCTGTTCAGTCTGTGTCCCTTCCCTCAAGGGCTTGTCAAGTCACCCTCTGAAGCACCACTCGGAGCTCAGCAGACACTCCCCCCCCCCTTTCGCCTTTCACCCGGTGTTTTTTTTTAATGTTTTTATTTATTTCTGAGAGAGACAGAGAGAGACAGTGTNTTTCGCCTTTCACCCGGTGCTTTTTTTTTTTAATGTTTTTATTTATTTCTGAGAGAGACAGAGAGAGACAGTGTGAGCAGGGGAGGATGAGAGAGAGGGAGACACAGAATCTGAAACAGGTTCCAGGCTCTGAGCTGTCAGCACAGAGCTCAACGTGGGGCTCGAACCCACGAACCATGAGATCATGACAGGAGCCGAAGTCGGACGCTTAACCGACTGAGCCCCCAGGCGCCACATTGCCCAGTGCTTTTATTCCCCCTGTCACACAGGAGGGCATAAACGTTCCACGCCAGTGAGGCTCCTTCACATTAGCGGCTTTGGACTGGGTTTCTCTGGGGTCTCAAGAGGTGGCCATGAGGGAGGCTGTGTCTAGGTACGTGTACAAGTTGGACCAGTTACGCCTGGAGGGGCCGGCAGCTGGGCCATGTCCCCAGGCAGAGGCGGGTGCTGGCAGCCAGCAGTGAGACAGCGCCGCTGCCGGGCTTTGAGGGCCAGGGGTGAGGGCGCCCCAGGGTCCTGACTGCGGGCAGGAGGCAGGGCTCACGTCCCCCTGCGATGGAGGCACTGCCCAGGCCACGGCCCCAGAGAGCTGCGATGAGACCGCCAGCCCCGCGGCGGGGTCCCGAGGGAGCAGACCCCCAATCGATGCCATGGAAAGCCCAACTTTTGTCAGAGGTGCAGAGAGCTGCCAGACGGCCAGAACTCCAGAGAGGAGGACGCACAGCCCAGCTGCGGGACGCCATCCCCTCGAGTCACCTGCCAACGCGACTGGGAGTGCGTCGGGGTCCACCTGGCCTGGGGAGACCAGTGCTGGAGGTCAGGTGCCTCAAGGAGGGGGTACAGAGACGCCGTGCGCAGCAGACCCCGGGGGCAGCCCAGCGTGCCCGGGACACCTGCCAGCTGGGGCCGCGGCTTGGGGCCCCGTCCTTGAAATCATCCTCTGGGGCCTCAGCACCGAAAGAGCCGTGAACCCTTGCCTCTCATAAAACACCTCACGAAGTGCCCTCGCCCTCAAACCTGACGAGACCTGTTGGAAACGTGACTCCTCCTGCCAGAGCCTCGTGAGGCTGGCCGCTGTGACCCCACTTTCCTCCCCGGTCACCAGGACCGGGACCGGCTGCAACCCCAACTTGGAAGAGAAGGGGCTGGGGCCTCAGCTGCGTCTTGCCTGCCACAGAGGAGAGCTGGGCTGTCCCACGGCGAGGTCGCTGCGCGGGGAGGCAGCTTGCTCCGCTTGGTAACAGCCGTCAGCTTGTTCAGGTCACGGTTGCTGCAGAAATACGTCTATCGGATCACGTGTGCGGGCGACCGTCTCTGATTTTTCTCCTTGCCTCTGGGGCGATTTTGTCACATTCTTGTTTCACCTTCTTCTCAAAGTCCCTCCTGAAGCAGGTCCGTCTGGCCGCTCCCATCTTCGCGTCTCCTCGGCCGTGTGTGTGAGCGCTAACAGCTGCCCCGTCCTGCCTTCCTGCCCTCACCCTCAGGAGCCGCCAGAGCCTCCCCACCACCCCCCACTTCCTGGCCGGCCGCCGTCCCACAGCGGGGTCTGGATGCCGAGGGGCCCTCAGCCTCACACCACTTGCTCACCTAAACACGTGACGTTTACACCCGTGCGGTCCCAGAGTAAACAAGCATCTCGGGACGCACAGAGCACCGGTTGTAAAGCTTCTAAAAAACTAGTGACTTGTAACGTCATGAAAACGTCAACCTCAACCCTGACGCCCAACAGAAGCAGTGTGCTGGCATAAAACGATGGGAATGTTCGCATGTCTAACAGGCTCCATAAAGGGCCCCCAGCACGGCTCCCGCGGGGCGCACCAAGACCTCACAGGCTTCGCTCCTTCCCACGTGCCAGAGCCTCACCACTCATGCGGCGGCCAGGGGTCTCAGGGCGCCGAGGTTTCGTGCCCGCCACGTTTGGGGACAGGCAGTGACGGAAGGCAAAGGTCAGTTCACAGGTCATAGGGTGGGAGCGAAGCAGGGAAGTGGGGGAGGAGGTGATGGGCAACACAGGCACCAGGGTAATGTCTGGGGTGGAACCTTCTGGATTTTACAGTGATTTGCACAAGAGTCCGCATTTGTCAAAAGCTACTGAGCTATGTGCTTTAAGTTAGTGCATTTTATCCTCTGTGTGAATAGAACAGACTTGGAAAGTGAGAACTCCCACTCGCCAGGAGCTCACGGCTGCTGCTTCCTCGCTGCCGGGTCCCCGGGTCCCAGCCACTCTGAGGGCAGCCGTCTATCCCCAGGGATCGGCAGTCCGGGCCGTCAGCACCTCCGTGGAGGACCGGCCTCACAGGACCCTCCCCCTCCGGGTCCAGTGCGTCTGTCTGAGCCGTGCTGCCCAGGGCGCCGCGGGTCTCTGAGGGCCGGACTGGGGCCCCCATGCCCATGGACAGAGTGTGGGCCCAGCAGCCCCTCCCCACCCCTCCCTCTTCCCCTCCCCCTCCGGTGCCCACTGACAGGGTTATAATCAGGCCTGAGTATTTTCAAGTCACTAAAACAACTTACCAGATGTGCAGCTGCCAGAGGAACTTTCCACATTTCCGGCTGGGACGCAGCCGTGACAGCCAGCGTCTCTCTGGGAAACAGGCTGGTTGTGCGGGGAAACCCCAGGCTCTCGGCACTCCATCCACTCCGAGACTCTGTGACCTAACTTCTGACGACCAAGATGCTAAGTCACTTTTAGGGACAAGCCCTATGGGAAAACTGCCACGGTCCAGTTAGTGCTAAGTCTGTAGGCGAGGCCAACAGCGCTCGGATGCAGGGCAGGCCTCCCCGGTGGCGGTTTCTCCCCAGGCGCATCGGACTTCGTAGACCCTGGGTCACCAAAGACCCTGCTGCAGAACAAGCCAGGGCCGCTCAAGGCCTCTCAGGACAGACAGTGGGCGGCACCATCTACCCCAGCAGAAGCCCAGGTCCCAGTTGACCTCGCTCATGGTCACTCGGGGCAGGACTGGGGGGCCGCTGGCCGTGGAGGACAAGGTGGCCACGCAGGTGCCCCCCCACCCCAGACTTCCTGGTAAGCAGCCAGAGCCTCGTCCCCCTCCCACGTGACTTGGGCACAGGTCCCGGGGGCTGCCTCAGGCCAGTACTTGCTGACAGTCACCACAGCAATTACCCCAGATGCAAACTACATCAGACAGCAGAGGCCAGCGCACGGTTCTGTGGGTAGGAATCCGGCAGCCCTGGAGGCCACGACGGCGGTGTCCGAATGCTGGGTTCCACCCAAAGCTCTGGGGAGAAGCTGCCTCTGAGATCGGCCGGGGGCGGGGGCGGACACCGTACTCAGGGACAGGGGCCGGGACCTCGGGCACCGGCATTTCTCAAAAGGCCACCTATGCGAGTGCATCAGGCTGGCCTGGCCTGGGCAGAGTGTGCCATGGCCAAGGTCCTCAGTGAGCGGGCCCGGCCTGGGCTCAAGCGCTGCCCCACCCCCCACAGGTGGTCCTCGTCATCAGCGGGAACCTGAGCTTCCTGAACTGGCTGACCATGGTGCCCAGCATCGCCTGCTTTGATGACGCCGCTCTGGGGTTCTGGTTTCCCTCCAGGCCTGGAGGCCTCAAGGACCAAGTCCTGAAGATGCAGGAGGAGGCTGCCCGAGGGGCCCGGCCCACCCTGAGATACGGTGGGTGGACGCCCCCTCCAACGGACACAAGCCCTTCGTCCCTAGGACCGGGACGACCAGCCCACGAGAGGGAGTCCACATAGGCCTCAGAGGGTGTCCTGGTGTGGGGGCTGCGGGCAGGACCCTCCCTTCACTCCTGTGAGCTCACAGGAGCTCCTCCCTGGTGGGGGGGCCAGGCCCAGAGGGAAGCTCACCCTGCCATCCCCCGCTCTGCCCCCACCAGGCTGCATGGTGCGGCGGGCGGTGCATGTGGCGCTAGGCATCCTGGTGGCCTGGCTCAGTGTCCCCGTGGTCCTCAACCTGCTGAGTCCCACGCAGGTCATGAACACCTCCTTCAACTCTCTGCGGATCGTCAACACATACGGCGCCTTCGGAAGGTAGGTGTGAGGTCTCCTTGCCCCGTGCTCTGTGTGCACACGTGTGATCCAAGGTCTCTCATGGAGACCCAGCCCAATCCTCCAGGGGGAGCAGCCTTAGCCGAGGGCAAGGTCGTAGGGAGGTGGGTGCCCCAGGCTCCCCCACGTCCGCTCAGGAGAGAAGCCAGAGTGCTGAGGCGCAGCAGCCTCCGCCGTCATGCGCCCAAAGCCCCCTGCCTCGGTCTCCCCGCAGCATCACCAAGGAGCGCACAGAGGTCATCCTGCAGGGCACGGCCAGCCCCAACGCCAGCGCGCCGGACGCTGTGTGGGAGGACTATGAGTTCAAGTGCAAGCCGGGTGACCCGGGGCGGCGGCCGTGCCTCATCTCCCCATACCACCACCGCCTGGACTGGCTCATGTGGTTTGCAGCCTTCCAGGTAAGGGCCTCTCTGCTCCCGGCATGTTCCCAAGGCCACAGTGCCCTTAGTGGGGGTGAGCCCTTGCCTCCCATGATCCCCGGTGTCAGGGCCTCAGCGGGGGGGCTCGTTCACCTCTCTGGCAGCGCTCCGTGGGGCACCGCACTGGGCACAGCGCCCGGCACATATGACCGAACTCCCCTCCCCGGGGAGTGTCTTCCTCCCCTGGGGTAGCCCGCGCGCCCTGCTCTGCACAGCAGTGGGGCCCCACGGGTGAGGGTCTCCACGCTGCCCGGACCCCCTCGCACAAGCCCTGTGGGTGCAGGGGACCAGGGCGTCAGCGCCAGCTCCTCCAAGCCCTCCCACCAGAGAGAACAAGACGGGTGCAGCCGACACGCACATGCCCTGCGCGCCCCACAGGGACCCCATCCCCCCGTTGGCCTGGTGGGGCTGTCACTGCCCCGTCTGCCTGTGAGGACGGCCTCAGGAAGACCATCAGTCACACGAGGTCCCCGGCCTGGCAGGTGACAGCACCGGCAGGCCAGGGGCAGCTCTGAGGACAGGACAGTATGGCGGGAGCTCGGCCCCGAGAGCAACAAACGGTCCCGACACCTGCCCCACGGGCGAGAGCAGGGAGGGCCCCTCCGAAGAGCACCCCAGATGGAGAAAGTGGGAGTGCGGGCCCCGCGCACACTTGGGGGAGTGACGAGGCAGGGGGCTCCCCACGCGCCCGGTTCTGTGCCCGCAGCCAGGACCCCACTCCTTTCTCACCCCCAGACCTATGAGCACAACGAATGGATTATCCACCTGGCAGGCAAGCTCCTGGCCAATGACAGGGAGGCTCTGTCCCTACTGGCCTTCAACCCTTTCCAGGACAGGGCCCCCCCCAGGTAAGAACCCCTCCCTGGACACCCAGCATGGCCTCAGCACTCTCTCGGGGCTTCTCCTCCAAAGCAGGCACCCCCCAGACATGCCCCAAGCCCCCAAAAACATGGCTGAGTGCCAAGGTCCTCCACGCCCCCCTTGACCACCACTGCTCACCTATGCCAGGGGTGGTGGCCTGCAGAGAGCACGGTGCAGAACCGAGTGTTGAGCCCTTCCTTTTCCAGAAATCACCTGGGCCCCACCCCCCCAACTCCCCCTTAGCCTCTCCTGAGGAGCAGCCGCTCCGCAGGCAAGGGGCCAGGCCACCTGACGCGGGGTCTTCCCTTGCAGGTGGGTCCGGGGAGAGCACTACAGGTACAAGTTCAGCCGCCTGGGGGGCCAGCACGCTGCGGCAGGCAGGTGGTGGGTCCGGAAGAGGATCGGCCCCTACTTCCCCCCACTCAGCCTCCGAGACCTGGAGGGCTACTTCCGGTCCCGGGACTGGCCACTCCCCAAACCGGAGTAGGGGCGGCCCCGGGCCTGTGCGTGGAGGAATAAAGCAGGGAGGCCCGGCCACCCCGGTGAGGCCTCGTGTGCCCGGGCACTGCTGCTGCTCCGGTCGTCCTCGGAAGCAGGCTCACAGAGGAGGGGGTCCCGGGGCAACTCGTGCTGGCCTCCCGAGTCAGTCCGCGGGCCGGCACGTCCCCTCCCTCACAGACGGGGTTCACCATGGAGCGCCCGCCCCCAGTCCCTTCCCTGGTCACCAGTACCGCCCTGACCCCACCGTGTCCACCAGCACCAGGGCGCTTCACCCCATCACGTGCCGGCAGGGCCACAGGGAAGCTGCCCCTCCCTGCCTGTGCTCTTAGCAACCCCCCCCCTGGTCACCCCTCCACACCCAGGAGGGGCCCGGGAGAGGGAGAAGCCAAGACTCCTGTCCTCCCCTTGTGCCCGCCTCCCCCAGGTCCAGGCCCAGAGGCATGAACAGAAGCCCTCTGTTCCTCTCCGGGTGCGCGCCCCCCTCCCAACCCCCCCCACCCCTGTGGCTGTGGAGCCTCCTACTCCCTGACCCGGGCCCTGGGAGCGCCCACGGCGCCAATCCCGAGGCCTGACTGGCACAGGTTAAACTACGTTAATCATCCCTCACTAGGCGTCCTGACGCTCTCTGCCAAGGGACCTGGGCTGCGGCCCCCCATCCTCGCTGCCTGGTGTTAGCTGGGAGCAAACACGACTCCCGCCCCACGGTGGCGGCCCTGCTGACCAGGTGGCCCGGGTCCGTGCCTGCTTGCCCCTCCCCCTCCCCGCCCCAGGGAGGGTCCCGGCGGGAACGAGGTGCTTCAGGCAGGAGGCCGGCAGAGGGGGGCACAGTGCGGGTCTGTGTGGAACGCCGCCCCCCCACAGCCCGCCCCGGGGGCCAGCCGGTCCAGGTGCCGACAGAGAGGCCGTGTTCCTGCTCGCGGGGACACAGGCTCCCTGTGTCTGTCTCAGGACAGACGCGGCCTCAGAAGAAGAGCCTGGAGCCAGCAAGTCTGCCTGCGGCCGCCGCATGGGGCTGCCCACCAGCCCGCAGTGGCCTGGGCAGCCCTTCCTAGGGGCCGTCCCGGGCGCTGTGCCGCTGCCCTGCCTGAACCACAGCAGGCCCCTGGCATCTCTTCTTCCCGTGCCCTGGGCTCACCACACCCCTGCCCGCAGGCTCCACTCAGGGCCTCATCCAGCTGTGCCCACCCCCCCAAGTCTCCCAGGACACGATGCTTAGGCCTTAGGGGCTCACCTGCTCCCCAGAGGGCCGCTGCAGGGGACACATGACATATCTCACCCCCTGCACCCTCTCAGAGCCTGTTCTGAGGCCCACAACCTCCCTCCTGAGACCCCGTCCCCTCCTCCATACAAGGGTCTCCCATGGTCCCCATTCCTCACACCCACTAGTGCCGGGCCGTGGGACTTTTGCTCCGGCAGCTCCCATGCCAGCTCCACACACCACACCCCCCTTGAGCGCCACCTCATCCTGCCTTCACTGGACCCCAAGCCGCTCCTGGTGGGGACTTGCCAGGCCCCCCAGTGCCAATTGGCACTGATGCAGGTGTGATGGATCAACCGTCCACCTCGCAAAGGAGAAAGGCCCGAACTCTGCACCTGCTCGGCCTGACCCTGTTGTCTCTGGGAATCTGTTTCTTGGTCAATCCAGGAGAAACTTCAGGGGCTGGGGGCTCAAGGACACGTGGGGACGTTAGCCGTCCAGGTCTGAGGGGCCGCCGGATACCCTGGTCCACGTGGACCAGGGGCCTTCTCTACCCACCCCAGCTCCGCCCTAGAAAATCGTTGCGCAGGGGCGGGGCTTGCAGAGGAGGGCCCTCTTCCCGACTTGGAAGAAACAGATGGTGGCAGACACGGAGCAGGTCAGGCCCAGGTCAACCGCTAGATACACTGCGCTCAGCTCCTGAACCCCAGCGGGGGCGCCCAAGGCCCTGGGGAGCCGAGCCCTCCCGATCCAAGGACCATCTGAGGGCCAGGGACAGCAGCCCACGAGGCAGGGTGTGAACGAGCCATCACCGAGCTGCGGGGCAGGGGTACTCTCCCGTTTGCCGAGAGGCTTTTGGCTCGGCAGTGATAAAATGCTAAGACCAAGCATGTGCCCCTCTCGACCTCGGTCAGACCACAGACCTGGGGGAACCAGGTTCCTGGCGCAGCCCCCTCTCCCCAGGCTGCTGCACCTGCACCGGGAAGGCCCTGTGCTATGCGGCCTGGGCGGCCGGGTTGTGTCTGCACAGGGCCCGCACCTCGGGCCCCGTGGCTGGGCCAGAAGGGAAGGTTCTCTGGACGTACACAGTGACCAATTCGAGAAGGGTGTAGGTTCCTAAACCCGGCCAGGTGGGCCCGGGCCACCCGAGCGGGAATTAGCCATGGCTGTCCTGTTGAGCTGCTGTTGCGGTAACTCATGCTGGTCACCACGTGCTCTGCCATCTCTGGGGTGACAGCCCTTCTCCACTCCAGGTGCCCATTTAGGGCAGTTCTTCTCACCTCACCAGGCTCACAGCACTGATGCTGGTTTTCCAGCCAGCGTCCCTGTCCCTAGTACAGACACACATGCTTCCTTCCTGCCACCATCCAGGGCTTCCTGGATGGCACTGCCAGCACTGACGTCCCTTGGGAAGTGAACACTCTGGAAAGGGCGGCCAGAACACTCTGGAAAATTCCAGCCCCGAGGCGGCTGCTTGCCTCCCTCTGCCGACAAGTCCCCTTGCTCGGCAGCACCAAACGTTCCCTGGGCCCGTTCCCCACGCCGACCACCCTGCCCTGTAGCCTCGTGGCATAAAGATGCCGTTGTCCTGAGGGGGTTGGTTCTAAACACTGAGTAAAGTAGACCTGACAGATGAGCAAATCGGCCTTTAAAACTCCTAAAGTAATCCATGAAATCGACAAACCTTTAGTCTGACAGAAAAAAAGATGCAGAGAACTAAAATCAGAAAACAGAAAAGGGAGCGTTACTACTGGACCTTAAATGAAAAGAATTAGAAGAGTGCTAAGAGCAACAGCATGCCGATCACGTCGACAAAACGGACATAATCCTAGAAACACACCAACCACCAAAAGCTACTCAGGAAGAAACAAAGTTGTACAAGATCTAGAACAAGAGACTCCATCAGTAATCAAAACCTCCCAATAAATAAAAACATTGGACCAATGGCTTCACTGCTGAATTCTGCCAAGAATTTAAAATTAATACCAATTCTTCCCAAATTCTTCCAAAAAACGAGAAAAGGGAACACTTCCTAACTCCTCTTGTGAAGCCAGTTTTACTCAATAACAAAGCCAAAAAACATCCCTTAACAATAAAGATACAAAAGTCCTCAACAAAATACTAGCAAAACAACAGCACAAGAGGATTCTATGCCATGGCCAAGCGGGGTTCTACCCCAGGAGTGGCGGAGCGGTTCAGCGGGAGAAAATCCATCCCCGCAGGACGCCACATCCACTCAGAGTGGNCGACAGATGCAGGAAAAGCATCAGACAAAATCCAACACCCGTTCAGAATAAGACCCACTCAGAAAACTTCCTCAGCATAATAAGAGGGAGTTAGCTGCAACGCACAGCCAACGTCATACTCAACAACAAATGCTTGCCCCCTGGAGCAGAACTGAAACAAGGATGTCATCACCGCCACTCGACACCGCACTGGGATTCCAGCTAGCGCGCTTAGGCAAGAAAAACAGAAGAAGTGTAACTACCTCTATGCACAAATGACATGATCCCAGAGGTAGAAGATTCTGATGATCCACAAAAAACAAACAAAAAACACCCAACACTGGAGCTAATAAACTAATTCAACAAAGTTGCAGGGTACGAGACCCACACACAAAAATCAGATATGTCTGCTCTTTACACCAGCAATGAACAATCTGGAAAAGAAACTAAGGAAACAATTTCATTTACAATTGCAGCCAAAAAATAAAATACCTACCAAAAACATAACCAAGGAGATCCAAGACCTACACACTGAAAACTACATAACACTGCTAAAAAGAATTCTAAAGACCTAACTCAGCAGAAAGGCATCCACATCCACAAACTGGGTGACAATAATGTTACGATGACATTACTACCCAAGGTAATCTACAGATACAATGAAGTCTCTATCGAAATTCCATGGGCCTTTTTTGTAGAAATGGAAAAGCCAATGCCCAAATTCACACAGAACTGCAGTGCCCCAAATAACAAAAACAATCTTAAAAGGAAGTTGGAGGCCTCACGTTTCCTCATGTGAAGACTTACCCCCAAGCTACAGTTATGAGCACAGTGTGGTCCCAGCTCAGACACAGACTCATGGCCCAGAGGGACAGAGCGGAGAGCTAACGACCCACACGCGTACCGTCAAATCAGTTTCTGACGACAGCGCCAAGACCACGCAGGGAAAGGGCAGTCTTTTCAACAAATGGTGCTGGGAAAGCAGGATCTCAGCACTGAGCCACAAAGTCGGGCCCTTACCTCACACTATATTCAAAAATTAACTCCAAATGGATGAAAGAGCTGCAACTATTAAAAGTCCTAGAAAAAAAACATGGATTTAGCGATGGATCCTTTGATAGGACAGCAACAGCAGGGCACCAAAAGAAAAACCAGATAAACTGGACACCATCAAAATGTTAAGCTTTTGTGCATCTAAGGACGGTATCAGGAAACTGGAAAGACAGTCCGCACAGTGGAGAAAATGTCTGCAACTCAGAGATCTGACAAGAGTCTAGTCACCAGGATATAGAGAACTCTTACAGCTGATGACAAAAAAGACAAACCAAATCAAAAGGACTTGATTAGCCATTTCTCCAAGGAAGGCACATGAGTGACCAAAAAGCGCATGAAAAGATACCTGACATCCTTAGTCCCTGGGAAATGCACGTGAAAACCACAGCGGGCTACTACTTCACACTCACTGTAATGGCTGTGGGGCTTTTTTAATAAACATGACAAGTGTTGGCAAGGATGTGGAGACACTGGAACTTCTGTACTTTGCAAGTGGAGATGTGAGTGACGTGGCCGCTGTGGAGACGGCCTGGCAGCACCTCAGCAAGTTAAACCTGGGTCAGCGACCACATGACCCAGCGATTCCACTTGAGCGTATGTGTCCAAGAGTTTAAAACAGGAAGTCAGATAGATACTTGTGCATGAATGTTCACAACAGCCAAAAGGTGAAAACAACCCCAATGTGCACCAAAGGATGAACACACAAACAAAACGTGGTCTCTCTGCACAATGGAGCAGCGTCCAGCAGTAACAAGGAATCAAGCACTGACACCTGCCACAACGTGCATCAGCCGTTAAGTGTTATGCTCCGTGACAGAAGCCAGACACAAAAGGTCACCTGTCACACGGTCCTATTTGTGTGAAACGGCCTCAAGAGGCAACTCTATAGAGAGAGGAAGATGAGGGATCGCTAGACGCTGGGGCGAGGGGAGAATGAAGAGTGACAGCATCTTGAGTACAGGGGTTCCTTTCGAGGGGATGAAATGGTTTGCAGCTAGATAGAGGGGGTGATTCTACAACACTGATGTATATACTCCATGGTACACCAACTGTTCCCTTTAAAATGATTAACTTTGTGGTAATGTCATTTTCACCTCAATTTTTCAAAATAAAACAAAAAATACAAATAAAACAAAAACCAAGAAAAGCCTCCTAAGTGTCCCAAGACGCTGGACCTCCCTGTCTCAGGGGTCAGGAGACCTCACGCTGCCAAGATCTCGTGGGAGCGCCAGGGGGAGCCACGCAGATAAAGTGACCCTGGGGTCAGCGCATGGGGCTAGAGTCCCTTAGCACATAAGGTGGTACTTAGCCAGGGGACACGGTCGTACGGGAACTTTCTTCTAACTGGAGATCTGGGAAGGACAGTTCCAGGAACACAACTACCAATCAGTCGGGGGACATGTGAGCAAATGCAAGGGCAGCCATGGTTACGTTACGTGGGTGACACATAAGCCTTTTCTGCCGAAGCTTCTGCCCCGTCACTGCCTGGTGTCAGCTCAGCACCTACATGGAGGGGATTATCCCCCATCTCCCCCAGGTGTGTGGCCGCCTCGCTCCACTGGGACTCGCCTGGCTGGGTTGCGGCAGCCTCCAGGCTGGGTGGCTCGTAGGTGGGGATCTGTATGTGCCCAGGGGCTTCTAGGCCGTCCACACTGTTACAGCTTCGTTATCCATCCTGCCACCGGGTGGTTTCAGCCCAATTCTCAAACTGCCTTGACCGTCACTGGCCCAGTGCTCAAAACAAACTGAAGCTCCTTATTCTAGTCGTTCGCGTGCAAACAGTGGGCAGTGCTGTCCCTTCCCTTCCTGCCCCTGGGCCTCTGTCTTACCTTGTGCTGGCGTCCAGGCTGAGGCCCACCATCTCCCTCAGGATCTCATCTTTTTCTTAGCTTAGAAGCTGTCCCTTTAAAAATCTCACTAGGGTGAGCTAACCTACTACCCTTTACAAATACTAGGTTAAATATAAACAAACTCACACCAAAAAAAAAAAAAAAAAGTGAAAAATGCAGCCCAAAAACAGAAGCCAAAAAGCCAGAATGGTGCACCCCAGGCTGCAGGGAAGAAGCATCTTGTCCTGACAACGTGGGGACTCCCAACAAAAGACCTTTCCATCAAACTAGAACCTTCTTAGAGGCAAAACATTTGATAACAAAACAAATGAAACCCAATCTGGTTCTTTGAAAATACCAGTGAAAATGGATAAACCTCTAGCTACAATGATCAAGGAAAAAATGGGAGAAAATACAAATTATATCAAGAAGGAATGTAGGGTCATCATTACAGACACTTTAAAAGAGTATTAATTTTATCAACTTTATTCTGCCACTAAAATACTAGATGAAATTTTTTTAAATCCATGAAAGACATAAATTACTAAAACTGACTCACAAAGAAAAAGAAAACCCAAACAGCCTCATAACAATTAAAGGAAATGAATTTGTGATTTAAACCCTCACAAAGAAAATTTTAGGCTGAGATGATAGAACACTTGACTGGTGTGTTCTGTCCAGCACGTCATGAAAAAATGGTATCACCGTACACAAACGCTCATGCACTGCTAGTCAGAATAGGAAAAGGTACAACTGCTCTGGAAAAACTTGGCATTTCTGAAAACACTAAGCATAATCTACCCTACAACCTAGCCATGCTTTTGGCAGGTTGATTCAGACCAGCACCCAGGGGCCCACCAGCAGACGATTAGATGAGCCCATCGTGTCGCATCCACACAGCAAACAGTTCTTAGCAATTAATAGATCGTATTACTGATACACATCACAAGACATTTCAACCTCAAAAACATGCTGAACTAGTGAATTCAGAGACAAGAAAACATACACCATATGATTCCATTCATATGGAACCCTTAAGGAGGAAAGAAGTCTCAACTGTGATGACAGAAAACAGGCCAGCGGTTACCCGAGGCCACGTTGGGGAGGGGCTGATGGGAAAGCAGAGCCAGAGAACATGCAGGGAGCTAGACACAGTCTGTATCCCAAGGGCATGACAGGTAACTCGGCATACACATTTGTCAAAAACCATCAAGCTGGGGGCGCATGGATGGCTTAGTCGGTTAAGCGTCCGACTTTCGCTTAGGTCATGATCTCGCGGTTCGTGGGTTCGAGCCCCGCGTCAGGCTCTGTGCTGACTGCCAGCTCAGAGCCTGGAGCCTGTTTCAGTCTGTGACTCCCTCTCTCTCTGACCCTCCCCTGCTCACGCTGTCTCTCTCTCTCTCCTAGAAATAAAAAAATATATATATATTAAAAAAAAAACCATCAAGCTGTACACTTAAAGGAGGTGCATTTATTTTATGTAAATCGCAGTCGCCTCTCCAAATAAAGCCCTGATCTGTAGTGTTTTCTAATTTCCATGATCTAAATACACGGCATCTGACTCTGAGCAACCAACGTGTCGTCACTTGGCACGGAGCTGGGAAGGGATACGCACAGTCAGCCCTTGTGTGGTGGTGTAAGCCAGCACCTGCACGCTGTCACTTGAACCTCAGTCAAGTTGATTTTGAGAACCAAAGACGGCAGAACCCCAGAAGCCTCTCTGCGTCAGGGTCAGGCTACACTAGAGAGCACCGGCGATGCCATATGTGGACAAAGGCACAGCGCACTCAAAGCGCTGGCACACCTGAGACTCACCAGACGCAGGGACAGGTACCCCCGAGGAGGCCTGCGCTGGGGGTCACGGCAGCACTGTTCCTAAGAGACCAAACTGCCAACTCAGCACCAAGAGAAGAACGGAGAAGTGGGTGTTCGTGGAGTACTTCACAGCAAAGAGCACTGACACTCTACAAGCCCAGGCAGACGGGGGTGAAGTCCCCGGCGTGCTGCTGAGCAAGAGGGGCCTGGAGCACGGAGGCACCGGCTGCACAACCAAGTCACAGATGTGACGACGACACTGGGGGCCACACAGGGCCAGGCGCGTGGGGGGGGGACACCAGGGGCCACAGGAGTCTGGGAGTGTTCTCGCTCTTGGCTTGATGGCTCTTACACTGACTTTCAGTTTATGACAATGTCTTGAGTGCACACATCTTGTGGGCTCTTTCATATGTGTTCCAATTCGTAATTAAAATATTTTAAACAGAAAAATTTATGTTTTCATCGTCAACCAGGAGAGCCTACTTATTTCCAGTGTTTTATTACAAAGACCGCTATGCCGCTGTCCCTTCCTAGGCACGTAAGAAAGTGTAAGCACAGTGGGTGTGCGGCCCGCTCCCAGGTGCCCATGCACCTCCTCCTCACCCTCTGGCCCCGACCGCGCTTCCCCCGCCTGGTGCCCTCCCTCCCACCCCGTTTTTCACTCTTCGCAAGCGTTTTCTGTCCTCTTTTTAAGCTGCCACAGGACCTGCTCTGACTGGGAAGCCTCACAGGCCCCTTCCCTCCGTGCAGGAGGTCAGGGTGGTGGCCGGGCGCTGGTGTGAGCGTGAACATAGCTGCCGAGGTTCGCCTGAAACCAGAGGGACACGCGCAAGCCGGACAAAGCCTGACACGGAGAAGACGCGCAGGCTGCCCCGTTCCCACCCACGCACGGCCGCCTGCAAGGACACCTTGAGGCTGAAAGCCAAGAAAGCTGTGCCGGGCAAAGCCAACCCAGGCAAGATGATGCCTCCCGTCGAGGAGCAAACGATGCCTTTGTCCTCAGGGAGGGTCGCTGGGGAGTCACCTCCTCCTCGCGCTGGCTCTGGCAGGCGCTGCACCTGGGCCGTGGAGGGCACTCGGCGCCAGCCCTGCAGCTGGGGCCTTTCTGTGGTGGGCACACATTTGCATCTCAATAACCCCTGATTAATATTTAAGGAGCCAGCTGTCTGTGCCACATGGAAGAAGGGGGGAAAAAGCCCCGCCTTGTTCCTTTAAGGGGTGGGCTCAAGACTCTTCATCAAGTGGCCTTCATCTCCCCACTGAGTCTTCACACTCACGCAATTCTTCTCCACGAGGAAATATGAAGCGCCATTAGCGAGCTATCAGGGGCCGACTGTGTCCCCATCAATGCCCTTCAGTCCATTGTGGCTGCCGTGCAGCTGCAGGGCTGGCGCGGGGCAAGCTGCCGGGCTGGGCTCCGTCCCTCTGTCTGTCCGTTGTCATCGGGCACTGTGTCCAGCATGGCCTGTCACTGCCCCATCCAACGGAAGTGGACAGCATGTTCGGGGCTCAGACTCTGACCTGGGGGGGTGAGCCAGCCAGCGCCCCCACCGGGTCCAGAGAGCCACAGGCCCCATCACTGTCCCCCAGTGCCTCCACAGCCGCCGGTGCGGAGAGCCCAGGCTCTGGGCTCACCACTCTGCCCAAGAGGCCTCCACCGTGGCGCTCCAGACAGGCGGCAGTTGCAGTGGGCTAAACAGTGTCCCTCACAATGCATGTCCTCCCAGAACCTCAGGACAGGACTGTCTTTGGAAAGAGGAGCTTCCAGATATAATTAGCTAAGAGGAGGTCATGCTAGATGGCAGTGGCCCTTGAATCCAATGTGTGGTGTCCCTGCAGTAAGAGGAGACGCAGGGAGAAGACCGTGTGATGCCAAACCTGCGGTCCCCGGTGCCCCACACACTGCAGCAGTGGAGGCAGTGACTCTGGGCCCGGAGTGGGCACTCACAGCCCTGCCCCTTGCCAACCTAGGGGCAGGGGCCAGTTGCCACCTGGACAGCAGCCCCACTGAGAAGGTCAGGGGTGCAGGGCAGCGGGGCCACCACTTGCCTGGGGACTGCCCTCCCAAGCCATCTGGCCCCTTGACCTCCACCTACCCCTGAGTCCTGGGCCCTCTCCAAGCCCTTAGCACCGAGCTAGGAACCACCCAGGACCCTTCAACCCCACCCAGGGGGGCCTTTTGCCCTCAGTACACACAGGAACCCCTGGACCACTGAGTTCCTGGGGGCCTCTGCTGGGCATTCACGGGGGCCTGCACCTGAGGGAGGAGAGAGTCCCAGGCCCTGCTTCTCCCATCCCCCCACCTGAGGGCAGGTCCGGAGAAGTCACTCTTCATCAGAGCTCATCAAATTCCTCCCCGGACAGCACGGCCAGGTCCCCCAGACCTGGGGCCTCTGTCTCCTGCCCACCCAGCACCCGCCCTCCCTCACGGCGGGTCCAGTCGAGGGGACGCTGGGATGTCGGGTTGACTTAACAGGCTCCCCCGACAGAGGAAAGGCCACAAGCACCAGCTCTGCACGGGCGCCTGCCTGGGAGAGGCCCCGCCCACCCTGCCCCCAAACACTGTTCCCTCCCGCAGATCCATGTGGGGTCCCTGACCTGACACTCAGCACCTTCCATCTTCCAGCCCCACCCGGGGTCCCAGGGAAGGCCAACCTGTGAGGAGCAGAGGAGCTCACCTCACCTGGTCCCTTCCCTGCTCCTGGGGGCCAGGTGAGTTTGGGGGTTTACAGGCAGGGAGTGGGCGGCCCCAATGTCACTGGTACTCAAGGTTTCTGTAGGGGACAGAGACAGGCCAGGCCAGAACAGTGGCAGATTCTCACCAAACCTCGGAGAAAGCTCTGGTCTCCAAGATTTGGAGCTACACGCCAGGGCAGTGGGCAGGCCTCCTGGGTCATGGATTTCCCTGAGGAGAGACCCCTGTCCCCCGTTCCCTGGGGAGAGAAAGTGGGGACGCCTGGAGATGGCAAACACGCTGCACACACGTGCACTCACAAGCATGCAGTGACACAGTCGGCAGCCCACACTAATACCACGATTTTATACACTGAGTGAACAGATATTCCAGAACCAGGAATGAGCGCCCAGCCCTGACCCGCCACCCTGTGGGCCTGCAGGCTGCAGCCCGCCCAGACAGAGGGCATCTGCCCCAAGGGACAGCCTCCAAGCACGAGCCACCTGCCACAGGCGTCAGCTGCCTTTTCCCTCAGGAACACAAGCTCCGCGCAGGCTTCGGAACGCCGAGAGCAGACCGCTCTCGGGTTCCAATGCCCCTTCCAAAGGAAGGTCCAACACCCCAGGGGCAGGGACATCGGAGGCCAGCCCTGTGCCCCAGGGTCGTGCTGACCAGCGGATGCCCCGGAGTGTGGTGCCCACTGCCTCTCAGGAGCCAGGGAGGTGTCAGCAGGACACTGCCTGTGGCCGCCGGCCCCCCGCCCGGGGCAGCTGTGAGCAACAAGCCCAGGCAGGAGCCCCCGCTCCCCCCCCACGGCCCCCGGCTCATTCCACATTCACTGTTCTTGCAAGATCTTGGTTGGCGGGACACGGTGACCAAGGTGGGCACCACCTTTCGTCCCTGAGGGCTGGGGTTGGGGAACAGCCATGAAGCACAAAGGGCATCCAAGGGGAGGCCACAGCTCTGGAAGCCTCCAGGCAGCTCGGCCCCTGACCCCACAGAGACACCACACCGCAGTCCTCCCTACCCCACGCCAGGGAAGGGCACTCGGGAGGGCTCCGTGCCTTCCCGGCGCTGGCTCTCCCCCAGCCCAGCCACACCCCAAGGTCCAAGGCAAGACAGCTGCCAGCACAGGAGGGACAGCCACATGCAACACGGAAGATGACAGGTCCTTGGACTCAGTGGGACCCACCTTCCTGGGGCTAGGGCCTCTGGCTCGGGTTCCAAGATCTAAACTGTCTCCCGGGACAGGCAGGTGGGGAGGCAGGAGAGCGAGGAAACCTGGCAACAGGGGTGCAGAGTAAAAGTGGCCCCGGTAGGCCAGGGGCAAACCCCACGCAGAGAAGCAACACCCCGCTCCGGGGGCCAGGGGGCCGGGGCCAGCGAGTCCATTGCCTGTCAGGGCGCAGGCACCCCAGCTGGGCAGACCACACAAGGCTGGACTCGGATGCCAGAGAACAGAGTGCCCGTGCCGGGCTCCACGTCCCCCGCAGGGGACAGAGCCAGGCCTCCAGAGAGCATCTGCCCTAGGCCTGGACACCACACAAGGTTAGCACTGAGTCCTGGTCCCTTCCTGAGAGGTTCCTGGGGACCCTGCCTCCAAGCCGCACACAGCCCCTGCCACTCCCACAAAAATAAGATGAAGGTTGGGGCATAGGCCAACGCACATGGGCACGTGCTGAGGTCGTCACCTGCCTGCGGCGGGGCCGGAAACCAAGGTGACAGAAGAACTATGCTGCCTCGATGGTCTCATGGCCCCGGACTCTGAATCAAGGACCAGTGGGTCACAGGTGGGCTCAGAGAGCTGCCCACCCCACCTTTTCAGGGCCCATGGGTCCAGGTCGGGGCTGGGGAGCGGATGTGCCAGGGAGCAGCCCACACTGCCAGGGACCCAGCACGGAGGCTCAGTGGTGGACCCTAAAATGATGCACCCACATCCTAAGCCCTGGAACCTAGAGACGTTACCTTACTTAGGATAAAGGTCTCAAGATGAGATGGTCCTGGGGCGCCTGGGGGGTTCAGTCGGTTAAGCATCCAACTTCGGCTCAGGTCATGATCTCCAGGTTTGTGGGTTTGAGCCCCACGTCGGGCTCTGTGCTGACAGTTAGCTCAGAGCCTGGAGCCTGCTTCAGATCCCTCTCTCTCTCTGCCCCTCCCTTGCTCACACGCTCGCTCGCTCTCTCTCTCTCTCTCAGAAATTTAAAAAAAAAAAATTGGAAAAAAAAAAAAGATGAGATGGTCCTGGCTTTCCAGGACACATCCAGACTCCAGTGACAAGCATCCTTACTAGAGACACGCAGGAGAGACCACGTGAATACAGAGGCAGAGCCTGGAGGGATGGAGCCACACCCAAGGGATGCCTAGAGCCCCCAGCGGCAGGAAGGAGCTTCCCCTGGAGCCTTGGGAGAGAGCACGGCCCCACGAGACCTCCCGCATCTCAGACCTCCCGCCTCCAGAACTATGAGAAAATAAGCTTCTGTTGGTCTCAGCCACCTAGTGTGTGGTAAATAGTCACAGGAGCCTCAGGACACTAACACCAACACAGCCACCAACCCAGCCGTGATGTGGGTACCAGAGGGGCAGCCCCATCACCATACACTTCCTCTGATTTCTCTGGTCAGCCCTTCGGGGGACAGCTGCCCTTCAGCCTTGTCGGGACTCACCCTTGACCTTGGGCTACACTGGAGGTACCCAAAGTGAGAAGCAGAAATTTTGATAACTTAGACAAGATGGACCAACTCCTCAAATCCACAGAACACCAAACTCATCCAGAATGTTACTAAATATTCAATAATACGCAACTATTATAGAAATTCAATTTGCAGTTAAAATATAAACATCCATGCCCAAGAGGTTTAACTGGTGAATTCTGCCAAACATTTAAAGAAGAAATAATACCAATTCTACCCAATTTCTTCTAGAAAGTACAAAACGAGGGCACACTTCCCAATTCATTTTATCAGGCCAGCATTACCGAAACCAAAACCAGGAAAGACAACACAAAAAAACACCAGACCGACATCCCTCATGAACACACCCAAGTCCTTAGCGACATACTAGCAAACGCACCAGCAGCAGACACGTACACACAGAATCATGCGCCGTGACCGAGTGGGATTCACCACAGAAATGCACAGTGAGTTTGAAAATGGATAATCAAGGCACCTGGGTGGCTCAGTAGATTAAGCGTCCGGCTCCGGCTCAGGTCGTGATCTCACAGTTCATGAGTTCGAGCCCCACATTGGGCTGTGTGCTGACAGCTCAGAGCCTGGAGCCTGCTTCCAATTCTCTCTCTCTCTCTCTCTCTCTCTCTGCCTCACCCCTGCTTGCACTCTGTCTCTCAAAAATAAACATTAAAAAAAAATGGAAAACCGATTAAAAGACTAAGAAAAAAAACACCCAATCATGTCAACAGATGTAGAAAGAACACTAGACAAAATTCAACATGTATTTGTGACAAAGAAAAATCTGTTTCACCTCTCAGCAAACTAGGAACAGAGAGGAACTTCTGGGCCCACTGGTGCCCCCCCCCCCCCCCCNGAGGGGGCCGGGGAAATACACTGAGTGAAAGAAACCAGGCAGGAGAGGCTGAGGCCACATACAGACTGACTGCACGTAATGTGAAGTTTCAGGACAGGTGGGGGCCCTTCTGGACAGACAGACTGACCCGCAGGAGCACAAGGAGCTTCCAGGGCCATGTTGGGGGCAGGGACGTGGGTTACCAACCGGCCCTTTGTCGGAACCCACAGACATGTGCACTCATGACCAGCAGTCACACTGTTTCACAAACAGAAGCGTAGGGGACCTCAGCGGGTCTGTGGCCCTGTCTCATCGGTGCCGAAGCCAGGGCCCAGGTACCCCTAAGCCCCCTGAGGATGCCACACTGTAGCCCAGCCCCTCACCCTTAACTTAATTACACCCCTAAAGACTCTGTCTCCAAACAAGGTCATGTTCAGAGGACCTAGGGACACATCTTCGGGGGACACCGTCCACCCTGCCCCCAGGAAGGCACTGCCAGCCTCCACACACTCATGCAGCCTTGTGTGCACCTCCCAGGCCAGTCCCCGGCAACCTGCTCCCCGTCACAGTCTTCTGGGACAGCCCCCGTGGGGCTGTCACACACGCCAGACGGGAAGGGCCTCTGACTGCTGCTGTGTCTCAGCACTCACAGATCCCCTGCTGGGTCCCCTCCTACCCCGGGTTTGGTAACATCCTGGCTCCAGTGTCGGCCTGGGTGAGGCCTGCCCCCTAATGCCCTCCTGGCAGCTCTTGGCTTGAGGAGCCCCAGGGGATGTCCCCACATCAGCATGAACTGTGAGGCCTCCAGCGATGACAGCTAGAGGCAGGAGGCTGGCTGCCTGCCTCCCCGGTCTATGGCTGAAAGGGCCTGGGCCGGATGCCTCCCCGTGGGTCCCTCCACCAACACTTTGCCTCGCTTCGCTTCCTGGTGACTCTGGTCTCTGAGAAAAGTGAGAACGTGACCGGGCCTTGCCCCTCTCCCGCAGGACTCCAGGCTCCAGGCGTGGCCTCACCAGGGACTGGGGCCCTGGCCTGCAAGCGTCCCCATGATGCTCCCCGCGCTACACACTTAGTAGGACCGCAGTGAGCCGCCTGGGCTTTCCTCTGCGGGAAGTGGCTACATTAGGAATTTGACCTCTTCCTTAAAGACCTATTATTGCCCATTTCTTCTTCTTAACAGTTTTGGTGGCTGAGGTGTTCCCAGGAATGCACACATTTGATCTGGTAACGTGTCAGTATCCGGTTTTAACCACATCCCCTTGTGACCTTCTCNCTACCCTCACACCGAGAGATCAGGACCTCCCCCTGCACACATGGGATGTGCGTTCCTGCTGCGTATTCTCTCAAGTTACAGAAATGATGGGCCGTTCCTAATCTTCTGAGTGCTTTTATCATAAACTGGTGTGGAAAATTAAATACTTTTTCAGCACCAACTCGTCAATCAATAGTACTGATTTTCAGATACAAAATTATATTATTAAACCCATAATAATGATATGCACATTTATAAATGCTTATCTCTAAATAAGAAATACCTATAAATATAATAAAATTCATCTTATCAACAATGACATTTTGATCTTCTGAATCTTTGTCTGCTTTTGCTCTACCTGTTCAGTGTCTTAGACGGGCATGTTCACGTCCCCACAGACACCCCACCTCGGTCCTGCAAGGGACCGGTCTCGTCAGGGGCCGGGTCACACAACCAGAGCCAGCCGCTAGCATCTTGTCAGAGATTCTCCAACCACGGGTTCAAATGCCAGGGTGGACGCCACGGCGGTGGCATCCCCACTTCGGGCTGTCACTTCAAGAAAGCCAGCAACACACTTTACCCTTGTAGACGCTACACCATCACCCCAGGCCTTGCCTTCAATGCTTATTCACTTTCTTATTGCAGTGAGCTTTTTTGTTTGGTTTGGTCTGAGTTTGTTTCGTCTTTTTAACTACCAAGGCGATCTGTGCTCGGGGGAGAAGTCCGGGAAGCCCAGGAAGGGGAGGAATCGCATCCAACTCTGACCAAAGCCCTAGCACATTTTAGAGAGGGTGGCGGGTCCACATGGTCAGTGGGCCGGAGCAGCCTTGTCCTCAGTTTGGAACCACGGGCTCTGGGTGGGGACAGCCCTGGCCCTGTCCTGGGCATACCTGCCTTTTCAAGGTGCCTCTTGGCCCCTGACAATGAAAAAAGACAAAAGGCAAAAACAACGGAAGTCATGCGCTGTGAGCCTTCCTTCTGCATCTCCCGGTCAGGCTCACCTGCCCGTGGCCTTGGTTCTGTTTTATGACTGCGACCCAAACATCTTCTTCCCTAAAGTCGTCCCCCGTCCCTGGCTGTGGGAGGGGGGTGCATGATGCGAGGACTCTGCAGAGCCCCTCCAGGGCCCACGGGCCATTCATGGCAACGGGGACCCATGTCCCTGCGGTCTCTGTCCTATCGAGACCGCTCCAAAACGGGAAGGTGACCGGCGGCAGCCCAACAGCCTGTGTGCGGCCACCACTGGGAAGGGGCAGACTGGGGCTCCCTTGGGGCACGCAGGAGGGTGCGCGAGACCCCAAAGGCATCCCCGGGGACCGACCGCACACCACCCAGGGCATCCTCAGCTGACTGAACCAAGCCCCCGCCCCTCTCCCACTCCTGCTGATGACGGCGCCTGCTCAGAGCCCGCGGCAGCACCTTCCTCAATAGATTACGTCCAAGGCCCAGAGGAACCCTGTGCTCGGCCAGGCTCCAGACTCCACGGCCTGGGCGAGGCCGCGGGTGCCCCGCACTCGGCCCTCCCTCCCCAGCGCTTCTAGCTGCCCAGCGGTCCCTCCACGTCCCGTCCAAACCCAGCCCGCCTCGCCGGGCCCCCACCGTTCTCACAGCCTTCCCCAGCACTTGCCGCGAACCCCACCGCCCAGCCCGACCCCAGCCAGGGCTCCGGCCGCCCCGCGCGGCCGCGCCACCTGCCTCGTCCCCCTCAGCGGCTCTGGGACGCGCTGCCCTTCCCGGAGGACCGCACTCACGCTTATCTTCTCAAAGAGGCCGTCCGATGCCGCACGGTGCAGAGTCCACGAGTTTCCGCCGGGGTCGCCCGCCCTCTGTTCGCG
>NW_027529647.1:3793150-3826078 GCF_008692635.1 Crocuta crocuta
GTTCTGGCCCCGCTAGAAGCAAGTGACGTATAATAACTAAGTCGTAGTGACATTTCATATGGAACGTAATAAACGCGAAAGTCTAGATGAAGTGGCTGCGCTGGGGGGCGGGATCCTAACGTGACCGGCTCCACGAAAGAAAAAAGCCCCAGCGAACCGCAGCCGCCAACAAAACGGGCCCTGATGACTCCACAGATAAACTCCCCCACCCACACCTCCAGGGACCAGATAGTCACAGGCTGTCCGGTTCCGCTTCCCTGAACACGCTGCGCCCCGAGCCGGCTGGGGGCGGGCCCCCAGGAGCGCTGACGCCAGCCCTCTCCCGGAAGGCAGGCCGTCAGGGCGCACCCCCCATCGCTGACCCTCACACCCTACTGGAAGGCCACAGTGGGTGGGAAGAGGGGACACGGTGGCCACGGGTGGGACGGACTCCCAGATGCGAATGCTGCTGAGCTTCTGGGAAGTCCGTCTGTGAACGTCACCCTTGACAGATCCAAAGAGAAAAATCACATGCTTTCTCCTCATAGGTGTACAAAGAGACTTTGGCAAAATTTAACGCCCATTCCTGATAAAAATACAAACAGGAAAACAGAAAGTGACAGCCGCTTCTTTAACATAGTAACAGCCTTTTCTAAACCCTTCACCTCCTAAGGAGGCAGGCTGGTGTCATCAGGGGCAAGATGGGGACTATGCCCGCCGTCTCCACCACCCGCCAGCCTGGCCCGGGAGGCCTCAGCTGCTGCGGTCAGACTCGGGGAATCGGTCTGGGCCTGAGAACAGAGCCCAAAGCAGCTGTGTCCGTGTGCAGAGGCTACGCCGAGGTACCTGGAAAGCCCTGGAACAATAATAATAAAGCAACCAAACTTCATGACAAGGGGATGTCGCACAGGTTCCGCATCAGAAACGCCCCAAGCCCATGCGGCCGCCAAGCTCGGGAAATGGAGCGAACATGGCAGAGTTGTGAGCATTTGGTGTCATGTTCTCTCATCTGTACATGCAAGCTTAGCCGCATGTGACTCCCCGCCCAGCAGCAAGCGCCGCACCAGGCCACCAACAAGGAGGAGACAGACTCACAGAATAAACTAACTCAGTGAGGCTAAAGCTAACACACAAAAACCAAAAGTCCCCGTAGCCACACAAAATCATCAGTTGGAGCACAGAATGGCAGAGGGACCCATCACCAATGGAAAGCAAGAAGGTGAGGTGCCTGGAAACGCCCCCAGGAGAAGAGCAATGTCCCTCCCGGGACAAAGGACAGACAGCCTGGACCCCAGCATGGAGGGTACGTATCGTCATAGCAACACGAACGGCCCCCCAGGGGCAGCACACCCCAGCAGGTGTGGGGAGCACCTCCCAAATCACTCCGCTCTGCAGCGTCGGGTGTGAGAAGGAAAAAGCACACGCAGTAACACGTGACCATGTGGGCACCTGGCAGAAAGGATCACAGGGATCCACTGTGGTTTTTTGCAACTTTTCTCTAAAGGTGAGATTCACTCAACATCAAAAGTGAACTTAATTACGAGTGCCCATGTCCTGGGCCCACGTGCTTCCTGGCAGGAACCCACGTCACGCTTGGCCTGTGAGGGTGACCTCTGCTTGTTCTGGCCTTTCTGATTACGTCCTGATAGTCTCTGGACAGCTTCTCACGCAGCCACTACGCTCCCCACACATGGGGCTCGTGGGTGTTCCATTGCTGAGCCCCTGCCCAGAAGGACCCTACAGCATGGATTAACTTTTACGTTGCCTCTGCTTTGGAGTTTTCCTAAGAATTTAGTGACCCTCCTTTGGCCCAGAGAATGACCTCAGATTCCAGGAGAGGGTCTTGACCCAGAGGAAAGACCCCCAGTGACTTTTCTGCTCTAAGCAATAGCCTTGCCCTCAGACAGGTCTGAGTGGGGAGCAGGTGGGCCACCCCGTGAAAGGCACTGGCGGGTAACTCAGAGCGCACAGAGCCACGAGGGACCACGGCGGGCATGTGGCAAAGGCTCTGGGCTGACGGTGCCACTGCTCTTCCCGGAGCACACTCACCTCTCTCCCAGCCAAGATGGGCGCCTCTCACGGTGTTTGCAGGGGCCACTTCCTACCACACTGGCTCTGGTGGTGCTGGACAGGACCCGGGGTCTGGCCCCTCGCCGTGGCCAGAGGGACAGACAAGGAACCTGGGGACCATGAAGGGAGGTCTCCCCAGAGCCCAGCCTCCAGCACAGGCTGCCCATGGGCCTGAAAGCATAGCCCGTTTGGATTCCAGGGAAACGTGGCTCCGTGACCCACATGTGCAGGCCACACAGGGCTGCTGCCCCAAGAGGACACACCCCAGCCCCATCCTGCCACTTGCTTACCCGAAAGCTGCCTGGTGAGATCCAAATGCACTTCTCCTCTTTGTGTGTATTTTCTCTGGATCCCGACCCCTGGGCTTTTCTACATTCTCTTTGAGATAAAAATCAAAAACAAATCTTTAAAGGCCATCTCCAAAAACCACAGAATGGCTGGAATTAAATAAACATAAAGCTTGTGGTTTTCCTCTCAGGAACTTCCTGCTTATCTGAAAGCGTTGAGTCAGCAGCACCTCAGAGCCCAGGCGGAGACTCCTGGGGGCCTGGGGCTCAGCCTTGGGGCAGGGGCCACGCCCGAAGGTGACCAGGTGACCATCGCCAGGCTCTGGCCTGCTAGCCTGGTGCAGTTGCAAGTGCAGGAGTAGCTTTCTGTTCAAGAAAAATTTCACTGAGGCCTGCCACGATCAACACTGTGTGAGCTGATCAGTGTCCCCCAAATAATCACATCCACAGACGAGGCTCAGCGAAAAGACAGCTCATTACACCCCTGGGTGGCAGAGAGGGGCCACGCACACAGGGCACAGGAAGCACCAGGGTGCTTGGGCCAGAAGCCTGAGTTGCGGGTGGCCAGGCTTCAGGCTTGAGATTCGGACAGGCTTGGGCACGACCACCCGCCGCTCCCCAGCCTCTGGCCCTGGTGATCTAGGACACAGGGAACGTCTGCGCTGTGTGGCAAGTGGACAAGAGGTGGTGGGGCCACGGACGCAGGACTGCCCAGTTCCACAGGAGGCTCCAAACTTCTGCCTCCTCCCACCCAAGAACCTCACATCAGAAAGGAGGCCACTGAGCTGCTCTCAGGGCACTTCCAGCACGACGTGTGCGCTTTTCTCCTGACATGAGCCGAGTCTCCCACTCTCCGGACACCAGCTAGGAGCCCTGCGACCATACTCCATCCCGAGGCTAACCAGCAGCGTCAGTGCAGACCAGCCCCCACCCCGGGCTGACAGGCCCCTCGAGACTCCCCCACAGCATGTGCCACAGTATCAGGTTACCCACAGAGTTTGGGGGTTCTTATGAAGCATACGACTCAGGAACAGGGATGGAAGAGACACACAGGGCAAGGGGTGGGGAAGGGGCTCAGAGCCTCCAGGCCCTGCCCTGCCTGGGGCGGGGTGGGGGTAGGGGTGGGAGGGAATCACCCTTCCGGCACTTCCGTGGGTCTGTTCTCCCGCCCAGAGGCTCCCAAGCCCAGGAGCTCAGGGGCTTTTACGGTGGTTTCATTACAGAAGCAGGATTGATTACGTCACCGGAGGCAGAAGAGCCTCACCAACCCCCGGTGCCAGTGCCTGGGGACAAAGACCAAATGTTAATTTTTTATTATCCCACAGGCCTCTTCTGACAAACATCGTGCAGCTGTTTTAAAAGCCAAGGTCCGGGAACTAATTTTTGATCTGCAGGTGCAGAGCAGTGGCTCAACACAGCCTGTGCGTAGACGTGTGACTCTGCCCACAGCCTCCCTGCAGGCAGCTCGAGGAAAGCAGGGCAGGCGAGGGCAGACACTCGCATCTCACAGCAGCCCCAGGAGGAGACGCCAGGAGCCACGCGGACCCAACCTGCCCCACAAACTGACCTGCAGAGCCGCCGCGCAGCCAGCAAGCCCACGCCAAACGGGCCCCCAGGTTCAGCGCCCACCCCTGGCACACGGGGACCTGTGCACAAATGTCTGCAGCAGCGCAGAGTCTACCCCCAGAGGAGGTGAACAAGCCGGGGCCCAGCCACAGGACGGAATACCACTCCACCTCGAAAAGGAAGGGGACTCGGACGCGCACTCCGACATGGATGCACCTGGAGGACATCACACCTGCAGAAAGTAGCCACCACAGGAAAATGCTGTGGTTCCTATTCCGGGAGGTCCCTGGAGGGGCCAAATCCATAGACACAGGGAGTAAATGGTCGGCGCCGGGCAAGGGACTCAGTGCCAACTGACCTGGGGTTTCATTTGGGGACCGCGAAATGTCCTGGGCCGACAGAGGTGATGTCACACTAACCTGGAGAATGCCCTAAATGTCACCTCTGTAAAGAAGCCTGAGGCCCCGCTGCAAGGCTGAGCGGCCATCTCCCAGCAGCTGCTGCGCCGGCGCTCCCTCTCCAGATTCCGCCAGGCCCTCCAGCCCTTCCTCGCCTCCCACCGCTGCGTACGGCTCTGTGGTCTCCCGCCTTTGCTGGGATCCCCACGCCCATTCAACACCCAGCTTAACAGCCCCAGCAGCCAAGAGGGTGAGCCCACGCTGGACCAGTACAGATGGGCCCGCCAGGCCCCTACTTACACCGACTCCGGTCCCTCCCCGGGGCCTGGAGCACCAGCCACCGCAGGCGGAAAGAGCTGCGTCGGGGCCCAAGTCCCCCACCAGCCCCCACCCCAACTCTAAGCCAGCGGCCGGAAAAGTGAACTCTGGACCCATCTTATGATAAAATCTTGGCATTCAAATGCACGTATACAGATGCCTCTCTCGGCAGAAGCCTGAATGAACGTTCAGGCTCCATTCCCCGAGGCTTACCTACCGTGCAAAACTCCCAGTGACAGCATCCGGCTGCTCCAGGGCCTGAAGCCTGGGGGCAGCTCCAAGAGGCTCCCTGGACCCTCACAGGGGGCACTGCCAGCCTCTGGCGAGCATTTGAGCATTCAGCATTCGGGTCTGGAAGCAACACGAGGGCTCCTCCAAGGGCCCGAGGGGCTGTAGGAGAGACGCCAGTGGGTGGCACAGAGAGTTAGGGGCACAGAGGGGCTGCTGTGCCTGACATCCCTCCCGCCGTTGCGGTCCAAGGTCCCCACACGTGTTGCACGCGCTGCAGGGCGGCATCCTCAGGACATGTGACTGACACACTCGGCTCGGGGAATGGCCCCATCTTCCTTGTTGTGACCTTGGGCCTGTTACTTCCCTCCCCTCCAGGAGCCTTGAGGCCCCTGCTGCCCCGGTGTCGGCTGGGATCCAGCATGTCCTGAGCAGGACTCCTGCATGTGTGTTTGTGCGTTCGTGTGTGCACACGCACCGTGCACTGTGTTGCATTTGCACACATACACACAGCACGTGCATGTGTGTACATTGCAGTTTCCTATTCATATGTAACATATATGCATGTGATAGTACATGTCCTCAGTTGGGTGCATATATGTGCACACACCACCAGTCCACGTGCACGTGCGTGTCCTGTGTGTGGTGTGTGCGTGCATGCATGTGCACGTGTCTTCCGAGAAGGTGGGCTTGGCACGGCTCCATGCAAAAGACATCCCATGTGAGCTACAGACATAACTTTTTTTTAAAGATTTTATTAAATAATCTCTACACCCAAGAGAGGCTGGAACTCACAACCCGGAGATCAGGAGCCACACGATCCTCCGACTGAGCCAGCCAGGTACCCCTCAGCTTTCAAGTTTTCCAGTAGCTGCCCATATCAGAAAAGAAAAAGGAAACAGTTAATGTGAATGATACACTTACCTGGATCGATGTAAGGCACTTCCAGCCCACCACAGGTGCACGTAATGCATATAGCGAGTTATCTCACTGCCTGTGCCCAGCCTTCCCCTCGCTCCAGGCCAGCCCCACTTCCAGGACGCAGCGGCCGTGGTGTCCGGCGGCATGTGGCGGGCACCCCAGCTCCTCCTCACTGCAGTGGCACCAATGGCAAGTCACAAACAACTGACGAAACTACGCTCAGCCACCACTGGCCCAGGGGGCATAGCACGGCCGTGGGTACGGCCGCAGTGACCTGACAGTGGCTCTGAGGTCCAGTCCAGAGCCTAAGGGGCAGCGGGCGGAGCACACCTCACTTGCCGGGTCCCTTGGTCCAGGCCCCACGACCTCTGGGTCTATGCTAGTGTCCCCTGAATCCACAGTCCCAAAAATGTTCCAAGGGATTTGGGTAATATCATCATGCGAAGGCATTAACAATCCAATAAACATGTCCACAAAGCTGCTGTCAGCAGCCCAGGATGCACCTTTGGGACAACAGGAAAACTCAGGGGAGGGGTGGAAGGAAGACCCTCAGGTGGTATCTGTGTGTCTGCCAGGCCAGCACTGGCGGCGCAGAAAAAGGCCCAGAGAGACCAGTGAGGCTCTCGTCCCTGAGCACGCCGGCTTCCGTAGGACCGGCTCTGCGGACCATGGCATGCCCCTGACCGTGGGCTGCCCGCACGCGCAAGGGGCATGTTCTGGTCAGGGTGCGGGAGAAGGCACACGGCTGCTCTGCAGCAGGCAGCTCCTCCCACACAGTTAATTTAAGAGCCGGGACGTGGAGGCTGAGGCTGTTTGCCTCCGCTCAAGGTCTCTGCTAATTCCACAGAGTGTAACACCCACATGAATGGCACCCGCGCCCTATGCAACCTGTGACCCCTTCACAGTCTGTCCCTGCTGGGTTGCCACCGATGAGCTCTCAGCTCCTCTGGACAGATGGAACCCTAGCTTCCGTGCAGAGCAGCCTTTCCTTTCCTGCACTGGGAAAACAGAACAGCTGTTTTTGAAATTCAACGTCACGCATGGTAACAGAAGGTAGAGTATCAGAACCCGGCTTTGCTAAGAAGTGGCTGGCTGCGAGGCAAACCCGATTCTATTTAGGTGGATGAGACGGCAGGTTAGCTTTGCCAAGAACAAGAACTTGGAGGGAAGAGACAGGACGTGAGGAATCAGATGAATTTCTTTTGTGAGGCAGAATATTCCATCAGTTCACGCCTATAAATTCTAACAAGCTTACTGAAGAGAAGACAGAAACCACACACGCACACACCCAACACAGAGCCCAAGGCCCAAAGCTGTTCCAGAAGAAAATTAGAGCAAAGGCAAAAGTCGCACTTGAAATTAAAGCAGGGAGGCTCAAGGAAGCGACCATACTCCCCTCGGTTCCTTCCAACCAGGAACCAAGAGAAAAGTAAAGCTTTCAGAAAAGAACAGGGGTGAGGGGTGAGTGGTGGGGAGCCAAGAGGCATCTAATTTTATCTGGCTTCTTTCCAACAGTAAAATCGAATCCATCATTCTCTCTGGGTGGAAGCTCTTTAATGAAAATGTAGAGATTAAAACTTGGAGTTCTCTGGGGATGCTGTCAGGAAGCGCCCCGACAACGGACACGTGTGAAGCCTTCGGGCTGTCACACGGCCCCCAGAACACCCTGTCCCTGAACAAGAGGCCAAGACGTGCTTGTGTTTATGCCCCTGAGCCTCCTGGCCTGGAGAGGGGGGTCTCCTCCAAGACTCCAGCTGGCAGCTCTTGCCTCCAGAGACCTTGCAGGACTGAGAAAGGCAGGTCCTCGGCTCCGCCTCTCACAGCCATGCCCTCCCCTCCCACCCCCATGATGCCATCCCCATCCTCACTCCTGTGATGCCATCCTCTTCTCTGACCTCAGACAGCCAGGCCCACCCCCGGGATGCCATCCCCATCCCCATCCTCACTCAGATAGTCAGGGAAAGAGTTTTGCTCTTCTCAGCTGTGCAAATGTCATCCTATCTGGCGTCAGACTTCCCCATCACCCCAGAATAAAACCCCATGCCTTGTAGGGTCACTCCCTGACCCCCTCCCCAGACCCTGGCAGCCACTAATCTCCTTTCATCTCCATGGACTTGCCTGTTCCAGACATTCTATAAGTGGACTCAAACAATATGCGGCCCTTCGTGTTTAGATGATCTCACTGAGCACCATATTTTCAAGGTTCATCCACGTGAACCCAAGGAAAGTGCTTCCTTCCTTTTTTAGGGCCAAATAATATTCCGCCACGGGGCCAGGGCATGTTCGCTTATCCATCCGTCCATCTATAGACATTTAGGTCATTTGAACCTTTGGATGCTGTGAACAGACCTGCTCTGAGCCTGGGCACACGGGGATCTGTTCAGACCCCTGCTTTCAACGTTCTTGGATGTGCACCTAGGAGCAGCATCACTGGCCACATGGTGACTCTAGTGTCACCTGCTGAGGAACCGCCACATGGAGGCTGCACCATTTCACATCTCGCCAGCAGTGTGTGACGCTACGATTTCTCCACATCTTCGCCAGCACTTGTTATTTTGTATTTTTTTTTCTTATAATCACCACAGAGGGTGTGAAGTGGTCCCTCAGGGTGGCTTTGATTCACTTCTGCGAGGCATTTGTTCAGGGGCCCGCTGGCCATCTGTTTGTCTCCTTTGGGGAAATATCTGTTGATCCCTTTGTGCATTTTTTAAAGTGGACGTTTTGTTTCCACTTGTCTTTCTCGAGCCCCCAAATGTAGGAGGTTCTGGGCGTCCCAGGGTCTGGGTGCAAGGGGGTCCCTGGTGCTCGGTAGGGAGGCTCGCAGGGCCCGCCAGCACAGCCCGCCCTGCAGGATGACGGGCCACGCACAGCGCAGCAACCGTGGTCCCCGCTTGCAAACGGGCAGGAGGGGCCATGTCTTTTGCTGTTCTCCTGGGTGATCCTTAGTTAAGGATCTTTGATCATGGGACGTTATCATCCAGTATATCTTATTTTCTCCCAGGAAGAAATGGATCCCAACTATGAGGGAACGTAAGCAGTGACCCAGAGGTCAGGTTGGTACCTCGAGCCAGAGTAACGGAAACTATCCAAACCATCCAAATGAAAGCCCATCGCAACCAGAAATTCTGGAAAAGGTTTTAAGAACAAATTTCACCTTCATTTAAAGGGAAGAACGGCTACCGCTTATGAGACAACATGTAGCAATACCAGATGTCACCACGATGCTTAAAATAGTGACAAATCCCAAACGCAAAAGATGCCTTCTACCGCTTCAAGATTGTGCCACCAGCCCTGCCGCTCCCTGCGCTGTGGGCTCCGTGTTCCTTCAGTTTTCTGCCTGTGATAAACACACGATTGGAATTCATTTCCACAAAAGTGGGGCCCACATAACTCTCAAAAGACATGCTCTCAGCACACGAGACGCTAAGAGCCACATGACAGCACTTTGCATTTTAAATTTCTGACGTTCTAAAGTGTCTCTCCCTGCAACATTCGCATGATTTAAAAGGAGCTACCCAAAATAGAGACACCACGTTTTTCTGTCCCTGCGTGAAAATACGGGTATGACTGCTCACACCTGCAAGCTAGCTGATAGGGGATAAACACCCCCAGCCACGTGAGCACACCCCAGTCCAGGCTGAGGTTCAAAGGGCTGCGTCTACACAGTGGCGCCCCACTCCAAGTTCTTCTAATGCTGGAAGCTCACTGAGCCCGTGGTGTCCCCCCTGCCCCAGGCAATGAAGGGCTCCCAGTTCTCTCCCAGCGCCAAGGAGATGACCGTGCAGGGTGCAGTGGGGCTATGTGGCAAATCCCCCTTTCATTTTTTTACATGGGACATTTTGAACCCGATTTAAACAAAACACCAGGGAAAACTAAGCATTTTTTTGAATTTTCCAATAGCCAATAGCCACCCGAGACCAAGTGTGCATCCTGGCCTGCTCCATGAGCCCCCGCCTGCCTTCGGCTGCGGCTTCTCTCACTCACCTTCACAACGTGACAATGTCTGCCAAGGATACGATGAGCAATCTTAGACCTTTCCACTCATTCTGCTGAGTTCTGTGAACACGACATCACACGTTGGGGAAGGAAAGGCAGATGGAGGGTGTAGGGGTCCCCATTCCCTCACCCCACCCCCATAACTGGCCAAGTTAGGGAGCCTCTGTCAAGAAGGCAACAGGAGCACCTCTTATGTTATGTGACTGGATCCTGTCAATTAAACTGACAAGCAACAGATTAACAGATGAGAACAGTTTAGTCATGTGCACATAGGAGTCAAGAAAAATAGCTGGTTCAGTAGTTTCAGTTAGATGTTTATATACCTAACTTAGTAGGGGAAAGAGAGAGGGAAGAAACATCCTTCTTCTTTTTTTTTTTTTTATAAATATTTTTATTTATTTCTAGGAGAGAGAGAGANATCCTTCTTGAAGTTGGAACAAATAGGCTTCTTTAGGAAAGACAAGTGTGTTTCAGGAAAATAATTGAGATATAAAGAAGTTTGTGATAACACTTGTCTATACAGGTATAAGTGGTCTTTCTGTCTCTCGGGGCCATAAAACCCCCAGAGAAGAGATTTGGGATAGGTTTTTTATCTGTGGTATCCCCTTTGGGAGTAGACCCACCCTAAAGATGGGCTTCGTGGCAGCCTTATTTCCCAGCCGTTGCTTCTGGTAGTGAGATAAGTGAGCTCCAACAAGGATTCTTTCTGCATCTGCTGATTCTCAATTGTCTTCAGCTCAAAATAACCCTAAAGCCAAGGTGGTATATTTTGCAGTAGCATCTCCTGCTCCCCTTCAAGGCCTTTAACCATGACACATTCGCCCCATCACCCAGCTATAACCAAGTCCTCCTGGGCCAACGGGAGTCGCTGTTGTGTGGACTTTGTCTCTTCCTTCCTCTAAGCCAGGCCACAGCAGATCTTTTAAGGGCCGCTCGATCTCCCAAGTGAGGATGTTTAGAACACTGGATGCAAAAGGAACCAAGAGAAGAGTGTGGTCCCCATGGCAGCTCGGAGCCTGCTGTGGAGCAGAGGAGAGGGACTGTCAGGTCCTCACTCCAGGAAGCCAGTGACAGAGCTTAGAAAGGAGAAGGGGGCAAATATGCCCAAGGCCCCCATGTTCCGCCAGCCAGGCCAGGGCCTCACGGTCCAGGCTGCCCTAAGTAAAGGTCACAAAAACATCCTCTGACGAAACCATTCAGCTAATTGCTTCCTGGAGCCCTGGCGACATGGACAGTACTGAGCGGCTTAGATAAGCATTGTGCTTGTGTCCGCTGCCCTTTTCCTCTGCCGCCAGCACCCAGCTGCTCCAGAGTTTACTCTTTCGCCAAACCACGGTTGTGTTTAGGGCACCTGATCAATTACTGTGACAATAACAAAAGTTGAAGGGTCTGCCCCGACCCCTCAGTTTCTTCCACTTGGAATAAGAAAAAATTCTCTTCACCATCCAAAAGAAGAACGGGGCGCCTGGGTGGCTCAGTTGGTTAAGCGTCCAACTTCGGTTCAGGTCATGGTCTTACGGTTCGTGGGTTCAGGCCCCACACTGGGCTCTGTGCTGACAGCTCAGAGCCCGGAGCCTGTTTCAGATTCTATGTCTCCCTCTCTCTCTGCCCCTCCCTTGTTCGCACTCTGTCTCTCTCTCTCTCTCAAAAAAATAAACATTAAAAATAAATTTAAAAAAAAAGGCACAAGTGCTCTTGACTTCCTCCAAAAGACATGCACTTGGAAATGTCTGCAACCCAATGATTTTTGTCAATTCAAAATGCACTGAGGGACCAAAAAGGACCAAGCAGCCTTTCCATAATTCATGTCATCGTCAAAGTTACTTGAGTGTACACATAGCTTGTTGGTTTGTAAGTGGAAACCACTGCTGTTTTCCTTTATAGGTTTCTTTTCTAACTTAAGAAAAACGACCCTAAGGAGATGAATAGATGGAATGGAATGTTATTACGTGACAGTCTCACGTGCGTTTCACAGCCAGAGCCAGGTGGTTGGAAAGAACAGAGCTAGAACGGGTTCTCTGGTTTTAAGAGATGGGGGTCAGAACCCTCAGGCTTTGTCCTGGCAGTTAGCAGTAGCTCCAAGATATGGTTCAGCGAAGGGTTTGAGGCCCTTCATCACCAGCATCATCATCACCACCATCAATCACCATCAGCACCGTCATCACCATCAGCACTGTCTTGGGCTGACACGTACACGGCACTAACCATCAGCTCTTCCTATCTGTTAGTTTATCTAATCTTTGCGCCCTCTGGAGTAGAGACCATTAACCCCAGCACTCAAGTGAGGCAACCAGGCATACAGAAATTAAAGCCATACACCTAGGAAAGGACAACAGCACAGTTGAGTCCCGGCAGTCTTTCTCCATGATAAGTACCGGACCCGTCCCTGAGAAACCAGGCCATTTGTGAGCCTAATTCCCAGGGCCCGGAAGGCTCATGGGTCCATGGTCAGCACAGAGCCACGCTGCTTCTCTCTCCCTTACTTCTCTGTTTAATACACAGAGAACTCTGAGCTCTTAGGCAGTAAAATGCGGTGGCCTGGGTCATGTACAGGAAAAGCTCCGCCAGCCCCCACTGGGGAAGAAGAAAGGGGGGGGCCCTGGCTACTCACCCACAGCTGAAGCAGTCCGCGTGAGCCCAGCTCAACATGTGGTTTGCTTTTCAGAAGACAAACCACAAAGAAAAAAAAGACAAACCACAGAAGTTCAATTCCTGGGGAGCCAAGCTGGTTCTGTTTCTGCTTTAAATGCTAGACGATACCCCAGCTGGGGGGCTAGAGGGCGCGGAGCAGGCCGCCAGAGGGCCTGGAAGAAGCTGTGGGTGAAGGGTCGAGGAAAGCTCTCACCAGAAGCGGCCAGAACCACCAGCCACGTCCTGCCGGGTCCACGCACGGCTGCCTCCGTCATGGGTCCCGCAGAGGCGTGTGTGAAGCTGTCCCTCAGCCTGTGTCCAGAGGCTTCTGAGAACATCAAAAGCCAAGAGCCTAGATCGTTAGTCCGCTAAAGACGCATCAGGGGAGAGTGGAACCAAATGTACTTTTTTAAAGCAGAAAACAAGCTTTGCCACAAACCAGGCGTCCCCGGGAGCAGCGATGTGTCAGACCCAGACGGCCACGGGGCTCCAGGCAGCTCCCCCAACAAAGCACTGGGAGGCTGAAGGTGACGTCCTAGAACGGACCCTCAAGGGTTCTGGTCTTCCAGCACCTTCCCCCCTACCCAGGCCAGCCTGGCCCATGCAACCCAGAGTACCTACCAAGCTCCTACGGCACACCGCTGTGTCCGACTGTGTGCACACCCGTGTGACTTTTCACTCCCACCAGCTCCCTGGGGAGCTCAGGTCTCAGCAGGAGCAGGTCACCCACAACAGCGCTGGGCTGGGAGCAGGGCCGCCTTCGCCAGCCCAAGCTGCCCTCCATTTGTTCCCTGCACCAGCAGAATCGGGGGCCCCAAAGCCTCACCTGGACACTAAGGGGTAATGCAGGTAAAAGCACCTCGAAGCCCTAAGAAATTCCCATCACCACAGTGCAGCCCCCAGAAAAGCCAAAGGGAGATTGTTAGAGACGGCGGCCTGAACACGTGCCCCCATTAGGCGACCCGAGGAGCAAGCTCGACAGGGAGCTGGCAGGCTGCCCAGAGTGCCCCTGGGATCCCTGCAGACCTACAGGCCAAAGCACGAGGACGCGTGCGGCCCAGGCAGAGCCCAGCCACCAGTGACCGCGGGGCTCCTGGCCACAGCAGCCCTTCTGCTCCCCCGAGATGAGGCCCCAAGCTAGATGGAGCTGCAGAGCTCCCTGGCAGGTCTTCCCACCAGGTGCTCCCCAAGTCTTCCCACCAGGTGCTCCCCACCGGGTGCTCCCACTAGGTGCTCCCCACCGGGTTTTCCCCACCAGGTGCTCCCCACCGGGTTTTCCCCACCAGGTGCTCCCCACCAGGTCTTCCCACCAGGTCTTCCCACCAGATGCTCCCCACTAGGTGCTCCCACCAGATGCTCCCCACCAGGTGCTCCCCACCAAGTCTTCCCACAACGTGCTTCCCACCAGGTGCTCCCACAAGATGCTCTCACCAGGTGTTCAAAAATGCCAGGCCCCCCTTTCCCTTGGCTCTACTTTCTGGTTGCCACCTCTGGGACACCACATGCTCCCCCAGCCAAGGGCTGCTATACCGTCCCCTCCTCCCTCTCTCCACTCTGTTCCCCAGTCCCCAGCCCTGTTCAGTCTCAGGGGAAAGAAAGGGAACCTACAGAAAGCTCATGGTGCAAGAAGCAGTTGCCGTGTCCCCACCTAAGCATGAGAAAAAACATCTGATAACCCCAAGTGAGAAGCATCCTACAAAATTCCTGACCAACACACCTCAGAGGGTCAAGGCCAACAAAACTAAGAAAAGTCTGAGATACTATCACTATTGTCCCAGCTCAGAGGAGCCCAAGGTGACAGGATGATCAAACACCATTGGGTGCCAGGACAGAGGGCACCAGGTAACAAGCCAGGACATGTGCCCAGAGTGCCAGCTTCAGTCTGCAACACTGCTCCAGGGACAGCTCAGTAACTGTGACAGGCCCACCACGCTGACATTCTGTGCAGGGCAGAGCAGCACAGAGGAGCTCTGTCCTTTTCTGCCGTTTTCTTGGAAACCTAAAGCTGCTCTGAAAAGGGAAGTCTAGGGGCGCCTTGAGTGGCTCAGCTTGATTTCAGCCCAGATCATGACCCGTGAGATCAAGCCCCGTGTGGGGCTCCATGAGGAGCACAGAACCTGCCTAGGATTCTCTCTATCTGTCTGCCCCTCCCCTGCTCGTGCACATGTGCATGCTGCCCCCTCCAAAGGAAAAAAAAATGGAAATCTATTAACTATTTTTAAAAACTAGCAAGACTCCCCATACTCATACCAGCCTAGTCTTCCCACAGACCCCAAAATGAACAAGGTCCTTGCCCTTTGCGAGTGGTCTGCAAAGTCCCTGACACAGACATATGCATGGTCGCTGCATTAAGTCTCTGCCAGACTTGGGGGGCCACTCCCACAAGAGCCCCCTCACTTGCAGTCCCTCTCGGGGTATCTTGAGATGGTGTCTTCTGGGAATCTCAATAATCCGGGCCTCAGCAGGATGAAAGGGACAGCTCCGCAATGTCCAGAGTAACCGTGAATACAAAACAGACTGCTGCAAGCCCCTTTCTCCTCATAAGATCATATCAGATATTTTATGTGGGGTCCGTCTGATCTTTAACAACAACAACAATAAATCAAAACACAGCCAATCAATGCAGGCAGAACACCAAAAAGGACACGAGGCAGCTGTGCCTCCTTCTCAAGGTAGTTGCAAGGATGTGGGGCCCACAAAGAGCTTTCTTTAAAAAAATAAATAAATAAATAAATTATTTTTGNTGGGGAAGGGCGGGGGGCGGGGGGAGACAGAGGATCTGCGCTGCCTGCAGAGTCCCACGTGCTGGCCTCAAACTCACAAATTGCAAGATGGTGACCTGAGCCAAAGTCGGATGTTTACCCGACTGAGCCCCCCGAGCGCTCCAAGAACTGCCTTTCACACCCGTCCTGTAAGGGCACAGCGGGTGCTCCAGGGGCCACCGGACGGTGACACTGGTAGGGACTGAAGGCAAAGGCAGAGTGGGGCACACAGCTCTTTAAGGGATCGGGCCAAATGTAAAACAGTACCTCTAATTTGTTTGGGTAAAATACTGCTTTTTCTTAAAAAGGAGTGCTCAGCGTAGATTTTATCTTTTTTTTTTAAGTTCATTTATTTATTTTAAGAGAGAGAGAATCCCAGGCAGCCTCTCACTGTCACGAACCATGAGATCATGACCTCAGCTGAAGTCAGACACTTAACTGACTGGGCCGCAGGCGCCCCTATCGTTTTAAGTAAAAAATTTTTAAAAAGTATGTGCAACAAATTTCTTGCTTTCACGTCTAACACAGTAAATAAATACCGCTCCCTATTCGTCACCACAGGACGGAAGGTCGAAACCGCCAAGAGAGTTAAGGGTCCTGAGAAGGGAGCAGCGACGGGACTCGCGCACCTGCGGCTCCACCTAGCGGCGAGGGGCAGACAGGGCCGCACGGGGCGGGGAAGCGGCCGCTGAGGGGGCCTCCGGCCACCCGCCACGTGGAGTCCCCGCGCTTCTGTTCTCCAAGCCAAATGGGGGTCATGGGAAGGTCCTGAGTAGTGCCTTTTTGGGGTGCCGGTAAAGGGTATGATCAAATTCTGTGCTGACGAGGCCTCCCCTCCAAGGTCCAGCCCCACCGCTCCCTGGCCCGAGGTTCTGCTCGGGGTCCCTCCGGTGCGGCAGAGAGCCTTCTCCCCACGCCGCGCCCTGAGACGGGGGCTCCCTCCTGCTCACCCCAGACCCCCTGCAGGCCCGGTCCAGGGCGCTCGGGACGCAGGGGCGGGATGCACGAGCACACGGAGGGAAGGGATGAGAAGTCTCAGAGACTCACCACGACAGGACCACGGCAGGGCCGCCCGAGCTACTGACCCCATAGGGACCCTACAAGTGCGGCACAGATGGGGGGGGGGGGCCGATCGGATGTGCGTCACCAGGGACACGAGGCGTCGCCGGAGTGCCGGCTCTTTCCCTGTGCCTCAACTAGGCTGAAATCCGTCTCCAGGCCAGCCCTCCCCCCTCCCCTACAAACCTGCCGTCTCGCCTTCCCTGGCCACGGTCCGGAGCCACGGTCCGGAGCCACGGTCCAGGCCACAAGGCCACTGGGGACACAGCCTGGAGTCCTCGGGCCGAGTCACACTGGAAGACCCCCTTCGCCTACCGCCCCCCAACGTTCAGCCTGTGACTTCTGCACACCTGAGCGCCCCACGTCCAGACCTCACACGGGTTCCTTGTGAACAGGAGTGTGCACGGAACACTCCTGCAGCAGGCACAAGCATTCCCACTGCTTGGCACCGTCGATAGGGGATAGGGAGAGCCGACGGGGTGACCTGGGGGAGGGAGCCTAGGGGGTGACCCTGCTGACGGGATGCTGCAGAACAGAGCAGGTGGGGGACTGAGCGGGGAGACGCCGAGAGGAGACCCGGGGGGAGGGGAGATGCTGAGGGGAGACCCGGGGGGAGGGAGACCCTGAGGGGAGACCCGGGGGGTGAGTGGGGAGACGCTGAGGGGAGACCCGGGGGGAGGGAGACCCTGAGGGGAGACCCGGGGGGTGAGTGGGGAGACGCTGAGGGGAGACCGGGAGGACCTCAGCGGAGTCCTCGCTGGGTGCTGTCTTCCGTCTCTAACCAAGCCCGGGTTCACCGGGCCTTCCGCGTCCCCACTAGCCCATCCACAGGTCGGAGCGTCAGGGCCCTTTCGAAGGTCATCTTCCAGAATTTCACAAAAACCCAGAAAATCCTTCCGGCCGAGGAAACCCACGCTGGGAACCCGGCTCCGGGTAACAACCTAACTCGGACCCGGGTCCTTCCTCCACGCCGCACCTCCGCCCCGCGACGCCGCCGCCGCCGCCGCCAGGCTCCAGGGCGCTTGCGTCTAGCGTGGCGTCCCTCTAGACCCCGCCCTTTCCGGCACCTAGCCGGAAGTGATCGCCCAAGGCGGAAGTCAACGGACGGTCGGGAAGCTGGCGCCGGCGGGTTTGGGTCGGCGGGGCGCCAGGCTGCGGGGGGGTCCGGTGCTCAGGCGGTTCCCCCGAGTGCCTGGAGGGCGGGTCCGCACGGCGAGGACGCGGCCCGGCCGGACTTCCGGGGCCGATCCTGAGGACAGTGAGCCGGGTGGCCGGGGGGACGCAGACCGCGAAGCCCGCCTCTGGGCAGCCGGGGCGGCTCAGCGAAGCCGCAGCAGCGCGGGCAGGACCGCAGACCCTCGGTGAGAGCGGGGCTGCGTACGGCCTCCGAGCCAGGAAAGCGTTCTACGCCTGCGGCGGTTCGATGGGCAGCAGGCTCCGGCCTGGGGGACGCGCAGGGCACGTCTGTGGCCGCGGGTCCCGCGCCTGGCGGACCTGGGGCCGCGAAGCGGTGAGGGGCGGAGACTCGTGCTCTCACAGGCGCTCCCAGACCGCTCCCGGCCGCCGTGGGCGGCGTCCGCCGGCGAGACCGCCTTGCTGGACACCGACACGTGCTGCGGCTTTGATGCCAACGCCGGGGGCCCAGCGAAGACTTGGGCCTGGATCAGCGATGGCGAGACGGGTGTGGACATGAGCGCCGGGAATCTGGTCCTGGTGAAACCTTCCAGTATGTGGTGCACACCTTGCCTTTTCCATTAAGGGCAGTGTTTACCCTGCAACCACTAGGGTTTTGCAGCTGGTCACCAGGATGTACCAGGATGGCGTTATCCTAGGGGTTCCGGGTCTGTGCTCCTGCCAGGCAGCTTTGTGGGGCCTCCGCCACAGTTGGTGCACTCAGGAGTCCTCAGGAAGACCAGGCGGGTGCCACGGCTTGCTGCAGATGGAGGGTGTACCGGCATCCCGGATGGTCCCAGAACTCCAGGCGCCTGTGCTGACTCTTCCCCTCCTGGGGGTTCTGCGCCCAGCTGCACCTCTCCATTTGGTGGGGACTTGCCTGCAAGCTGCCCCCACCCGCACCCCTCTGGACACTCACCTGCACAGCATCAGATGGAGCTGCCGAGCAGGCCCAACCTGTGACCACCGCCTCTCCACACATGGCCCCAGGGCAGCACACAGCCTGTCTGGGCTCCATCCCCATTGTGAGAGCCTGGTTTACCTCTGAATGGCTCCCTGACGCATGGCAGCCTTGACACACGGTGCTCATGGCCAGAGCATCTTGCAGGAACATGAGGACAGCCCTCCACCCCCAGACCCTTCTCCAGTATGGACAGTCTGTGTAGGGCGCCCATCACACGGTGCACAGCTTCACTTGGCCCTCACTGCCCCGTCTTCATTGTCATGGACACCATCTGTCTGCTGGCTGGGCCTTGACACTCTCCACATGCTGCTCTCGGAGCTGTCCTGGCTGCCAGACATCCTCGCTTTTGGGGGGAGGCCTGCAGGGTGGGGGGTCAGCCGACAGCGATGTCCCCTGAGGGGTCTCCTCTCTGCTTTGGGAGGAAAAACCAGGCCCTGAAGCTGTTCCTAAAAGGCCTCTGGCATAACACCGCCTTCAGGGGTGGGTGTGTTACCCAGCACTGCAGTCACCAGAGGCACACCCTGTTGACTTGGCCATCAGGCCACTGTCACCGCACGGAGCAGCTCCCGGTGCAGGGCAGAGGCCTTGTGCCTGCTCCAGGAGCTGTGTGCAGGGGTCAGCCGTGAAGCACAGAGCGCAAGGGCCCTCCATTCAGCCCCAGCCCTGTCCTGCATTCGCGCTGCTCCTGCAGGAATCAGGGTCGGAATCGGGATCAGCTCGGCACTCGCAGCGTGCTAAGCCCTCAGAGCAGCCAGATGCCCAGACGGCCCAGTGGCCCAACGCGTAAATCCACCCCCCGATTTATGGTGAATGTGTCTTTGGGAGTGCAGACCGGTAGACTCGCTGATGATGCTCTGGGACCCCCTCCCGCAAAACGGCACCAGCCTCATCAGGCAGCGACCCCACACGCTGACCAGAACCAGCCGTGTGCCAGTGTCCTGAGCCTGTGCGAGTGGTAGACCTAGGCCCCACTGTATGCGAGCTGCTGTGCCTGTCCCCGTACTGGGGGGCCAAACGTCCAGGCCACTGGCACCCTCCAGTCCTGTCTGGTATTGGGAGGCCTGAGCCAGTAGGTGGCACCTGTCTGCATTCCATCTCCCAGCAGCAGTGAGATGATGTGAACCTCAGGCGAGGGTCTCAGCACAGCAGCACCCCCTCCCAGGACTTGTCCCCCGGGTCTGGTCTTGGCTGCTGGCCCTGGGGGGAGAGGATGGGGCTGGGCCAGCACTGAGATGCCCCTTCGCTACACAGGTGACCGGGCAAAGTTAGTTGACCTTTCTTGTCTCAGAGTAAGTGTCCGCTGGAGGGGAGGCAGCTCTGACTGCCAGGGAGGTAGAAAACGGGACAGCGGGCAGCCGGAGCCAGTGACACGGCGGGCCTCCCCTGCACCTACTGTGTGTCACAGGCCCCCCTCCACAGGCCCTTCCGTCCTGCAGCTTGACAGATTCCTGTCTGTTTTAGAAAACTGCTTCCTTTACTATCAGGGGCCTGGGTGGCTCAGTGGGTTAAGCCTCTGACTTTTGGTTTCAGCTCAGGCCACAATCTCATGGTTTGTGAGTTTGAGCCCCACGTCCAGCTCTGTGCTGCCAGTGTGGAGCCTACTTCGGATTTTCTCTCCCAGTCCCTCTCTCTGCCCCTCCCCTGCATGCTTGCTGGCTTGCTCTCTCAAAATAAACTTAAAAATATATATGTATTAAAAAAAGAGGAAGCTGCCTTACTAGTCTCTCACTTTGGCCTATAAGAGGCCTTGACTGACTGGCCTATAAGAGCTGACTCGGGTCAGCTGCCAAGGGGGCTTGGCGTTCACTGGCCAGAGAGCTGCTAGAATGAGCCGCTTCCCTGAGACGGACTTGAGAGGTTTTGCAGACGAGATTTGCGCTCCTGCCCGGGGCTTCCCGGGAACCGTGTCTTACAGGCAGGCGCGTGTCAGGCTGAGAGCGCCTAGGTTACTCCTGATGGTCACTTCCAAGCTTGCAGAGGTTACGTACAGTTTCACGGCCCACGAGCTCTCTAACGGGGAAAAGAAGAGGCTTCTGTGCTGGTTTTCCAGTCCTGGTATTTGCCACTGCCAGTCACTCCCGGCGAGGGCAGAAAACAAGTCGGCATGTCCCTCGGCTCGCCTCGGGCCTCACGGCACCTCTGTGCCGGCTGGCCATCTGCCCAGCGCCATGTCTTGCTCTCCGAGGAGTCTGGTCTCAGCAGAACCCAAGCGTGCCCACGGCCCAGAGTTGCCAACATGCCCGCACATCCATGGCCCAGTGACAGACCAGCCCCAGCTCTGGCCTCTACCAGTGGAGAACCCACAGGTCACAGTGATGTCAACGGCACTAGACGGCGGGTCCTTGTCTGGTGGGGGTGTTTCCTCCGCCCCCTCCCTGGGCCCGCTTCCGGGACCCATCCAGAAGGGATCAGGGCACCCCACACACACCAGTCTGACTTCCTGCGGCTGGCTCACTACGCCTGCCACGTCCCCCAGAGGCCCAGCCCACACTGCCTGCTCGCCTGCACGGGACCTGCAGCAGCCGTTTCTAGGCCAGCAGCCGCCTGTTGGGTCTCACCAGCAGCCCAGCGAGCGCAGCTAATTTCAGCACAGTGTCTGGTCTCCCTGGACCTGTCCTGGGTGCCTGTAAGCTAGCAGTCAGCTCGAGGACGAGCCGTTACTGCTTCTCCCGGCCCAGCGTACCAGGAAGGTGAGAGATGCGGGTCCTTACAGGCGTGAGAACAGGCGTGCGCCATTGGGGCCACCACGTGGAGTGGTGGCCTCCATTATGTGGTGTTGTGGTGAGGACGGGGACCACGGCAGCAGGTGTCCGCGTGGCAGCAGGTGTGACTGGCGCCCAGAGACCAGAGACAGCACAGCAGTGAGGCGCACAGGGCCTGTGCCCACGCAGCTCCCACCATCCTGATGACCCATGTGGCTCCCTAGCTGCGCCCCTGCCATGTACTGCCTGCATGGATCGCAGCTGTGACCACAGTGGGGCCCAGGAGCAGACCCCAGTCACACCAGGGCTTCCTCCATGGGATGCTCCAGATGCTGTCTGGTGCGGGATGCCCAGCTCTGCCTGTGCAGCCTGGAGAGAAGACAGGACTGTGAGGCAGGATCTGCCCGGCCCGGGGGTCAGTCCAAACCCGGGGCCAGTCCCAAGGGCCGACGTGATGCCCTGCCCTTGCCGCCCACCCCGTGCGAGCAGCACTGCGGGCCACAGGAGAGCCCCGGGCAGCCAGAGCAACAGCATGCAGGGCCTGGCAGGCAGGTAAACACACAGGCCTCAGGGGTGAAGCGAGGCCAGCACTGCCGGCCATCTGCCCCGGGAGGACGGCAGTGCCCTGGGCTCTAAGCCCCCCAACCCCCCATAAATCCATAATAAAAATAATCCCTCATTTTCCTGATGTGCCCCAGTTCCAGAAGTGCCTCCTGATGCGTCACCGTTTTGATGCAGGACAGGGGCCAGAGAGGCACAGCTGACCCTATTTCACAGAGTCGCACCAGGGAGGGCTTGGGAGCCCAAGGGGGTGGGGCACCCCATCCCGCCTTCTAGGTGAGGACACAATGACCTTTCACAGGCCCCCAGCCCAGGAGAGGTTACCAGAGCTCCTACCAAGGGCCTGGTCCAGGCCTTTGTGAGGATCATGATGGGGAAGCCATGCCGGGCTGGTCTTTGCGGCTGCTGTTGCTACCTGGGGGGCCCCTGCCCGGGATGCAACCAGGCGCCTGCGTCACTCAATGGCCCCAGGGGCACAGCTCCCCCGAGAGCAGGGCAGCAGGGCCTACCAGACACACCCGGACACCGAGTCTAAGGGAACTGGATGTGGCCCAGCCCTGACGGCACCCGCCCTGAGGGGCAGAAGGCCAAGGGACTGTCTGCTTGGGCCCCATCATGGGCCAGATGAGGAGCCTGGCAGGGAGGCAATGGGCCTGCACTGAGGGAGGAACATTCCCTCCCTCCCCGGAGCCCCCAAGCCACTCACCCTGGGCTTGGGCACCCCTGAGCCAGACACCACGTCCTGAGGCAGGACATTGACAGGGGCACCCCCAGGCCTACAAAGAACAAGTCTAGCCGTTTCCAGCTTAGGGTAAACTGAAGCATGGACATACCCCCTGGCCCTCAGGGCAGCTACCCAGTCTACCTGCTGCTGGCCTGGAACAGGGCGCAGGCCCAGATACCCTCAAGGGGACAGGCTCACACCTGTGGGTGGCTCAGCTCCAGGGGAGGGCCGCCCACAGACCCCTCAGTTGGCACTGCTGAGACCTCACAGGGGCACAGTGTCCTAGCCCTGGCCCTGTTACTCGTACCTAGCCTATGATGCAGCCCATCAGGGGCATGGAGGGCTGGGGTACAACTGATGGCTGTGTTTGGTGGCAGCACCACGTGGCAGCCCAGGAGCCCGCCCAGCACTGTGGGAGACCACTGTCCAGGGCCAGAGCCGACCCACGTTGCCTGCCCCTGCACCTCCCACCCCCAGAGACTGGCGGACCTTGCAGTGTCAGGCGGAGTCCCTGGAGGAGTCGGGCAGGCCATGGGGGCGGGGCCAGAGCCTGGCCCCCAGGTGGCAGGAGTGGGCGGGGCACCTGCCTGGGCTTTGCCCGCTTATGTGCCCGCTCTCATTCACTTGGTCCTCGCTGTCACTCACCATCACTTGGTCCTTATCACTTGGCCCTTGCTGGCACCGTCCAAGGTAGGTCTGATCAGCTGGCCCCCTGTGCAGAGCAGGAAACCGAGGCCGGGGGGGATTCTGGGGCTCACCCAGGTCTCACTGGGCTGACCTGGACCACCCTGACCCCCAGATGTCCCTGCCTGTTGGTCTTCTGGCCGAGGGGCGCTGCCCCGCGTGTCCCAACAGGCCCGACCCCNTGTCCCGGCCAGGGGTGGGGATGCTGAACTTGGGGTCTCCGGGAGGGGAGCACCTGCATGCCCTCCATTGGCTGTCCCTCTCCCCACCAAGAGGCAGACTCCTCTCGACTAGGGCTCTTACCCCCGGCTCCTGACCGACCCTCCCACGACTCCTCCTAGTGTGGCTGTTCTGTCCCCATCTGATCAGGCACCCCCCACCCCCGACCCAAATGGAGATCTTCCAGCCAGGAGTCCCCTCCACAGGCTGACACAGATAGTGTCACACTCCTGTCAACCCCTGCCCACCCTCCCAAGGGCCAGAAAGCCGATCCCCTGGCTCTCAGCCTCAGAGATGGGATCAGGGCCTGGGGACAGTAAGGGACTCCCTGGGCCCCTGGAGTGGGCTGAGGTGGGGGAGGAGGCAGCAACCCGCTTTGCCAGGCTGGTGCATGAGCAGAAACTGGGCCCCACGGTTGGTGGACAGTGCTGGGGGCAGCACTGGGCGGAAGGAGGCCGCAGCCCCTCCCCAGTCCCAAACCTGCTGTGCAGCCTGGGACCCCAAGCTTCTCAGCACCTCCTCCCTGCAGCCTCTAGGCCAGAGATGTAAATTGCAGCCAAATCATCCTGGCCCCGGGATTAACTTCCTCTGGGTAGGCTTCCCCACGCAAAGCAGAAAAAAAGGCACTGGAAGGAAGCCAAGGAGGGCCCCACCCCTTACACGATGGTCTGGGTGGGAAGTGGGGCTCAGTCGGGACAGTGGGATTCCGTGAGCCCCCCTGTGCCTGGCCCTGCTGTCGCCGCAACATTGCCCCTTCCCTTCCAACCCCGAGATCAGGCCATGGTAAGGCTTGGATGGGGATGGGGGGTGGGGGTATAGGGCTCAAGTAAAGTTTTTCTGCAACTAATTAGCCCCGTGAGGGGAGGGCAGGCACGCGGGGCCTCGTTAGCGGGGCCTCAGCTCCAGGCCCACCCTGCACCCTGTGGACTACACGGGTGCCTATGTGGACCCTGGGAGACGAGTGGTGAAGCCCCTGGGGACCTCCCAAGCCCTAGAATGGGTGTGCCAGGGTGGGCCCCCCTCCCTCCTTTGGGTGGGGATGCCCTCACCAGTGGGGAGGGAGCATATGGGGGTGACTGTGGCCTGGCAGGCCCCCGGCTGTTGCTTCCTCTTGTGCTCTCCAGCCCCAGGCTGGCCACTTCCGAAGCTCCCGACGCCATGGAGGAGTGGGATGTGCCCCAGATGAAAAAAGAGGTAGAAAGCCTCAAGTACCAGCTGGCCTTCAAGAGGGAGATGTCGTCCAAGACCATCCCCGAGTAAGTCCCCAGGACCCCATGGAGCGCCCCCCCCCACTCGGGGCTGCCAGCTCCCATCTGCATCTCATTTCCCTGCCCCGTGCGTGCGTTTTGCATGAGCCAGAACCACACCTCCACGCCACACCCTGCCTTCAGGCACCTGCCGGCTCTCCTCACCCTCCCCACCCTGCCCGGACACAGGCTCCTCAAGTGGATCGAGGATGGGATCCCCAAGGACCCGTTCCTGAACCCCGACCTGATGAAGAACAACCCATGGGTGGAGAAGGGCAAGTGTGCCATCCTGTGACGCCCCCACCCGACTCTTGCCTCTTGGTAGGGAGGACACCTCTATAAAAATATGATTTTTATAAAGACTCTGAGGATATCTGTGCTTTTGTACATTTTCTGATGGAGAAAAAGCAACAGTACAGCATCAAGCCTGGGCCCTGGGGTGTCCGGAGGGGGATCCAGGGCACCCAGCAAGGGTCAAGGTGTGGGTGCAGCCCCAGGGTGTCCAGCGTAGGTCCTGGGGTGTCCGGAGGGGGATCCAGGGGTCGAGGTGTGGGTGCAGCCCCGGCTACAACAGGTCCCTGATATACAGGCTGCGCCGCACAGCATTGGAGACGCCCTCCTTGAAGCGAAACCAGACGTCGCTCCTGCCCACCGCCGTGCCTATGCGCCGCTCTGTCGCGTCTGTGTCCGGGGCCCCGTCCCCTGTGGAGGCCGCATGATTGCTCCTCTCTCTTGCTCCAGCCCCCCCCCCCCTCCCTCCCGCTACACACCTGCATGAAGGGCTGACGCTCTCTTGATGACCACACGACCAAAGAAGTCTCTCTCGGGCTGAAGGAGGCAGGCTGGTCAGGGTCTTGGGGATAGATCCCCGAAGGATGGTCCCCGCTGTGAGGGGAGGGCCCAGCGGCTTCGGGAGCAGACGCCCACCTCCCCTCCCAGCCTCCCTCCGTGCTCAGCAAGTGTCCCTTCAGCCCCTCAGAACCTGCCCAGCGGCAGGAGGGAGCCGTAGCCAGGTCCAAACTGGTCCAAGTGGGACCCCGTATGCTGAGCAGCAGGGAACTGGCAGGCCCCCCAGGGCTGAGCCCCAGCCCCACCCCCCCCCGCCGTGGCCCAGCCCCCCTTTCTCCCCTGCACCTGCTCCTCCAGGGCCGCTTTCTTCAGGATGCGCTCCAGCCGCTGCTCCTCGTGGCTGCGCGAGGTGGGTGGCTGCGTCCCTTTCTCCCCAGCACCTGCCTGGGGAGCTCCCTCTGCCTGCAGAAACGGGTGGTGAAGGCTGTCTGAGCAGGGCCACTCCAGGGACAAGGCCCCTTCCGACAGCCCTCCCGTCCGGGGCCCGGGTCTGGCCCGGAGCCCGGGCAGCTTACCTGGGGGCTGTCCCCAGCGCGGGCCAAGGCCTCTGTCCGCCGCATCTTCTCCATTTCGATCTCATGGGCAATGAGCTGCTTGGCCTGGTAGGTGAGGGGCTTGCGGGCCGGCAGCTCAGGAAAGTGGCAAATCTCCTCCACGTTCCTGCTCTCAGAGTAGGTACAGAGATGTGCCCGGTCAGCAGGGACAGGCGGAGACCACCTCCCACACTAGTCCCAGAGGCCAAGATGCAAGAGCTGTGGGACGGGTCCCCGTCCTGGCAAGACACTGCCTGAGCCCCACAGCAAAGAGAGATTACCTGTGCCAAGCCTCAGTTTCCCCAACCGTATGTGGACACGAGAAGGGAACCACCCCAGGCTGCAGGATGAAGGACTGAGACAACGCAGCAGGCCCTGGTCTCAGGTCCGGGCTGAGCACCTGCCCCTGTCACTCCTGCCTCCCCGTGACTGGGGCAGAGGGGGATGCGCCCCGGGGCCCTGCTGGGTACCAGGGACACCTCAGGAGGGGAAGCAGAGCCCTGGGGAGCTCGAGGGCCCTCTGCGGGACACTGAGGCAGCGAGGGCCCCCTCAGTAGCCCTCGGGCCCCAGCACTGGGCCTGACTAGGGGTGCCCCTCCTCACGAGGAGCAAGGGCTGAGCAGGACCTGAGCCCCGGCCGCCCCCACAGACGCAAAACTGAGACACACACGTCGCCAAGACCACGCTTTCAGAGACCTGGGCCAGAGACCACCACGGCACCTGGAGCCCAGCCGCCTGCCCCCCGCGCCCCCCGGCCTCCCCCCGACCCAGGGCCACATGGACTCACGGCTCTAGCCGGTAGACATAGTGGCCGTCGGGCATGCGCTCCTGGCGGTAGGTTAGGCTGTAGGCAAGCATGATGCCCACGAGGCTGGCCAGCTGTTGTTTCTCGCGAGCGCTGTACAGCTGTGTGCTCACCTGTGGGCAGGGGCGGGGACGCTGAGCACAGCCAGGGGCCCTACCCTGCCGGCAGCCACAGCCCCGCTCTGGCCGAGACACTCACAGGGCGCAGCTTGGGCGCAAGGATGTCCAGAAGCAGGCAGAGGGCATCCAGGATGAGGGCCTGAGGTGCAGCCCGGCTGCGAGTGGCGGGTGTCAGGCCCAGCACCAGCGTCTGGATGAGGTTCTGTGTCCTGCTCATCCGGTTCTGGGCCTAGGGGGGAAGAGAATGCGCCTAGGGCACCAGGGATCCCTGGGCGGGACCCGAGCCCTGGGCAGGGTGCGGGGCACACCTCCTGCTGGCTGTTGGGGAAAGCGATCCTCGGCACGTGGCTGGAGGCAAAGAGCAGGTGGAAGGCGGCCGGCAGGAAGGGCAGGTAGCGCAGCAACTGGAAGTTCTGGCCGTGGCGGGCGGCCTGGCTCAGCAGGTCGTCAAAGGCCAGCCAGTCGAGGGCTGTGCACACAGCCCCCAGGCTGGAGTCCCGCAGCCTCAAGCGCAGAAAGTTGTCGAACAGACCCTGGGGGGTGAGCAGGTTGGGGGTGCCCCTGAGCCCCTCCAGCCTCGGCCCCCAGCCCACTATGTAAGTGCCGTGCAACGGCACCCTCCGCCTGCCACCTGGCCTGCTAAGTGCAGGGCCTCGGGGACATCTGCAAACACCAGCAAGGGCCCCAAGGCCCCAAAGAAGGAGCCCAGGAGGCCCAGCCTGCCACCCCCACCATTCTGACCACATTTCTGACAGACGGGGGGCGGGGGGGAAGAACCCGGCCCCCGCCTTAAAGGAAATTCTATGGTCAGAACCAAGGGCACAGAAGCCCCGAACTCGACCTTGTTCCACGTGAGAGTCCCGTCCCCTGAAGCTACAGCACTCGCACGTGCGTGCACACACACACACACCACCCCCGCCCTCTCCCGCCCCCCCGTAAGGTTTCCAGATCTACGATGATCACCTGCTAATCCAAAGCTGCTTAGGGAGGCAGCTTAAGCTGGGCTTCCCGGGGGTGGGGAGCATCTGTGCCGCCCGCTCCGCCCCAGCCAGATGGGTCCCGACCAGCAAACAGAGTGACCCCACCACGCACCCGGCCCACCTCCCCTCCCTGCCAGCCCACGCAGGGCGTCCCCTCCTCACATCAGCTACTCCCTCCCCCCAGGCCTCTGTCTGTTGGTCATCATCTCTGAGAGATCTCCCCAACGCCCCGCGTCCACCGCCCCTCTCTTGCGTCCTGTTTCAACACCATCTGAAGCTTCTCCCACCCACCGTCTGGGGACAGCCACGCAGCCAGGTACTAGCCCGCCGACAGCCCCCAAAAACATTCCAGGAGCTAGATTACCTGCACCACCTTCTCGTGCTCGCCGGCGGAGGCAGCCACATGCAGGATGTGGTAAAACCGCTGGGAAGCCATGGTCAAAGGTGCCTCGGCGGCACGGGGCCCCGGACCTGTGTGCCCGTCACGGAGCAGGAGCGCGTGCGGGGGCAGGGCCAGGTTCTGGCCCCGGCGTTGCCTGCAGAGGGTGCCGAGGCTGGAATGGAGCCCTGCCTCTCTATCCCTGTCGGTAGCACCTTGCTACCCGAAGCGCCCGAGAGTCTGCACGAGGGCGATGCTCTAGCGGGATGGCGGGGGAGGCCAAGGGCCCCCAGGGCCCAGGCAGCCCCAGTCCCTGCTGGAGGCAGGCTGGCCTGCCCGCTTACCTCTGGGCCCGGGGCAGCTGGAAGACGTCTTGCCACACGGAGAAGAGCCCCTTGCGCTGGTCCTTGAGACCCACGTGAGTGGTCTGCACAGCCTGCACGCTCAGCTGCCGCCGGCCCCGCCCGTGCAGGAACTGGACACGAAGGTGGGGAGGGCGCTGGCGGTGAGAGGTGGCTGAGCCTGGCCTCACCCGCCCGCGCCCCCTACCCGCCTGCCCACCTGCAGAGTGTTGATGCAGGCGCGGATGTCGTTGTCTGTCTTCTCACAGAGAGCCGCCAGCGCACCCGGGTCGGCCTGCATGCCTCGCCGCAGGGAGATCTGCGGGCAGGCGGGAGGGTGGGCGCCCTCCCGGCCCAGAACCCCCCCAGGACCACCTCTTCCCGAGAACACAGGCGAATACAGGGGAGCAACAGCTACAGGCCCAGCAGCCCTGGGCTCGGAACCGTCTGCTGCAGCACAAACTGCTGCAGTCACCCCCACACCCTGGGATCAGCTAGGGGACGGGACACGGACGGGAGACGGGCCAGGACAGGGGTGCGTTCCCCCACCCCCTAGATGGCCACACAGCCCCCTGGTCGCATGTCCCCAACCACGGCCCTCACCCACCTCCTGCAGCCGCTGCACGAGCCTGGAGGACAGCGTGGGCGGAAAGTGGAGCAGAAAGGCCTGCTGCCTCAGCTGCCGCAAGGAGGGCACGAACCTGCAGGGGGCAGACCCACACAAACCCCCTGCACCCAGGGGCGCAGGCGGCCGGGCAGGGGTGGGTCCCACCCTCCCAGGAGCTCTCTGCCCTCCTGTGGAGACCCCCAGCAGACCCCTCCCTGTGCAAATCCCTGCTCTCCCCCACTCACTGGTCGTTGCAAATGCAGATGACGGGTCTCATCAGGAGCCCCCCCTCAGCCCGGCGCCGCCGTCCCCCACTTGTGGGAACAGCCGGACCCCCGGACTCTGCCTCCTGCGGGCCCTTGCGGTCCAGGATGCTCAGAAGAACATTGATGGCGGCCTGGGGTATGGGCAGAGAACTCAGTGAGCCCCAGCCCGTGGCCTGCCCACCTGCCCGCCCACTGGGGTGCCCAGGAGGCCCACCACGGGGGCCCCGTCGATCTCATCAATGACCAGACAGTTGGGCTTCCCGCCAGCACCCAGCACCGACTCCATCTGCGTGGCCGCCTCAATGCACGTGCGGAAGGCCTCAGGGCTGCGGTCGTCACTGGAAGCAGCGTGGCCTCAGTCAGGGAGGGACCAGGGTCCCTAGCAGGACAGGCTCCCCGGGCTGGGCCACCAGGCCTACAGCTGGAGACTGCTCTGTGACAGGGCCACCCGCATCCTGGCAAGCCCCGACAAAGCGTGAACTCCACCGCTCCAGAGCCCAGGGCCAGCCCCGCCTCCGGCCCGCCAGGGCATCTAGGGAGTCAGGCCGGACAAGAGGCGGGGCCCTTACCTCGCATTCAACTCCACCACGCAGTAGCCAGCATGCCTCGCGATCACGTGAGCCAGGGTGGTCTTGCCCAGCCCCGGGGGCCCACACAGCAGCGCCACCTGTAGCCAGGACAGGCCGGATGAAGACAGGCTACCACCCATGCCACCGCGGAGCCCCCGACCCGACCTCGAGGCTGAACATCCTGTCCCATGAGGCCACCATGGGATGTGCACCCCCCCACCCCCGGGCGAGCACAAGACAGACCGCGCCTGCGTACTCATGCTTTGTGGAGCCGCTTCAGAGCCAGGCAAAGCCCTGCCTGAGACAGACGAGATCTGACAGAGGCACGGCCGCTGCTGGTGCAACTGGGCCCCAGAGCCACCTGCTGCCACAGTGAGTCTGGAAAGGCACGGGGTCCTCCAAAAAAATCCTTTACTCGGGTGTTTAAAACAGGCTCAAATTCCAACTGACCCTCGGCGCCAACACCCTGACGTCGGGACGGCCACAGCGGCAGAGACAGTTCACATGCCTCGAGGCCCCCAGAGGATGCAAAAGGGCCGGCCACCCAAACGGCACAGCCCCTGGGTTCAGACATGTGCGCCGCGCGGCTGGATGGGGCTCACCTTCTGCCGCGGCCGCCGGCTCGCGTCCAGCTCAGCGCTTAGCATGTCCTCCAGCGCCTGCTCGTGGCTTTTCCACTTGCCGGAGGTGGTAGCCTCCTGGCCACCTCGGGCCGGCTCTGGACCGGGCCTCGGCCTCCTGGCAGGCCGCTCTCGGCCGAACACCACCGGGTCCCACAGCTTCAGCCACTTGAGGAGGCAGCGGTTAGTGAACTGCAGGATGGGACACGTGGCCTGGAGGAACTGCCAGCACCAAGGCCTCCCCGTGCCCGCCCTTCACGTCCGCCTACTGTTGCGAGCCCGAAAGACACGCCGGGATGCGGAAACCAAGGGACAAGTCACCCAGTGAGTGAGTGACAGGGCGAGGCTTCCAGCAGGACCCCTCCCTACCACCCGAGCCCTCCAGGGCTCCCACCGTCCGGACGCGTCCCAGCATCAGCCGCTATGACCGTGGGAAACAGAGACTGGGGGAGGGAGGGGTGGACCCCCAGCCCAGATCACAGGTGACCTACAGAAAGCCAGGTGCATGCTGGCCTCAGCTTCCCCACCTACAGTTCCAAAGAGCGAATCCAAACCCTCCCCTCCCCACCGATGTCCCTCAAGCTGACAACAAAGGGCTCAGTCACACTTGAAGGAGAACAAGAGAACACGGCCTCACGTCGTCACTGAGAAGCTCCGTGTAGCACCGAGGGGCGAACTCGTCCACCCAGAGGCAGTGCTGGGAGTCATCTTGGCCGTTAGCCAGCGCTTCCTCGGGGGCCTGCGAAGCCTGGGCCTCCTCTCCCATCTCCTCGGATGTGAGGCTGGAGAACATGACGCCCTGAGCGGCCGGGCTACTAGAGGGACCGCGCCCCCCCCCCCAGATACAGGCCGGAGGTCAGCAGCCCGGGAACCGGCGAGGCCCCGGGGCTGGACGGGTCGGGCGTCACCTGCGAAGCACGTCTGAGAGCTGATGGGCCTCCTCAAGCAGCTGCTGCCTCCGCTGCGCAACCAGCAGGGGTGGGATCAGCACGTGTCCCGTGCGCAGTCACCCTGGGGCTACCCTGCTCCTCCCCGCAAATCCCACCTCGCTGTCCACCTGCTCCTTCAGGGACTCGAAGGACACACCCAACAGGTCCAGCTGGCCACGCCCTCGCCACCAAATATCAAGGGAAGGGTCCTATAGGGAAGCAAGGACACAGTTCACCACCTCTCAGGACATAACCACCCACAGACGCCCTCTGGACAGTGCTGAGGGGGGCCCCGGTGGCACTTTCCAATGACAACAGAGCGGGACAAAGACGAGCCCCCTCTCTAAACAAGGATTCTAAGGAGAACGTGCACTGGAATGAAGACAGTCGTGAAACAGAAAAGAGATAAAAAGGGAGGCAAAGGGGAGACAAGGAGACAGTGAGACGCCCTCTCGGGTGGATGATGGCAGGCGAGGTGGATGCCCTGAGGGGCCCCCGCAGTCCAAGGGGGGTATGATGTCTGGGACCCTTTCCCAGACAGTACTGAGCCTGCCAACCCTGCAGGAGGCCTGTTGCCAGCCCCTCACCCCCACTGTGGCCACACAGCACCCACCTGCACCCCTGTGCCCACTGGGTCATCCCGCAGCACCAGGAAAGCCCGGGAGCCACCAGTGGAGGTCACGGTGACATAGTCCTCCAGGACCGGGGGCCGCCTCAGGACTGGATTTCGGGCTGCTGGAGAGGCCTGCAGGGGAGCCACGTCAGCACCAGCGTCCAAGGACCTGGGAAGGGACAGATGCTGACTTGAGGACACACCTCCTGTTGCCATCGGAGGAGGACCCAGGTCCACTGTTGGCCATACACTCCTCCCACACACGCAGCCCCAGGCCTCCCAAAACCTGGGACCCCAACCCCCAATCCCTGGGACATCTGTGCCCCAAGGCACACACCCCTTGCCCCACAGTTCAGTGGGGACCTCTGGACTCGGTGGGGGGGTGATGTCCCCAGCAGGGGAATCAGGAAGGGGCAGCTCTTCCATCTGCTCAGGTCTGAAGTTCAGCTTCTTCACGACTTCCAGCCGGAGCCGTTTGACCCTGGGGGCTGGGGAGACAGACGGAAGTTTCAGAGGCTCTTACTCAGCCTCGCTCCCCACCCCTATGCCTTGGGCCTCTGAGGACATACTGGGGGGCAAAGCCGCGGCCTTCGAGTCCTGGTCGGCCAGCAGCCTCTTCCTGGCACTGCCTCTGTGGTTCCCTGGAGGTCTGCCTGGAGAGCAATGAGTGGCAGCGTCCCCTCCGGCCACAGCCTCCTCGAACGTCAGCCGGGACAGACACCCCATGGGCCGGGGACCCCTGGAAGGCGACAGGGCCGCTGTCCCTGCCGGGAGAGAAGGTATACAGGCAACAGTTCCCGCGGCCGGCGGCGCTGGAGGACCCTCTCCC
>NW_027529647.1:3826104-3830068 GCF_008692635.1 Crocuta crocuta
GGACGACGGCAGACGAGGCCGCGGCCGGGCCCGCGCCCACCTTCCAGCTCGGCCAGCACCTCGAGCTCGGCGGCGAACTGGCTGTAGAAGTCGTCCTGGACGCCCTCCAGCTCGCGCCCGGGGTCCCCCATGGCGTCCGCGCCCNCTTTCGGGAAGGAGAGTAAAAAATGGGTTTGGAATGTTGCAAAACACCATGAAGCTCATTGTGCATTAATTCCTTAGGTGGCTTGCAATAAACATGAACACATGCTGGCTCGTATTACAGCGCTTGCTGTTGGCGTGAGCTTCTCTTCCCGCCAGAGGAAGGGTTGCTTGTTGCGCTTTGGGGCGGGGGGTGAGGGGGTGGTGAAGGCGACGATGGCCCCCTCGCTCGGCGCCGCCGCCCGCCCCGGCCGCCCTGGGCTGCCCTGGACACCGGGGGCGCGGCAGCTCCTCTCCTTGCGCCCCCTCCTCGGGAAGCGGCGCCCACCGCGCCTTGGAGGACTGTACAGAGGTGTCCGCGGGGGCGGGCTGGGGGGCGAAAGACTCCGTCTCCTGGGGTCTGGGTCTCGGTCTGGGTCGGATAACCCCACAGTCGGAGCTCAGAAGTGAGGGTAGGAGAGCATCCAGCGCGCGCGGACGCCGCGTCAGTGGCCTCACTGGGGGCCCTGGACAGCGGGGGTGTACACGCCAGTTGCGCAGGACGCCGACGTGCGCTGGACTCCCCGTGGACCCCCTGCGTTGCAGGCCCCCAGCATGGAAGCAGGCCGAGTAGAGAGCCTGTCGGTGGTGTACCAGAGCCAGGACTTCCTGGTGGTGAACAAGCACTGGGACCTACGCATCGACAGCAGGATGTGGCGTGAGACCCCCACCCTCCAGAAGCAGCTACGTCTCCGCTTCCCCGAGTTAGCGGACCCTGATACCTACTATGGGTTCAGGTGTGCAGAGGCCTCTGCGGGAGGGAAGTGGCCGCCCCCAGTCTAGCCACCCCTGATCCCCTGCCCCATGCCAGGTTCTGCCACCAGTTGGACTTCTCCACCAGCGGGGCCCTTTGTGTGGCCTTGAACAAGGCTGCAGCGGGCAGCGCTTACAAGTGTTTCAAGGAGCGGCGTGTTACCAAGGCTTACCTGGCTCTGGTAAGGCCTGGTCTGTGTCCAAGGCAGGGGGTTCCCCAGAAGTGGTGGGTGGCCCCGAGAACAGCTTGTGACCCTCTGCCTGGCAGGTGCGGGGACATGTCCAGGAGAGCCGGATGACCATCAACTATGCCATCGGCAGGAACAGCACAGAGGGTCGGGCTCACACCATGTGCATCGAGGGCACACAGGGTACACAGGGCAGGGGGTGGGGTCTGTTCGGGGTGGGGGACATCCCTGGGAACCAGTCGGGGGGAGGGGTCCACTGGGGACCCTGAGTGGGCACGGCCAGCTAGGGCAGGTGAGCTGGGCTGGAGTGGATTGGGCTCTGGGCTGGTCCAGGCAACCTCTGCACCTCGTCCTCCTTACAGGCTGCGAGAACCCAAAACCCAGCGTCACGGAGCTGGTGGTCTTAGAGCACGGGCTGTACGCGGGTGACCCCGTCTCCAAAGTGCTGCTGCAGCCCCTCACGGGTATGTCTGGGGACAGGAATCAGGAAGCCGTCCAGGTCCCTTTGCTGTCTGTAAACGGTGTCTCTCGCGCCCCTGACACGATGAATGCCTGGCATCCCCATCGCGTCAGGGAAGATGCCGCAGTTTCCCTTTTGTTACGGATGAGATGAAATGGCGGCACAGGGGCAGAGTGGCCTGCGTGGGGCTGCCCCTCCACCTCAGCCGCCCGCGGGGTCTCGCTCCTGGATGTGAGGGCCTCGGAAGGCCAGCAGGGCTTCTGCAGCACGCCCGGCCCCACCCCTACCACAGCGACTCTCGGAGTTGACTGCTTTTCGAGCTCTGACCGTGTCGGTTGCACCAGCAAACAGGGAGGTCTGCCATTTTCAGGGGTTTTGAGGGGCTTCGAGACGGCAACAGGACAGGGCTGGGGTGATGTGAGTGGGCGGGGGCGTGGGGGGGCACCCCCACCCTAGCGGCTCCCTGGCACCCCCACAGGCCGGACGCACCAGCTGCGCGTGCACTGCAGTGCCCTGAGCCACCCTGTCGTGGGGGACCTGACCTACGGGCAGGCGTCGGGCCGGGAAGACCAGCCCTTCCGCATGATGCTGCACGCGTTTTACCTGCGCATCCCCACCCGCGGCGAGTGCGTGGAGGCCTGCACGCCAGATCCCTTCGTGCCCACGCTCGATGCCTGCTGGAGCCCCCACGCCCTGGTGCACTCACTGGACGAGCTCGTCCAGGTCCTGAGGGCTGCCCCCGACCCCGAGCCTGCAGAAGGGAGCCCGGGGCCGTGCAGCGCCCCCCCGCCCCCCGCCAAGCCCCCCGAGACAGAGGCACAGCGGGCCTCGTGCCTACAGTGGCTGTCGGAGTGGACGCTGGAGCCCGACAACTGAGGGCACTGCCGCGGGTGCGAGCTCCGGCCGGGACCCCTGGGGCGGGGGCTGCGGGGGAGAGCCCCAAGTGGGGGCGGCCCTGTGTGCTGCCCCCCTGCAGACGGGGACCAAGGCCTTGGCTACAGCAGCTAGACCTGGGGAGGGGCCGGCAAGGCCAGCAGGGGGAGCCAGGCCGCCACGATTCTGGAGGACCAGGCCTTCCTCCAAACCCCCTCTCCCCCAGGCGAGACCAAGTCCTGCCCTCCTGGCTCCAAAGCTTCGTCCCTCGCGGCTTGTTTTAGCGGGTTTGCCCAGGGTCACCCTGCGAGAGGCAGAGCCACGAGCTGAGCCAGCCTCGAGTTGGGTCCCTCCGGGGCCCCCCAGCCTGGGCCCAGAGCACCCTGCTCATCACTCTTCTCAGACCTCCTGTGCTGGTGAGCCTTGCCTGGCTGGGACCCCCCTGCAGACCCTGACGCGTCCTGCCCATACGGTGCCGCCTCGTGCCGTTGCTTCTACCCGACTTGCCCAGGGACCCCCTCTCGCCCTGAGTGGCATGTGGGGGAGGGTCTGAGCCGCTCCTCTCAGCCCTCTCGCCATGCCGAGGCGGCCGGCGGCCCTGGATTTGGGCTTGGGAGCGAGGACGGCCGGCCCCTCCCCGTCCCCGGCAACGCAGCCCCATCAGCCTATTGCAGCTGAGCATCGGGACTCAATAAACACTCAGTGACTGACCCCATGAGCGATCACGAATCTGTCCAGTGTTGGGGGCTTGGGGGTCCCAGATCCCTGCACGGGGCCGACCTCTGCCCTGGCCCTCAGCAGGACCCAGGATGGGCCTCACGGTCCTGGACGCTGACCTGTCCTTCCCGCACCATGCAGTGGGCACCCCGCGGCCCTGGTGAGAGGGCCGGGCTCTGGGTGGAGGACCGAAACTGGGTCAGCCTGTTCCTGGACGTCCCCGGTTCTGGCCAGAAACATCGCAGCGTCCATCTGTTCTCACCAGTCTTTCCTAGAGCTGTGGTCTCCACATGCGCCTCGGGACCCTCCACCGTCTCAAATGCCAGCCAGTCTGCAGGGTGGGCACTTTGGCTGGGGGCGATCAGGAGGCAGGCGTGACCAGCCGCGGGACAGTCGTCTGGTGGGGCCCACGGGCTGGGCCTGCAGAGCAAACCACAGAAGCTAGAGCGCGGGACGCGCTGTAGTCCCTGAAGTGGGGAAGCAGGATGGTGAGGCGCACGAGGGTAGGCGCCGTCCTGGAGACTGTTTTGCAGTTGCTGCTGCCCCCGTAAGATCTTGGCCCCTTGAGCTCTCCGGAAGCAAGAAAGCCACCCCCAGGCCAGGTCTAGACCTTGCTTCCTACGAGTAGGCTGGTGGGTTCTCTCCCACCACCCTGTGAGGCTGCAGAGACCAGACGCGGGGGCACACACAGCCTATCTGGCCCCCGTCCCCTGGCCGTGGGCGGGCAGGGCTGGAGGGTGTGGGGATCCAGCAGGCGCTCCTGGGCAAGGGGCACAAGGAGAGCCTCTGCAGA
>NW_027529647.1:3830073-3832178 GCF_008692635.1 Crocuta crocuta
GGCGGGTGGGGGGGGGGGGAGGCAGCGCCCCCAGCAGTGCGGGAAGGACAGCTGGATTGCTGGGGAGCAGTCCTCAGTCAGCCCCTCTAGCTGTGGTGCCTTAGGCCCTGGGTCAACACGCCTGCTTGGCTGTGAGGCTGGCTCTCTGGGCACGTGCAGCTCTACTCACGGTGCTGATGACATTAGTTTGGTGGCTGAACCAGCGCCATGGGGTTCAAGGCCCCAGTACCCCCCAGGCCCTGCCCCCCTCAGCTGGGGATAAGCTTCCACGGCACCTCCCACTCTGCCTCAGAGGCCCCATCCCGGGCCCCAGAGCACGTGTACCACAGCTCTTTGCCATTGAGAGACGACCTGCCCAGTGCCCTCAGCCTCCCCCCACCTCACAGCACACACGCTTATGGACACACAGGCTCACGGGGCAGAAACTGCCATACGCGTCACTGAACCCATGTGCCAGGTTAGATCCGCGTGTGCCTGATGTCCCTGCATCAGACGTTCCTGTGGCTGTGGCTGCTCCCAGGCATGCGTGTGTGCACAATGACACCACACACAAGACAGATGCAGACACGCACATGTATGAACACACACGTGACCCCCAGGACGCAGACACATTCCCCAGTGGGAAGGGGTGTGCGCTGGGTGGCTGCCAGCTGTGAGCTCAGCCTCTCGCTCCTCTGGGGCTGGAGGGCAGGTGTCTGCTGTGCTCAAGGTCCCCAGGGGTGGACACGGCACCATCACCTGGCACAGCCCTGGTCCCTCCCTACACATCTGCCTGGCAGGCATCGCTGCAGGCGTGGGTGGCCCGGCAGGCAGGGTGCTGGCTGAGGCATGGAGCTGAGCACGGACGCAGGTGCCAGCACCCTGCACCAGCCCCGTGCCCCAGGGCTCGGATGCAGGGGCTGACACACTCGGTGGGCCGGGGTCACTAGCTTCTGGAGTACCTGTCACCTGGCTTACACCCCCTGCACTGGACGGCCACTGCAGGGTACGGGAGCAGCCTCCCTCTACGGCAGATGGTCTTCGAGCCCAGGTGAGAAATGAGGGCTGGGGCAGGGCCACGGCTACCCAGACGTCCAGGGCGCCGGCTGTGAGTCCCTCTGTGTGGCTCTGGGTGGGGAGCTGGGCCCCTCCCAGCTCCAGCTTTGCCCCCTGCATAGGACAGAAGCCCCCTGGGCCCGGCGGAATCTAAAAGCCCAGAAGCGCCAGACACCCTCAGTCAGGGCCTCCATCTGCAGGCAGGGCAGGGCTGCCTGGGGGCGTTGGTGGGGGTCGTGGCCGGAGACAAGGTCTCTGGCTGGGCCCTGGAGAAGAGAGCTTTCTAGGTCACCCAGGTACGGGAACAGGTCGGGGAACCCCCAGAGCCTCAGCCGCCAGCTGGGGGCAGGGACTTACTGGGACCACCCCGCCCTGTGGCTGTCGCAATGTCTGTTTACTGGAGACACCAAGGCCCACAGGCCCCATGAGCCCCGACCTGCGATAAGGAAGGCCCAGGGCTGGGCCCGCCCCCCCCCACCGCTCCCTTTGGCTCCACGGAAGTATTGTTTGTGGGGTTGTTACCCTTCCCAAAGACATAGAGACGCAGCTTCCCTGCGTGACCCCGGACCGCACCGCCCCTCTGCCCGTGCCGAGGACAGGGTGGCGATGGGTGGGCCTCTTCCCTCCTCTCTCCTCCCCAGCTTGTCCCGGACCCACCGCCCGTGACCCCACGCCTTCCTGCACAGCCATGGGCCCACGAACAGGTGAGACTGCCCCCCTCACAAAGGGGCACCGTGGACCCGCGGGGGCGGTTCCCACGGCCAGGCCCCCCTCAGGTGGCAGGACCTTCTGTGGGCCTAGGGGCACAGGGAGCCCTGGGCAGACCCTTGAGGGGTGCCCCCGCCAGGCAGGTCCGGCCATGCTGGGGGCTATCAGCTGCTCATGGCCTGTTCTGTTCCAGGTGCCCAGGTGAGCCCAGGCCTCGCCCTCCTCACGTGGCTCACTGCCCACTGCTCTTGTCCTCAGGCCCAGGGCTTCTCCCAGGAAGGGCTGGGTGCCAGCAGGGCTGACCTGTGGGCCAGGTGAGTGCCAGCCCTTCCTGCACTTCCAACCTACAGGTCATGTCCTGA
>NW_027529647.1:3832190-3839218 GCF_008692635.1 Crocuta crocuta
GGATTTGAGGAGGGAGGTGCCTCTCCAGGGGCTGCACCTGAGGGCCCAGGAGTGGCTGAGCCGCCCACTGACCTTGCCCCAAGGTGACCCAGATCGTCCAGTGTCCTGCCTCAGAGTCCCACCCACGTGGCCAGGAGCGGGTCCCCCAGGCTGTTGCCGCTGGGGTGGCCCCTGAAGCCCGGCCCTTATGCTGCTCTCCTGGTCTGAGTCCTGTTGGCTTTCTTCCTCTGCCCCAAGGCCTGGCTGCTCTCTCAGGCCCCAAACACAGACTCAGTAATTTGCAAGCACTGTTCAGAGGTCTCGTGCGTGAGCTCAGCCATCCTTCCCTTTCCTGGGAGTCAGAGGCCTCTCATGGACCATCCGTCTGACCAATCAGTCTGCCGATCAGACTGAAGTCTACAAGACGCCCTCCCCGTGCACTGGTTTTATTAGACACACAGCACACAGAGCACTCAGCCGGGAAGCAGCCTGGCCGTGGTGACACTGCAGATGCCCGGGGCACCTCTGCTCCAAACACCCAGCCGCTGCTGGGGCCAAGGAGCCTGCTGGTGCTCAGAGCCTCCTGGGACGGGGCCTCAGGCGGGAGCACAGACCCAGAGTCCAGGCCGGGGCCACACCGAAGCCCTGCACACAGCTTGGAGCCGGGGGCCAACCACGTGTCCGCAGGGGTGTGAGCATGTGCCGGGGGGAGCAGCGGTCACGCCTGCACGGAGGCGCCACTGCCCACCCTTCCTGCGTCTCACCCCCTGGGGGTTGGGGCGCTGACCTCCATCCTATACACTGCAATGGGGCTACCCGCCCCTCACTACCCACCTCCTTTCTGCCCAGTGCCGATGGCTCCCTACTGCACAGCTTCTGGTGCCAGCCGGCTGGCCAGCTGCCCCGGGACCAGCTCTCGGCACTCATCAGGGCGATGGCCACTCACCGGGTCTTCCTCAAAGCCTGGCAGGTGAATGGCTGTGGCTGATGGGAGCAGGCCAGGGCGCTGACAGCAGGGGCAGGGAGGAAGGACGTCCCCAGCACGGGACACGGGCCAGCAGGGGGACCGCGAGGCCGGGTGAGGGCGAGTCACCAGGTGTGGGGGCCGCGCGGGAGACGCCGCCAGCTCTCGGAGGCTGGGTTTTCCCTCCCCTGAGCGGTTCTCTGCTGCCCACTTTGGATCATTTCTAGGACTTCGCCAATTACCTGCAGATCCCCTGCCTTCTGTTCTTGGGTTTTAGGCGAGGGCTCGTCCACCAGGCCTGCACAGGCCACTGCCTCCTCCATCTGTCACACGGTGTCCCCCCATTAGGATGGGTCCTCCGGGCCCTGGGCGGATCCGCCAGCCTGCTGGCCTGTCCCCTGCCTCCTGAGCCCACCTCGACCCACAGCTGACCCAAGCATTGCCTGTCCCTGAGTTTAAGGAAACAGAAGGAAGAGCTACCATGTTGTCTCTTTACAAAATTAACATGAAATTAGTAATAAACCTAGATCAATCCCAAAGTGAGTCAAGCAACACCAGAAGTGCAGGCAGGTGGCCTTGGGATAAACGACTCTGAGTCACTCTAGTGCGGGGGGGGGGGCAGGGCTGGGGAGGACTCTCGGGCTGGACTTGACGCATCCCAAGACTGGGTGAGACAGGAAGACGACGGGATGTCCAGGTGACAGAGTCCAGCAGGTGGGGAAGGGGGCCACACCGAGGGGGAGGCTAACGTGGCAGGTAGAAGGGGCTGGGGGAGCCCCAGCCTGGGCGAGCAAGTGACACGCCACCGCCCTGCCCAGCTCAGCTGCCTGGCCAACCTGGCCGCGCTGCACGGCCTCCAGGACGACTTTGAACTCCACCCCCCGGACCTGCTGCTTTTCTACAAGTGAGTGCCCACTCCCAGCCCGACACCTGGGCAGCACAGGCTAAGCATGCCTCCTTTGGAGTTCTGGGGACCCCAGAGCCCCAGGGACATCCGGGCCACCCCAGAGGATTGGTGCCTGGTCCCCACCCTCCCAACAGCCCCCCAACCCGCCCACAGCCTGACGAAGGTGAAGGAAGCCGACTGCCGGGCCTTCACCCACCGCGCCGTCCAGGGGGACACGGAGCTGCTGGCCAACCTGCCTGACCAGAGGGCCGCCCTGCAGCGCGTGGCCTTGGACTGCCTGGTAGGCGCGGCGGGGGGCCCCTGCGGGACGGGTGGATGGGCAGTGAGGCCGGGCTCACGCTGACCTGCTGTCCCACAGGGAGGGCCCCGCTTGCGGCTCAGTGCCTCTGACCTTCTGCTCCTCGGGGTCCTGGTGTGCGACATGGACGCGTCCAGCATCGTGGCCGCGGACCCCTGTGTGCTGCAGAATCTGCAGCGCTGCCGCCGGCTGACCGCCCCCCAGCAAGCCGCCCTCAACACGCTGCTGGCCAGCGGGGGGACTGTGCTTGGGTAGGCAGGGCCGAGACTCTGCCCAGGCCTCCCCCGTCCAGAGGAGACCACCAATGTGTACCACTCTGCTGACCTTTGACCTCTCACCACAGCTCACAGCCCTACTGACCCCACAGCCCGTGGCGCACAGGCTTAGGGGTGCTGCCCCCATCCTCTGAACCCCACGGTCCCCTGCCCCCACACCTGGGGTGGGAGAGTCCCTGCTGAGCAGGGCGTCCCCTGCGGGGCAGTCCCTGGAAAGTGTGTGCTCGAGGAGGGGTGGGCAGCCTCCGGGCGCCGGGGATATGTTCCCCACCCTGACACAGTGCCCCTAACCACACACCAGGCCTCCTGGCTCCTGGAACCTAGAGGGGCTGCGGGCTCTGGGACCCCTGGCCACCTACATCAGCCCCAGCCTGTGGCTGCAGGTACAGCAGGTAGGTGCTCTGGAGTGAGGGGCTGTCCAGCTGGCTGTGGGCAGGGGGAGGGGCTCCCAGCCGACCTTCCACCAGCCACTCCGAGGCCGCACCGGCGTTCCCAGCCACTCCCTGCCCCAGGGTTTCTGTCTGGGGGGCGGGAGGAGGAGCCAGGGGGCCCCTGGCAGCCCCTCGCCAGGGCGCAGAGTCTGCATGCCTGCTCTGCCAGGCCGTGGGCCTGGACTTCTTCGGCAGCATGGTGGCCACGTACCGAGCTGGGAGGCTCAGCCAGCGGGATGCTAGGCGCTTCGTCACTGGCTTTCTCAAGGCCAAGGCCGAGTCGGTGTCCTCTAGGCCCAAGCGGGGCACAGGTCAGTGTGGCCACTGTGGCCTGAGGATGCTGGGTCTCCGCCTGCTCTGGGCTCCTAATCCTAGGGTGGGAGCACCCACCATGTGGCGTGCTGGCATGGGCATGGCCTAGGGGTCTGCATGGGGGGGTTGGGGGCAGGGGTGGTTAGAGTCCAGTGGAGCTGCACTGTAAGGTCGGGCCTGGGTTGGGAATCGAGGTCAAGCTCAGTCTGGTATAGGCCAAGTTTTCTAAGCTAGAGAGGTCAAGTCTGGGGAGAGTCAAGGGTGGATCAAGTTTAGGAGTGGGTGGGGCCCCCGGTCAGCATAGGTCATCTCAAAACCCCCAACCCACCCCCCGCCACAGGGAGACCCTGCGTCCGTGGGGACATCACAGCAGCCACACTACATGACGACCTCTTTCTGGTGCACTATGACTGCGTGCAGCTCGAGTCCTGCCTGGGCAGCCGGGTGCTCAAAGCCAACCTGGACCCTCTGCTGCAGCATCCGCTGCCGGCCGAGTGCCAGCGCGTCGTCAAGGCCAAGCTGGCTCGGGNGCTGCGGCTCATCACCTCGCTGGTCTACCTCTACTCCCGTTCCGAGATCGGCCAGTGGAACATCACGTCCAGCGACACGGTAGTGGCCCTGTTGGCCTCCGACGTGGCCCTGGACAACCAGACTGAGGTGAGGGCCGTGCAGGGCCGTGGGGGTGGGGGCGCCCGCCCTGGCCCCACTGACCCGGGCCCCGCCTCCAGGCTGTGCTGCAGAAGTACCTGGACCACAACGGCACCCTCACCGGCACCCTGCTCGTGGCCATCGGGGGCTCCCGCCTCTGCTGGATGAGTGCCGGGCAGATCCAGGCCATCAGGCCCTCGGAGTTCCGGTGAGCTGGCCCAGTGACCTCCAGAACCCCCCTCAGCCAAGGAAGGGGGGGGCTCGGCCAGGCCACCTAAGGCTGTTAGTTTTCTGCAGCTGCACAACAGAGTGCCATTTACCCAGTAGTTAAGGCCAGAGAAACCGTGCTCTCACTCTGAGATCAGGGGTCACAGGGCCAGCTGCCTCTGAGGCCTGCAGGGGACACTCCGTCCTGCTCCTCCTGCTGCCAGACGCCTTGGCCTTCCGGGCTGGTGGACGCCTCGCCCCGGCCTCGGCCTCCGTGGTCACGCGGCCCGGCGCCCTGTGTCTGTGTACAGATTTCCTTCGTCTCACCTCCGCATGTTAGACTCAGGGCCATGTTAATTCAGCATGGTGTCATCTTAAGTAGCACACACCACACATGGCAAATCCCCCGTTCCCGAACAAGGCCACGTTCTGTGGTGCGGCAGCTGTGACGCTGGGGAGGGACGGTGTTGGGCATGGCACAGAGGGCAAGAGGAAGGGTGTGGACAGGAGCGGCCAGGAGTGAGAGGGGCTCCCAGCCTGCCCAGCAGCCTCCTCCCCGCCACCTCCCCCCAGGCTGGCCGGGGCCCTGGACATCTCCTCCTGCCCTCAGAGCCGGAAAGACGTGCTCTACGCCAAGGCCCGCGAGGCCTTTGGTGGCACCAGGACCACGGCTGCCTATTACCGCTTCATGCGTCCTTACCTCGGTGAGACCCTGCCCCGCGTGCCAGCGCTGGTCCCCAGAAGCCCCTTGCCCCTCTCCCCTCACCACTGCCCGGCCCGCAGGTGGCGCCCCTGTGGAGGAGCTGCGACTTCTGGCCCAGGCAAACGTCTCCATGGACATCGACACCTTCACCAACCTGAACCCCCGTGTGCTGCAGGTGGGCCCTGGGGGCTGCCAGACCAGGGGAGCCCCAAGCGCCCCAAAGTCAGAGGGAGGCAGGCCATGTGAACCCCAGGTCACTGCCGCCGGGCCTCACCCCTGTGCTCACTCCTACTCAAACACTGCCTGGCCAGCTCTGCCCTTGACCACACAGCCGGCCGCTGTGGGACCCTCCGGCCCTCCCCCCACGACCCCTCCCTTCCCTTGCAGAGCCTGAGTGTCGGCAACGTGACGACACTGCTGGGCCAGAATGTGGGGGACCTGCAGAAGGCGCGGAGCCACCCGACCATCAGCTCTTGGCTGCGCAGCCTGAACAGGTCGGCCCTGGGCGAGCTGGGCCTGGACACAGACCCCGCGGGCCTCAGCGGCCCAGGCCGCTCCCCCACTGCAACCCCCCACACTACACCCTGGAGGCCCTACCCAGCCCCCACATCAGGCCATCCCGGGATCGACGCCCCCACCTCCGGTAAGCTCCAAACCCGCTCTCCTCTCTGGTGGGCCTTCCCTGTCTGCCTGGCCTTGTCTGCCCAGCACCTCTGTGGACCCTGAACCTCACACTCAGTTGGCCGCTGTTTGTTCCCCTGGGTGGCATCTGGGGGACAGTGGCCTTCATTGGCTGCTGAGTTACTGGGGGAAAAAACCCCAAACCTGCTGAGGGCCAGGAAGTAGGGGTGGGAGAAGCCATGCGATCCCTGTCAGGACCCAGGAGAGCAGCTACATGGGCTCCCCCGCTGGCCTTCCCTAGCCGCAGGGGTGCTGGGAGCCTTGAGGGGGTGCCCAGGCCTGGGAGGCGGCGGGACAGCCCAGGGGCGGCTCCCAGCTGGGACTGATGGGTGCTCTCTCCATGTTCTGCCTACAGGCAGCCCGTCACCCTACCTGGGGTACCTGCCTCTCGCTGTGGCCCTGCCCTCTGGCGTCCTGTGGCTGCTGTACTGGCGCACCCCAGGGCCCAGCCAGGACTAGGGCTCCCGCACTATGGCCTCCGAGGACGGTGCTGCCCCAGCACCACGTGCAGGGAAACCGGGGCTGGTAGGTGGAGGCGGCCATGGTCCCCCCCCACACCCAGGGTCCCCCCACAGGCCCTGGTCCCCGCCCACACCCAGCTCCCAGGACACAGAGCTGGAATGAGGACCTGGGCCCACCCCGAGGCCAGCCCCGAACCGTTGGTGCTGCTCCAGACCGCTGGTCTCCCTTGGGATGCTGCTGGGGAGGGGCGTCACTGAGGGAATCGAATAAAAGACAAGGTGATCTTCCTGCCTGTGTCCCTTTGTTCTGAGCCCAAGGGGGGCAGATGCCCTCTCAGCAGAAAACAGGACTTCTGGCTGCGTCACCAGATGGCACCCTGAGCGTTGGCCTGGATGGGGAGGGAGACCCTGGGTAGGAAGTGCTGCCCGCCTGGACTAACTCTCCTGGACCCCCTCCTCCAACTGCAAGTAGGAGGGGCTACAACTTGGGAACCACATCCACCAGGTCAGGGCCTTCCCACCCGTCCTCTGAGCTCTAAACACCACGGGACGCCTCTGCAGGAAAGGAAAGCGTCCTTTTATTGAACCCCAGTCCCCTTGGGGGAGGCCAGGGAGCACCCGGCCGCTCTGGCCAGGTGGGGCCTCACAGCAGGGCAGGTCCGGCACCCAGAGCAGCGGGTTCAGTTGGGGACCAGAGCCCACAGCAGAGTCGGGACCGCAGCGAGCACAGGTCCGGGTCCCAGCAGGCGGGCGCCCCCTGAGAGGGCCTCTGTGCAGAGAAAGTGACTCAGACGCCCCACGCCGCTCCACTCCGGCCCCACCCAGCCGGCCACCCTGGCCCACCTCGGAAGCTGAGGTCCACGACCAGGTAGCCGTTGGGGATGCCACCCTGTAGCCCCAGGCCCAGACTGTCCAGGTCATCCTGCCGCTGCTGTAAGATCCAATCCCGCACCGGGCTGCTCTCCTGCGCCGCCTTCAGGCCCTCCAGGTTTGGACCCAGAAGGTTTTGCACCTCGGCAACGGTCAGCGGCTGCCAGAGCCCCCAGAGGGCGGTCAGGGCCGTCAGGGTCGCCCTGCCTCGCCCCCACAAAGCTGCCGGGCTCTGCTCCGCCCCAACCCCGCCCGCCACGCTTCCCTTGCCAGGCGCAGAGACCCTGCATGG
>NW_027529647.1:3839342-3849081 GCF_008692635.1 Crocuta crocuta
CCCCGCCCCCGTGGCCCCGCCCCTCCAGTGCCCTCCTCTGTGCCCCGACCCCCGTGGCCCCGCCCCGTGGCCTTACTTGCACTGCCTTGGGCCGCAGCGTCCTGAATGTGGGCACGTCCATGCTTATGTTATGACGACTGAGAGCCCGCAGGTCTTCTGTGGGGGCCCCACCTGCCCGCGGGCAGAGGACCCCAAGCGTTAGACTTCGCAACAGCCCCCAGTCCTATCCCCTGACCGGAGGCTGCAGGAAACCCTCTTCTTCACCAAGATTCCCTTTTCCTAAGGAATTCCTGGGCCCCAGGTTCCCCTGCTGATCATCTGATGCTCAGGGTGCATGGAGAGGCTGGAGGTGGCCCAGGGAGCGACGGGGTGCGGCTCAGAACTCAGGGTCTCCATCTATGCACACGCGTAAGGGCAGAGGCACACTGACCACCAGTCACACCAGCAGCAGCCTAGCGAGGGAGGAACTGACAGCACCCGTGTGGGGAGCCCTGGCCCTCACGCCCCCCTGGGGGGGTCCCCCCTGGCTCACCCAGGTAGGGCTTGATCCTCTCAAAGTATGCAGACCCGCTTATGTTCTGGAAGGCATCTCGGGCCTTGGGATAGAGAATGTCCATGTGCACCGGGCCGCATGCATCCAGGTCCTGGGGCCTGGCCGCCCTAGGGAGGAAGCCGGGGCCCGCACAGTGAGCCCGGAGCACAGCGCGCCCACCGCACCTGGCAGGCCCCGGCACTCACCAGACAACGCTGTGTGGCACTGAGCCCAGCTGCTCGGGACTGAGGAAGCACAGGTATGTCGGATGGAAAGCTGCCAGCGCGTCCAGGGTGGCCTTGTCCAGCTGCCCCCCTCCCGCCACATAGCGGGCAATCAGGGCAGCCACCTGTGGAAGGAGGCCACGGTGCCGTGGGGCAAGGAGGCGCTCCCCCAGGGGGCCCGCACGCCGCACACCGCCTGCCCCCTCCCCGCACCTGAGCATCCATCTCGTGCCCACTGCTGACTTTAAGAAGAGACTGCACGGTTTCCAGGGATGTCACGTTCCACTTGTGGATGTCCTCGGGGGTGAGCTCGAGGAAGAAGTACCTGAGGTCCCGGACCAGGGACTCGGGGTAGCCCTGTGGATAGAGCTGCCCGGGGAGGTGACTGGGTGACTGGGGAAGCTCGGGTGGGGTGGGCAGGCGTGAGCCCGTCAGGAAATACCTCGTCCAATTTGCGCTTGAAAACACCCAGCTGCTGGTAGGTGAAGGGCAGAGTGTTCACCCGGCCCATGTGAGCGGCCAGCAGGGCCCCGTCCACGCAGGCCGCCAGCTCCCAGGGCTCGTAGAAGACAAGGTTTTCGTCCAGCACAGGGGCCCTGCGCGCGGGGGGGCAGGCCTTGCCTGCGGGGGCAGGCAGGGGATGGGGGCTGGACCTCGCCGGTCAGCCTCTTCCTCCCAAACCCCACAGAGACCCCGGGCAATGCGTGGCCCCCTCCGGGCCTCGGTTTACACATCAGCATAATGGAGTGATTCTGCCCATTCTCTGCAGCTGTCGCAGCTGAGCAGGCAGAGTGGCCAGAAAGGGCGGCCGGTAAGGGCGGGTGTGACCCCGCTACGCTATCCCCACCCCAGGTCTCCCGGCAGCCCCCGGGGCAGGGTGTCCCACTGACTCTGTGTGTCCCGCCGGTCCCTCGGGAGGACAGCCATCCGCTCGGGCCCCTGCCGAGACGGGTCCCGGGAGGTGCGTTGCAGCCAGGGGGTCATGACACCCTGAGGACAGAGCACGGCTGTGGCTGAGCCCTGCACGGCCCGGGGCCCCCGACCCCCTACCCAGGGCCGGGCACCTTCCGGTGTCCCCAGAGGGAACTTACCGGTCTCGGGTCTGCAGCCTGGACCCCGGAAGGGAGCCCCCACCCTGCAGGGGAGGAGCACAGGGCTTGAAAGGACAGCCCGGGATCCCTGGTGTGCCCGCCACAGGCCCTCACCCTGCTCAGGAAGGAGGCGGAGCTGCCCCCCAGCATTGCACACCCCACAGGCTTAGGCCTCTGTACCCCCTGACCACCCCAAGGAGCCCGGGCCTCCCACAGCCTCCTCCTAAGACCTCGCTTCTCAGGGCGATGAGCTACCCGTTCCAGGGACACGCTCAGGGCGGCCCGAGCCCCCATCCCTCCCCTGGCTCGGCTGCTGTTGCCCAGGGCGTGGCACTCCAGCAGCGGAGCTGGGGACAGAGACACGGCCGCAGCCTCCCCAGGGCTCAGGGCACCGACCTAGAACTTGGGCACCCGTCGGGAACTCCGGGCACCTGCCAGGACTCAGGCCACCTGCCCAGAACTTGGAACAGCTGCCTGACCTCAGGGCACCTGCCAGGGATGGGGGGGGCCCTGGCCACGGCCAGTGAGGAGGCGTGGGACGGGTACAGCCTTTCTTGAGGCCCCTCAGCTGCTTGGCTCCCCGTCCCCCTGAAGCCGCCCACCCCAATGACTCACCAAGGCTGAGAAGCAGGAGCAGGATGTGGGTGGGGGTCCCGCGGGACCCCGGGGGAGGTAGAGCAGTCTGCAAGGCCATGGGCTGTGGAGGGCAGCCGCTCTGATATCCCCATTTTAGGTAAACAGCCTCCCCCACCCCGCACCCCTCTTCTTCCCCCAACTCCCGCCTCACCCTGGGCCTGCGCAGGGCCTTATGGATCAGGACAGGCCTCCGAGCCCCAGGGCGACCCCCGTCCGGCCGCTGCAGGCGGCGTCTCTGTGGCCTCCGGCCCTGCTCTCAGGACCAGCCCGTCCACCCCACCCGCCGCTCCGGGAACCGGGCCCCTCCTGCCGCGGCCGCTGAGTCTGAGTCAGCCTGGCCCCCCGCAGTGAGAGCCCAGGGCGGCACCCGGTGAGGGCAGGGCCGCCTCGGGCCCAGGCTGGCCCGATGCCACTGCACGTTGGCACCAGGGCTGGCGACAGATGTGAGAGACGCCCCCAGCCTGGGGCGAGGCCGCTCTCTCCTCCCCACCCTCCCGCTCCCGGCACCTGCCGGGCTTTGTGCAAACCCAGGGCTCAGGTGGACAAGGCCAGGGCCCACCTGCCCTCCTGCTTTCCGCCCGGAGGCCCCTCCCGAGACAGAGGCCTCAGGGTCTTGTGGGCACAACAGCCCTTCCTACCTGCCAGGCCCTCGGGTGGGGCTCTGGGGGGACACCCCCTGCATTTCTGGAGTGGGGCTCGGGGTGGGCCTCGCCGCCAGCGTGGGCTGTGGAGCGTTGTCCCAGGGTAGGGTGGGGGCCTGCGGGAGACCAAGCCAGTGTAGACCAAACTACACCCACCCCTCCCAGGGAGGCCCGGGAAGGGAGGCCGCGCTGCCCCGGGCGCGGTGAAGCGCAGCCGTCCCGGCCGCAGCCTCCGCCCGGGCTTGTGTCAGCCCCACCCCGGCTCTGAAATGAGGGGGCGCGTTCCTGCCGCAGCAGCCCCTCTCACCGGGTGCTCAGAGAGCATCCTGGGAAGTGGCCCCCGTGAGCCTCCTCCCCTCCCCCCCCCACCAGGCTCCAGAGGTGTGCGAGAAAACCAGACCCCCAGGCCACGAAATGGGCAGTGCGGTGAGGACCCCCCTTGGAGGGGTGGGGCCAGGTGGGCCCCTCCACACCCTGCCCCCCACAGCCCCTTCCCCAGGCCCGTGGGCCAAGGGAACCCCCAGCACCTGGGAGCCTCTGAGGCCACCGTGGGCCCTGGAATCCGCAGCCTTCCCATCTCCACCCCCAGACCCACCCCCCGGAAGGCCAGGTTGGGGCCACAGAGGCACCGGGGCTGTCTTAGGGCTTCCAAAGAGGCCTGAGCTCGACCTGCAGCTTCGAGCCCGTTCCCGCCAGTCTGGAGTGCCCCTGGTTGTGACACGGAACCAGGCCCCAGCAGCGCTCTGTCCCCTCTGCAAGCCTGCCGCATGCTTCCTTTTCTGTCCTGCATCGTGCCCCAGGGGGCAGTACAGGGAGGGCGTCCAGGCTGGCCCCCTCTCTAACCCGGGGTCCTCCGTGACAGCATCCACCTGGGGGCCCATCACTCCGAAACCCCTGCACACTGGCTCAGCGCCTACGGCACGCCGGGCCCCGCTCAGACACTGGCACACGCTAGAGCAGGAAGACTCGGGTTCTGTCCAGGCCGGGCAGCGGGGCCTGGCCACAGAGATGCTGCCCCCGCCCCTGCCCTGCCCTGCTACCAGGGGAGGTCTGGGGTCTGAGTGGACCGCAAGCTTCCCAGAGCGCAGTGAGAGGTAGAGGTGGCTGTGCCTCGACAGAGTAATGTCCGGCTCCTTCCGCCAGCCAGAGTCATGGGCTCAGAGCTCGGGGGCAGGCAAGCATCGGCGCGTTCGCTGCCTCACCCGCCCCACCCCAGCCCAACCCCCACCCACCGTCTGGTCTTCAAGTGACAGAAAATGAAGTCAGACCACATTCCCAACTTCAGGCCCTTCTGGTGAGAGCCGGCAGGGGAGCCGGACAGGTTTTGGGTCTTGGATTCATGGTCATTTATAAATGTCAGCCCCAAACACAGACACGCTGCAGCCAGCCCCGGCCACAGACTGGGGCAGGGCCGGCCGGGCGAGGGCAGAACTGACCCCGAGGAAAGTGGGGGGCGTCTTCCCCACTCCCCGGGTGCACTGAGGACCTGGAAGGGGCATCCATGGCGACAGGGGCCGGGTTGTCCCCCCGCCAGCCTTCTTCTTTGGGGTGGCCAGGGCCCCTCGCACGTGGGTCCTGGGACCAGCTTTGGCTAATGTCTGCTCCCACTCAGACCTTCGGGGCTAGAGGGGCCAGGACGTGCTGATGGACGTGACCCCACCCTCCCCAGGCATGTTCACGCAGGTGACCCAGACCCCAGCTGGGCCACTGTCCCCACCCCACGTGGATGAGGCCGGGATCAGACCCTTTTGACCCTGGATACTGGGCTGTGCCCCAGGACACCCCTGGGAAAGGCCCTGGTGCCAACGGCCCTGCGCTAGTGACTCTTTTTCAGGGTGATGACCCAACCTGAGCCTCCTTTGCCATGGTGTCCCCAAGCGGAAGTAAGGCGGCCAGAGGCTGGCACCACAGAGNGCAGCATCTCACTGCCCCATTTCTCATTCTGTGAGATGAGGCGCAAAGGGCAAAGCTGGGTCCCCACCAGGTGCCGCGGCAGGATGCCTGCGGGCGCCCCACTCGCCCTGAGGTCGGCGCCCCACTCGCCCTGAGGTCGCGCCCCACTCGCCCTGAGGTCGGCGACGATGCCGAGAAAGAGGATCTCTTTGGCACTGCTGGTGGGAATGCAAACGGGTGTGGCCACTCTGGAGAGCAGGATGGAGGCTCTTCAAAAAGTTAGAAAATTACACTACGACCCAGCAAATGCACTACTAGGTATTTATCCAAAGAACACAGGAAGGCTGACTCGAAGCGGCGCGTGCACCCCATGTGCATGGCAGCGCTGTGGACCACAGCCACGGTATGGAGGGAGCCCACACGTCCATCGACGGATGAGTGGATAGAGAGGCTGTGGTGTAGACACGCTGGAGTATGACTCGGCGATCAGAGAGAATGAAATCCTGCCATTTGCAACTACGTGGGTGGAGCTAGAGGGAAGTGGGCTAAGTGGAATTGGTCAGAGGAAGACAGATACCCTATGGCTTCACTCACGTGTGGGATTTAAGATATAAAACGGATGAACATAAAAACAAGGAAGGGGACAAAACACAAGAGACTCTTAACTACAGAGAAGGAGGGTTGTTGGAGGGTTGCAGGTGGCGCTGGGCTGAGTGGGGGATGGGCACTGGGTGTTATACACAGGGAACGAATCACTGGAATCTACTCCTGAAACCATTATTGCACTACACACTAACTTGGATGTAAATTTAAAAATTAATTACTTAATTAATAGAAAGAGAGGAAGGAAGGAAAGATCTATCCAGAGATGACAAGTGAAACATTCTGGACAAATCATAAAAAACCAAGTCCCGAGGGTTCTGGGAAAGAACAAACGCTAGCAGAATTTGGAGGGGAAGTGGCACTGAGGGAGGGACGCCCTCTGGGTATGCAGCTCGGCCCTGAAGGCAGCCAGGGCACGCGCCCCGGCTCCTCCGGCGGAGATCCCACCATCTTTCCAGCGGAAGGAAGAAGGCTCAGCTGGTTAAGCATCTGACTCTTGATTTTGGCTCGGGTCATGATCTCATGGTTCGTGAGTTCAAGCCCTGCATTGGGCTCTGCGTTTACAGTGTGGAGCCTTCTTGGGATGGTCTAGCCCCCTCTTTCTCTGCCCCTCCCCCCTGCTCACGCGCTCTCGCTCTCAAAAATAAATAAGCATTTAAAAATTGAAGAGGGGGCGCCTGGGTGGCTCAGTCGGCTAAGTGTCTGGCTTCGGCTCAGGTCATGATCTCACGGTTTGTNATTTTAAAAAAACAAAAAATAGGCCAAGGCAAGAATATGCAACGGGGAAAGGACTGTCTGTTCAACAAATGCCACGGGGACAGCTGGACAGCTGCGAGCGACAGAAAGACGCTGAGCCGCTTCCTTACGCCACACACGGAAATAAACTAAAAATGGATGAAAGATCTAAATGTGAGACCTGAAACCATAACAGTCCTTGAGAAGAGAACACAGGCAGTAACTTATCTCACATCGGCTGTAACAACTTCTCTCTAGACATGTCCCCTGAGGCAAGGGAAACAAAAACACAAATACACTATTGGGACTTCATCAGGGCACGAAGCTCCTGCCCAGCAAAGGAAGCAATCAGCAGCACTAAAGGGCAACCTACTGAATGGAAGAAAAAGAACCGATCGACCTCAACACCAGAAAACCGAATACCCCAATTAAAAGTTGGGCAGAGACATGAACACTTTTCCAAAGAAGACACCCAGATGGCCTCCGGGCACATGACAAGACGCTCAGTGTCACGGGCCATCAGGGAAGCGCAGGTCGGAAGGACAGAGAGGTGCCACCTCACACCCACCAGAACGGCTAGAAGCGACCAACATAAGAAACAACAGGTGTTGTCCAGGGCGCTGAGAAAGGAGAACACAAACTAGTGCAGCCAAACAACTACAGGGGAAAACCAAAAAATGAAGGGGAAAAAAGAGAGAGAAACCCAGAACCAGACTCTTCACTACAGAGAACACACCAATGGGTCCCAGAGGGGACGGCAGAAATAGTGACGGGGCCTGAGCCTGCTTGTCACCAAGAGCAGCGGGTGGTGTGTGCAACCGTTGACGCACTGCAGCGTACACGTGCGCTGACGTCACACGCTATGCTAACTGCACTGGAATTAAAGTACAGGTTGATTAATTAAATAGGCTAAGGATGTGAACGGACACGTCACGGAAGACGTGTGAGTGGCCAAGCAACACATGGGAACATGCGGGGACGGCAACAGAGGCCCAACGTCACCACTCAGGGAAACGCAAATCGAAGCCACACGACGGCCGCACCGGAGCGAGTCAGCTGAAAGGGACCGCCGGTGCCAGCCGGCCGCAGGGGCGTGCAGCACCCGGAACTGTCACACACTGCGGGCGGACGCACTCGCCGGTGCCGTCGCTTTGGTCTGGCATTTCCTTAAGAAGTTAGACACACACCTAACTGTGCGACGTGGTCGCCCCACTCTTAAGTAATTACTCCAGAGAAATGAGAACGTACATCCACACGAACTCACCGTGGCCAAAAACGGGGAGACGCAAATTTCCACCAAAAGATGCAAAGACAAACTAAATGTGGCTTGTCCACACAGCAAAAAGGAGGAACGGGGAGGGTACGGACACATGATGAAACAAGACGAATTTCAAGCTCATTATGCTGAGTGAAGAAGCAGACAGCAAAGAGAATATAAAATTTTAGTAAAACTTTAAAACACAAACTAATGTATTGTCACAAAAAGCAAATCAGTGGTTCCCTGGGGCCCAGCAGCTTCCCCCAGACTAGGGATCCCCATTCAAGAGTGAGCAACGAGGGGCGCCTGGGGGGCTCAGTCCGTTGAGCATCCGCCTTCGGCTCAGCTCATGATCTCATGGTGCGTGGGTTCGAGCCCCGCGTCGGGCTCTGTGCTGACTGCCAGCTCAGAGCCTGGAGCCTGTTTCAGATTCTGTGTCTCCCTCTCTCTCTGACCCTCCCCTGCTCACACTGTGTGTCTCTCTCTCAGGATAAAAAAACAAAAACAAGAAAACAAAAAAAAAACGTTTAAAACTTTTTTTTAAAAAAGAGGGAGCAAGAAGCATAAAAGTACAGTGGAGACTGAGGGGGCGGAGGCGAGCCACACCCTGGTGGCGGTGGTGGCTTCCAGGGTGTACGTGCCAGAGCTCTCTGGAAGCTGTGCTTTACACAGGTGCCTCTACTGTACATCAATTACACAATAAAATTGATTTAAAAATCCACNTCATGATCTCACGGTTCGTGGGTTCGGGCCCCGCGTCGGGCTCTGTGCTGACTGCCAGCTCAGAGCCTGGAGCCTGTTTCAGTCTGTGACTCCCTCTCTCTCTGATCCTCCCCTGCTCGCGCTGTCTCTCTCTCTCTCAGGATAAAAAAACAAAAACAAGAACAAAAACAAAAAAAAACATTTAAAACTTTTTTTAAAAAAAGAGGGAGCAAGAAGCATAAAAGTACAGTGGAGACTGAGGGGGCGGAGGCGAGCCACACCCTGGTGGCGGTGGTGGCTTCCAGGGTGTACGTGCCAGAGCTCTCTGGAAGCTGTGCTTTACACAGGTGCCTCTACTGTACATCAATTACACAATAAAATTGATTTAAAAATCCACAGCCTAACAAGCGTTGGCAAGGACGCGGGGAAATTGTTCCCTTGCGCATTGCTGGTGAGAACGCTCCCTGTTGCGGCCACGGTGGAAAACAGTCTGGCAGCTCCTCAAAACCTTAAACCCGGGATGAGTACATGACCCGGCGAGTGAAGACACATACCCACAAGAGCTGAACACAGAAACTCAAACAATACACCATGTCTGCAGCAGCCGAGAGGCGGCATTATGCCAAGTGCCCATGGGCAGCGCGACGGGTGAATAAAACACGTGGTCTTTCCGCGCAGTGGCTATAACTCGGCCGCAGAAGGAACGGAACGCACGCTACCACGTGGACGGACCTTGAAAACATGGTGCTCAGTGGCGCAGCCAGATGTGGAAGTCCGCATATTCCCTTTATGCGCAATGTCCAGATCAGGGAAATCCATCGAGACAGAAAGGGTACCAGGGGCTACCCGGGGCCGGGCCTGGGGAGGGGAATCACTGTCTAAAGAGTGCAGAGGGTCTGTTTCGTAAAAAAGTTCTGGAAGTTGACGGTGATGATGGGTACACAGCATCGTGAGTGTACCTAATACCACCAAATCGTACACTTAAACATGATTAAAAGAGTAAATTTTACTTTGTGTATATTTCACCGCCGTAAAACATCCACAGCATTCCTTTAGGTCAGCAATAATGGATTTAGTAGAGAAATAATCGTTTCAACAATAATGAAATCCACAAAGTCTGTAGGAATCAGCCTAACAATGCAGAGAACAACCCAGCAGGATGAAGCTATCAGTGCCCCTGAAATTATTCCGTACGCCTGATTCAATCCTATTAAACATTACAGGGTTTTTTTTTTTCAGGAACGTAACTATTTTATTTTAAACATAAAGAGAGTAAATATCCGGGATGTGAGAAGAGTCAAGCTCCTAGAAACGAAGACAACGCCACGGTAATGAAGTTAGGAACAGGCGGCGGGCGGGCGTGAGACGCGCACGCGGGCACTGCCAGCAGCAGCGGCGGGGAAGGGCGGGGCTGGGGGACGGGT
>NW_027529647.1:3849118-3852709 GCF_008692635.1 Crocuta crocuta
GTAAGGCCTGCGCACGGCAGGGGAGGACAATGACCGAGGCGAGCGATGCCAAGACCCAAACAGACACTACCTGCTGATGGTGGGCGAGCCTGACTTCGCCAGAATGAAGGACCCTCTTCGATAAACGACTGGCAGTTCACAGGCAGGGGTCAGACGAGGAGCGGCCCCCGGCGCCTAGGAGCCCCAGGCTCCGTGCGCACCTGCCCCCCGGGGAGACCCCGAGCCCGTGGGGCCCCAGAGACTCCAAGTCACACACGGAGACTGGCGAAGTCGGACAGCTGGGTGGCAACAGGCGTGGGCGACCTACGGAGGGGNCCCACCCAGCGACCTCCGTTTGCCCTCCCCTCCGTCAGGCGTGGCCCCAGGCCACTGCCGGCCTGTCACTCTCTGGGTGAACAAAACAAACGTGGGGCTGTTTATTCTGCACATAAAGAAAAGGCTTTTTTCTCATGTTTACGTGACTAAATCTCTTCCTCATCAGGAGAGGTGTCGAGTCACAGCCGAGGAGTCCGGTCAGCGGTCACTCCTGATCTGACTGCTGGTGTGAGCGCACTTCCCTCTCACCTGATCGTCTCCGCGAGTCCCCGGGGGGGCCGCCAGGTCCCCCGGCAGGACCCACGTTCTCGGACGGCAGGGTCCATGCCCTGAGTTCAGTAGGTTCTCCGTTCCGATTTCTCGAAACATCTGTTCCCCAGCGTGGGCAAAACAACAAAAGGGACCAGGGTAGGCCGGCCTGGAGCCTGGAGCACGCCTGTCGTGGGCGCCTGCAGCACGCTGCCTCCTCCAGGAAGCCTTCGTTGGCTGGTGCAGTTTTCCTGACACTGGGAAGTCAGCCCCTTTCCCCTGAGCCGCTGATCCACGCTGACGCCAGTCCAGAGCAAGACATTCACTCTGTGAAGGAAGAGCCACTGCAGACGGCTTTTTACCCTCATTTTACAGAGAAGGAAACTGAGGGCCAGAGAGGTCCAATGACCGTCCAGAGCCCACATAAGAGTGGGGCCTCTCGGCTTTGAGACAGGAGTGTGGGGACGGTTCTGGGGCCACATTCTCGCTCGGCCACCGCCCTGCGTCCAGGTTCCGGAGCCTCAGTCTCCCACTCCACGGGGCGGCACTGGCCCGTGAGTGGCTGCACGCCTGCAGCTGGGCCCCAGCTTCAAGGAAACGAGGGGCCTTCTTCCTGCCCCCAGAACTGGCCAGGTCCGGTTGGTGGCCAGGATGCTTCCCATTGCTGCTCTGTCCCTGAGGCCGTGGGGACTGCGGCTCCGGCTCCGGGAACCAGCGACCCAGCCCAGCCGGCCCGAGGCAGACGTGCGGGTGGCGGCCGTGGCTAATCACGGGGCCCTGCCCTGCCGAGCCTGACCTCTGCCCACAGTGACAGGCCTGCTCACGGCCACCAGCTAGGTGGCCGCTCCTCTTCCTGGACATTCTGGGGTGTCCGTGGGGGCCAGGGCTGAGGCTGCCAGTGCCACACTCTGCGTCAACCAGTCCTGGGGGCTTCCCAGGTGGGCTACAGGCGCTGGAGAGATGGCGCTGGAGGGTCTGGCGCAGCCGGGCCCTGCCCAGCCCTCCCGCCGCCCCGTCTCAGGGCCACACCATCGTCTCCTCTCGGAGGCCATGTCCCACTGCCTGGGGCCACAGTTCGCAGCATGGCCATCCCTGAGCTCACGGAGTGGCTCTGAGGGTAACGGACCCTCTTCCGGGCCTCAGTGCCTCCTGTCCCCGTTCACTTACTGCTCCCAGCGGAGGCCCACGTGCATCCTGACAGGGGCAGGGCTGTGGGCGGGGCTGGGGCTGCTGCATCCAGGACTGGGGGTCCTGGGCCAGGTCCCGGGGAGGGGGGCGCGGCCAGGACCAAGTGTGACCTGAGTCCCCCGCTGCCGCCGCCGCCACGAGGCCCAGGGGAAGCTGTGAGTGTCCCCCGGGGCCGCCCTGGTGCTGGGGTAGCCGGCTGGGCTCCCAGACCCTCCCCCTGACCACCAGCCCTCCAACGGGCCTTTCCTGGGTACCACCTGGATGCCTTCTCAGAGGGGCAGAGGGGCTCATGCACAGCTAGACGTGGGACCCAGCACACCCCCGACGGGGGAGAGGGGGCGCTCCTGGGGCTGAGCCCAGGTCTCTGCTTGCGTCCTGCTGCCCCTGACCCAGCTGGCTCACCCACATACTCCCTGGCTCGCTTGCAGACACACTGGCATCTGTGAGTGGTGTCCTGGGTCAGAGGGTACAGGGGAGGCACAACTGCCACCTGCCCAGCTGACCCCTGTTGCTCAGGCCCGGCCGCCGAGCGTTGCCCTGGCCGCCTCCCCCTGGGCCTCCCCTGCTGCCCCGCAGGACCTGGGCTCCAGGGCCAGCATAGCCAGGACGTCACGGGCTGCTTCCAGACTCAGCTGCCACCCTCCCAGCTGGACGGGGCCCTGGACCAGCTCTCCGTGGAGCTCCCCGGCTCAGCTCAAGATGGCCTCTGGCCTCCCTGGGGCAGGCGTCCCCGGCCTGGTCTGAAGCCCCTGCAGCCAGGGCATGTGGGGTGACCTGTCCCCCCGCCCCAACGACTCCACGTCTAGTCCCTTCTTCAGACCCCTGGCTACCTACGAGGAGCTTACTGCACTTGAGACAGTTTCCAGGGGCGAGTGACCAGGCTTCGGCAGGGGCTGGCCCACCCGGCCGTGAGAGGGTGACTGTGCTTCCTCACCGTCCTCCGGCACGTTCCTGCCTCGCAGCGCCTCCTGCAGCCAGGGCGACCTCTGGGAGCAGTGGGCCGGATTGGGATGACAAGGACCCCACGGTACATGGGGCGGTCAGGGCCGCGGCCGCCAGGGAGGTGGCCCCAGGTCACTTCCTCCACGCCACCACAGAAGGGAGGCTGAGGCAGAGATGGAGAGATGAGCCAGGACCTCGGGGGATTCTGGGCTGCAGCTCTCACAGGTCAGAGTCACGGAAGAGCGTCCTCCAGGCACCAGAGGGGTGGACCCTGCCCTGAGGTCTCCTGCGCTGCAGAGTGGCTCCCCTGTCCCCGTCGATGCCAGGGCAGCGGGCTCCTCCCTCCCCAGTGCCCCCAGCACAGGAAAGGCCGCATCTTCTATGGATGGGGGGACCCCCCACCTGCTCCCAGCTGCTGCAGCCGGGGTGAGCTAGAGTCTGCCCCCAGAGGAGACTCAGGGCAGGAGGGAAGGAGCCTGGGGGGGGCCTGCTGGAGGGCCCCGAACCTCAAGGGCTGAGATCTCTCAGGGCTCGGCTGTGAGGCCCAAAGCACAGGTGACCTGCCCCCAGGCAGCGGGGCAGGCCTGACCTTCACAACCCATATGAATCTCCCATGGAGAAGACCGCTTAGGCTCTGATGGCCAGGAGACTCCAGGCCCCAGGTCCCCCAGTCGCTGTGCTGGTCAAGCCCCCTGAGCTTCCCGGGGACGGGGGTGCTGTCTGAGCCAGCCCCGCCTGGAGCTGCATGCAACACCTTGGAAGGTGCTGGGGAGGGGCCCCCGGGGCCGTGGGGGCTGTGAGAGGTGGCAGGCAGGACAGCATCCGAGGGGCCACAGCCAGGGACGGTGGGGCGTCCACAGAGATGAGGACTCAGGAGGGGGCTCAGATGTGGCGGCG
>NW_027529647.1:3852779-3879764 GCF_008692635.1 Crocuta crocuta
GGGGGGGGGGGGGCAGGGATAATGCCCATGTCCCCCAAACGAAGGCGCCCCAGAGGATCAAGCTGGTGCTGCCAACCGGCCAGATGTGAACACCAACATGTGTGTGATCCCCGACCCCAGGCAGGTCTGGATGGGTGGCCCTGCCTGTCTCTGAGTGTGTCGTCTTCACAGGGCCAGGCCAGCTGGGCAGCACTGGGACCAGGGGCTGCCGGACAGGCCGGCCTGCTGTGAGCCTGGGTGTGGCCGGCGGTGGCCGAGGCGGCTGCAGGTACAACACTTGAAGGGACTGCAGGGTGGGCTGCAGAGCTGAAGTGCGAGGGCACCGAGGGTGCGTGGACTGGGAGGCCTGGGGGCTCCCGAGAGGATCCAGCCCCCTCCCCCCAGCAGCCTCAGCTCCACCACCAGACGTGCGCCTCCTCAGACACCCGGATGGCGCCCTTGACGACTCGGGGGCTGAGTACAAAGTGCGGGTGCAGAGGCAGCTCAGGGCCACGTGGAGAGTGCCACAAAGGAGCCCCACAACGCAGACCAGCTGGTGATTCAGCAACTTCCCCTCCCCCGCCCGCACCCACACCCGCTCCGCACGNGCTCCCGGGCTGCCCACGTGCCTGGCAGCCTGACCAGCCTCAGGCGCACCCGCCATTCTTCCCAGGCCACAGGCCAGAGGCCGAGCCACAGTCTCCTTGTAGCACCTGGTCCGGCAAAGGAGTAGGGGGCGCCCTCTCTTCCTCTCACCTGCTGCTGGTGTGTCCACACCGACACGCGGCCTCGGGGTCCTGCGCTTGGCTTCCGGGGCTGGAGCAGAGCCAGCCTACGGACCCAGGGACACGGGTGCAGCAGTGAGGCCGTGTGGCCGGCCAGCTCTCTCAGCGCTTCTTGCGCCGGTGGGTGCAGAGGGCGGACCCTGGAAGCGCCAGCGCGCGCCCTGTGACCCCCGCCCCGGCCCACGCGTCCCGCTCGGGGGCACGGGTCAGGGCAGGCCTACTCATTAGCTACTAATTGCAGCCTGCGCCCAGCCCCCCGGGGCTGCCGCCAGATTACACCTGTTGACAAGATGTGGCGGCCCCAGCGGGAAGGCGCCGGCGCTGATTATGCTGCTAATGAGGTGTTCATTGCCCACGGTAATTTCCTTCAACAAATAAAGCGCTGTGTCTGCTCAGCCTGGGGACACTCCTGGCTTCACGAGGAGCCTGCGCGCACCTGAGGGCTCGTGGGCTCTTCGGGGACACCTCAGGCCACCAGGACGAGCTGCCACCAGTGCCTGCATGTTCTCCTAAGAGAGGCTGCTTTGTCTCTCGTTTCTGAGCATAGGGGCGCTGGGTCCCACCTTTATCAGATCNAGGCTGACTCACTCAGGAACTCCTGAGCATGAAGACCCTCACATGGTGAGAAGACCCCTCACTGGCCACCCAGGCTAACAAACAAAACAGTCCCCAGTTCACAAAAAAGCATGGGAGCAGATTCCGAAGGCTGGAACCCCCTGTTTGGGTAGGAGGCCGGCCTTGCTCTCCGTGGCCTCCCTCCCTCCCTCCCAGGTAGTGGCTCCACTGCACAGCGAGCACTCCGTGGGCCCTGCCTGCCCCCCCCCCCCCCCCCCGGCCCTGTGGCTGCTGAGGGGCCAGGGCCTCCGAGCCAGCTGCAAGTGTCCGGGTGGGTCCGGTGGGCAGACAGACAGGACAAGCACACGGGCCACCCCTGAGCACGCGTTCCTCCTACAGCCGTGCAGAGAAGGGGGAGCAGACCCCACTTCTCCTTTCTGACGTCTTGGGGGGCCTTCTACACAATATAGTAACCCTGGAGAATGCAGTGTTTTCAAATTACATTTTAAGAAAAGTTTTAAAATTTTTTTTAAATTTTTATTTATTTAGACAATCTCCACACCCAACATGGGGCTCGAATTCACAAGCCCCAGATTAAGAGCTGCACACTCTTCTGAGCCATCCAGGCGCCCCTAAAATGTTTTTCGGAAAAGACAGAATGTCGCGTACCCTTCCTGACCCTAGATGTTCTCCTGCCACACCGCCTGTGCCCGGCCCCTCCCAGCACAGGCGTGGTGAGCCCTGGCCCAGCGCACGCAGCCTGGGAGGCCGGCTATCACCTGTGACATGCGGCACGTGATGCAGCTGTCCTCTGACCCCCGAGGGCCCCACAAAAATTGGACAGGAGGCCTGTGGCCGGTTGAACAGTGTCCCCCAAGTAACACGTGCGCTAAGGCTGTAAATGGGGCCTTCTTTGGAAACAGGGTCCTAGCAGACGGAATTAAGCTGAGGGTTTTGAGATAGGTGGTAGTAGGCTGGGCCCTGAATTCAATGGCAAGTGTCCTTAGAAGACACACAGGGTCCGTGTGCTGCCGCAGCAGGTGCCGGACAGGTGCTGTCATGTCCCCAGGGCTGCCCGGGGCCACCCGGCCCGCGCCTGCCAACACCTCGGCCTCAGACTTCTGGCCTCAAGAACTGACAGTGTGGGGGCACCTGCGGGGCTCAGTCCGTTGAGTCACCAACTCTTGATCTCAGCCCGATCTCACGGTTCCCAAGATCAAGCCCCACGTCTGTGCTGTGAGCACAGAGCCTGCTTGGGATTCTCTCTCTTATACACACAATAAATATTTTAAAAATACGGAAAGAAAAAACTGAGAGTATCACCTTCTGTCGTTCTAATCCCCAGTCCTCTGCTGTAGCCGCCCAGACGCTAATGTCGGGCGAGTCCCTCAGACGGTGAAACTCTAACGTGCTTCTGCTCCCACCCGAAGATCTGGTGGTCAGCTTTGGGCGAGGGGGTCCTGGGGACACATCCAGAGCAGAGGCCAAATTCTGCACCTGTCTCGGCTCAGGGAGAGGGGTGCCCACACCCAGGCACAGCATCGCGGCTGCTGCCCAGGCTGGCTGCAGGGCCCGTAGCCTCTCCCCAAATCCTCAGCTGGCCCTCAGTTTCCCCCACGTGTGTAAACCGTGGCACACGGGAAGCGTGCAGTAAATACTAATGATGATGAAAGACTCTGCAGGTGTGAGAGCAGGTGCACAGAGGAGGCGCACGCGGTGTCGGCTCACGAGCCCCAGGTCTCCAGGGACACAGCAGCGCGGGAGTGAAAGGTCCTCGGGGGACCCTTGCCGTGTGAGTGTGTGTGTGTGTGTGTGAGTGTGTGTGTGTATCAGATATCCCCAGTCAGGGGCGCCTGGGTGGCTTAGTCGGTTAAGCGTCCGACTTTCGCTTAGGTCATGATCTCGCGGTTCGTGGGTTTGAGCCCCGCGTCGGGCTCTGTGCTGACTGCCAGCTCAGAGCCTGGAGCCTGTTTCAGAGTCTGTGTCTCCCTCTCTCTCTGACCCTCCCCTGCTCATCCTGTCTCTCTCTCTCCTAGAAATAAATAAAAAACATTAAAAAAAAAAAAGAGAGATCCCCAGTCAGATTTCCTGAACCAGAAACGGTCCCCCAGTCACGGCACAGGGATGGGGGGGGCCGATGGTTCGATGTTGGGCGGACCTGGGCGCACTCTGTGCCAGGACCGCGTGAGGCTACCTTGGGGCAGCCACTTTTATTGAGATACAGAGTCACGTGTCATAAAAACCTGCCCACTTCAAGTGTGCAATGCAATGCTTTTTGATATATTGCAGTATTAGTTTTCAAACTGTGGTAACATACATGCAACAAAAGTTGCCATAGCGACTCTTTTCAAGTGGCATCACAATGTCGTGCAAACATTACCTTGATTTCCAATTTTCTTGTCACCTCCTTCCCGGCCCCTGGCAACCTCCAATCTACTTCACGTCCCTATAGAGTTGCTTATTTCATGCGTGGATCCTCGATAAGCGTCCTTTTGTGTGGCTTCTCCCCGGGGGGTCCCCAGAGCTCATCCACACTACAGCAGGTGCAGGCCGTCACCTGGCTTTACCGCTGAGTCCTCCCCCATTTACCCACTCATCTGCTGACGGACCTTTCGCGCACCCCGCCCTTTGCTCCACTTGGATCGCTCCTACAGACGGGGTCCCAGGGAAGGAGGCCTGAAGCCCACCCGCACACCTACATGCCGCAGCCCCCCCTGCAGCTCGGGAGAACCCTCCCTGTGCCCGCAGCCTGCGCCCTTCCTGTGTAAATGTCTCCACCACTCCCCCCTGACAGACCCCCATCCTGGCCCCATCCCGACGCCACTTGTTACTCTCACAAGTTTTTCGTGAGCCCTCTCTGGGCCATTTCAGTGAAACGAAGGTCATGTTGTGCTCGCCCACCTCTAAGAATTGCTTGGGGTTGTTCAGATTTCAGGCACCGTATCTCAGACCTTGCTCAGGTACTGTCGGGACAGGGGGCCTGGGGGGCCTGAAGCCAAGCCGTCCAGCTGATGGAGAAAGCCCGGCCCTGCTGCTGTGCCAGAAAGTCCTGTCCCGTCAGCCACGAGAAGCAGCGGCAGGGCCCGAGCGCGCTGCCCCTGCTGGGGGCCCTCGGGTCCCTGGACCTCAGGGAACCCCACAGGCAGGCGTGGGAGTGACCAGCACTCAGGTCCATGCTGAGCTAACAACTGCAAGGAGAGTGGAGCGCAGGCCATGCTGGGCCCTCAGAAACACGAAACCAACGCCCAGGATGTGCCAAAGCAACTCCTGCAGGTGTCTGGAAGACCCCAATAAAAAGCGGTCATTACTGTAAAACTGGCCTGGACACGATTTATAACAGCTCAGGACCTGACGCTGACCAGCAGCAGTGCCACTTCGTGCCATAAAAATCTTACAGGGGAAATATTGTTGGCTCCAGCTGGTCTCCGGAATAACAGCAGAGGGTGTCGGAGACCCTGAGAGGAGGGAGCCTCTGGGTTGTGAGGAGCCACTGCCCACCCTGTCACTTCCATCTCTCTTGCTCTGCAACAGGAATTGCACGCCCATGTGTGCCGGGCGCCCTTCCGGGGTCTCAAGCGCCTCTGCGACCAAGGACAGCAGGCCCGCTGCCTCTGCAAGCTCCCAGGGCGAGGACCCAGGGCCGCGCACCCAGCGGGCAGAGAGCCTTGGGTGAAGGAGGCGACCCTGCTGTCCTGGCGGCCCGGAGGCCCGCNCGCGCCCAGCCACAGTGCGGCCGCCATGGCGTCGCCCTTCAGCGGGGCGTTGCAGCTTACAGACCTGGATGACTTCATCGGGCCGTCTCAGGTGGGCCGGCCCGGATGGTGGGTGGCGAGCGCGGGTGTGGGGGGAACTCCCCTCCCCCTCAGTTTCTTCCCCTGAAAAACGAGATCGGAACCCAGACTCCCCGCCCGCATCCCCCGGGCCTCCGGCGCTCGGGCCAGCTTGCCGTCGATGGGGAGCCGAGGCCAGGGATGGCGGCCTCGAGCCGGGTGACTGTGCCGCGAGGCGGGGCCAGGTTACCAGCCCGCACCGCCCAATAGAACAGGTAGCTGCGGGTCATCACGCTGCCCTCAACCGGGGCGACCGTGGGCAGCCGGAAGCGGGACTCGGGACTCAGGCCCGGAGAAACCCGTCCGCTTACTCTGGTAGACAAGTGGGGTGATCCCACCGCAGTTTGGAAGGCAGGGGAGCTGGTCCCCTGGAATCACCTACCATGACTTGGGGGGGGTCGTCCTTGGTGCTGGTGGGGGTTAGAACGTGTGTCCCTGTGCAAGCGGGGTGACAGCGTGTTGCTAAGACTGCTTCTCTGGCAGGGGAGGGGAGTCGGGCAGCACCCCTGTCCGCGTGGTACTGCGGTCGTCAGGGGTCCCTCTTCCTCGGTAACCTCCATGCACTCAGACCGCCGTTTGGGGTCTCTTTCTGGTACAGGACTGCATCAAGCCCATGAAGGTAGATAAGAGGTCGGGAAGCGGCGTGGCCAAGATCCACATCGAAGATGATGGGAGTTATTTCCAGGTCTCGCAGGTAAGTTCCAGCCCAGATGACCAAAAATTTCACTTTTGCTGCTCTGTCCAGTCACAGGTATGGAGATGATGGACCTTTCACCGTCATCACAGTGGTCAGATTCACTGTTGTGAAGGCTAGGAGGGCAGGGGTGGGGCCTGAGGTGGGGGTAGGGGGCATAGAGGCTGACATGGAGCTGCAGGGGGACCTCTTTTTGCAGATGATGGTTCCTAGCTTCCCTTCCCTCTCCCTCTCTGTGAGCTCTAATTCTGCAAGACTGTCCAGTTCAGAAGCATCCGGGTGGCTCGGTTGGTTAAGCGTCTGAGACTCTTTTTTTTTTTTTTAATGTTTAATTTTGAGAGCGAGCGAGCAAGCAAGAGAACATGAACGGGGGAGGGTCAGAGAGAGAGGGAGACACAGAATCCAAAGCAGGCTCCAGGCTCTGAGCTGTCAGCACAGAGCCCAACACCGGGCTGGAACTTATGAACTGTGAGATCATGACCTGAGCTAAAGAGGGACGCTTAACCAACTGAGCCGCCCCCAGGGTTCCCAAGCAATATTCAACTTTTAAAAATTCGGTGGCATACAAAGCCAGCCTCCTCCCGGGTTGGTTGTCAGTGTCGTGAGGCAGAGAATAAGGGCTTCCCGTAGGTTCCATTATCCTGAGAGCTCGTGTCCTTGTGTGGAGGCCCTTTGAGTCCTGAGTGCTTGTGCTTCCAGGATGGAGGGACTCGGAAGCTGGAGAAGGCCAAGATCTCGCTGGATGACTGCCTGGCGTGCAGTGGCTGTGTCACCTCGGCAGAGACCGTGCTCATCACTCAGCAAAGCCACGAGGAGCTGCGCAAGGTTCTAAATGCCAATAAAGTAAGTGCTGGGCGTCTTTGAGGCTTTTTTAACCTGACGTCAGCCCCGTATCCTTTGCTTTTGCTGCCTTGTGCATCCTGTAAGTTTCGCCAGCAGGATGCCCATGAAGTGCTCCAGCACTGGTGTGCGGGGCCCCGCGTGGACGTGAAAGTGACGCGCCCTGACGGAGGCAGTGCGCGCCCGCTCCCAGCACTGGCGCGCAGGGAATCTGTGAGACCTGCCGAGTGAACGTGTGTCTTCTGCTTTGCAGACAGCGGCCCCCGGTCAAGAGAGGCTGGTTGTCGTTTCCGTCTCGCCCCAGTCCAGGGCGTCGCTGGCCGCACAGTTCGGGCTGAACCCTACAGACACCGCCAGGAAGCTGACTGCATTCTTTAAGACAATCGGTAGGCACCAAACCCTGTGTGCGTCCTCAGCGTGTGTGGTGTCCGGCGAGGGACTCCTCCAGCCTCTGAGTCCCTGAACTCCAACACACCAGAAACTGTTCTGAGTTGACTTTAGTCTGAAGTTTTGGTAGGAAACGTGAGAGCTGAGCTTGTTAAGAGATGGCCGTCTGAACCATCCCGGCCCTTGTCCAGTCTGGAATTCTTGGAATTATCTGGAGTTTGCTCACCCCATGTATTGTTTTTAAATTCTCACCCTCGACAGGACGCGTGGGTGGCTCAGTTGGTTGGGCGACTGACTTCGGCTCAGGTCTCAGAGTTCGAGCCCCACATCGGGCTCTCTGCTGACAGCTCCGAGTCTGGAGCCTGCTTTGGATTCTGTGTCTCCCTCTCTCTCTGCCCCTCTGTCACTCGAGCTCTGTCTCTCTCTCAAAGATAAGTAAACATTAAAAAAAAAATTTCTCCCCCTCGAGGCTCCTTTCCCCAGCCCGTCATGCTCTGGCTCAGAATGACTTCAGAGGAGCTCTGTAAGCCAGGAGCAGGGCTGAGAGGCCGTGGGGTGGGCACAAGAGGTGTGGCCTGGGCCCGGACAGCCGCTGTGGAGACAGCTGAGGCGCCCCCGGAAGGTGGAGGCCCCGCTCCCTGGGGTGCGGTCGGCAGGGCCTCGCCATTTAGCCGCCCTTCGTGGGGGTGAGGTGGCCGCTTGTCTTCCAGGGGTGCATTACGTGTTCGATACGTCCTTCTCGAGGAACTTCAGTCTCCTTGAGAGCCAGCGAGAGTTTGTGCGGCGGTTCCGAGGACAGGCCGACTCCAGGCAGGCCTTGCCCGTGCTCACATCCGCCTGCCCAGGTGCGTTCACGCTGCCGTGCTGGGTAACGGGACCGCTAGTGCGGCCGCCTCCGCGCCAAAGCTGCGCGCGAGCCACCTGGGGTCACTTAGTTCCCCAAGACCGTGATCTCACGGATGCCAGACGCACAGGGCAGTGACAGCAGAGCAGGGACATTTTTTAATGGGACCAGAACTGCCCATCCAAGGCGGTCCGCCCCAGAATGTCATGCCTCGCACTGCCCAGCTGGTCAGACACCCCGTTTGTTCCCTGTGTCGGCCTCAGGCTGGATCTGCTACGCTGAGAAGACGCACGGAAGCCTCCTCATCCCCTACCTCAGCACCGCTCGCTCCCCGCAGCAGGTCATGGGCTCCCTGGTCAAGGACTTCTTTGCCCAGCAGCAGGTAACAGGAATTTTCCAGACAGGAACGATTCCCTGCCATCGGCCTCAAAGATGAGCCAAGACCTAGATGTCCACACACCCATTATGAGGCACCTCGGTCCCATCCTGGCTGCTAGCCGGACCTCACCCCCCGCCTTACCCTGCAGGCTCCTTTACCGTCAGGTCAGGCAGCAGCTCCACGTTTCCACGTTTCTCTGCAGCATTTGACCCCCGACAGGATCTACCACGTGACGGTGATGCCCTGCTATGACAAAAAACTGGAAGCTTCCAGACCAGACTTCTTCAACCAGGAGTACCAGACGCGTGACGTGGATTGCGTTGTTACCACAGGTGTGGGTCCCGCGCGGTGGCATCGCCCCCTGCACGCAAGCCCCGCCTGGAGCTGCCCACCCCTGAGCGTGAGGCGCCCCGCGGCCCTCCCCTGGGGCTAGGCCACACTTCACAGCTGGCCCATTGTCCTGGGGAACGTGTGGCTCTGAATCAGGCTGCGTGGGGAGATGGGTGGACGTTCTTGCTGACCACCGTGACTCACGTGGGTCACCCCAGTTTTGAGTTGAGCAGCCTCACAGAGGCTCCCGAGTGCTCACTGCTCAGGTGCCCAGACAGTGGGGGGGAAGGCGTCCCTGCGTGAACACACGTCCCTGTCCGCCTCAGGGGGAGCTGTGACCGTGCTGATGCGGGTCTGGGGACCCGCGTGGCCGCCCCCCACCACGCTGCTGGGAGGGTGGACGGTGGGCTGCGGGTCCGGGGAACTGGCTGGCTCTTCTGAGGGGCCTCAGAAGTAGAGGCCTTCCTCACCTCAGTGGCTGGGTTTACCCTCCACCCACAAGCCAGAGGTGGACGTCTCGGGCTCCGGAGCTAAGTTACAGGTTCCCAGAGACGCAGGTGACATGGGTCTCCTCAGCGGCCTGTTTTTATTGAGACCTCTGCTAAAGCGTGTCCGTGCTGGGGTCTTATTATAGGAGAAGTCTTCAAGTTGCTGGAAGAAGAAGGGGTCTCACTCCCGGAACTGGAGCCCGCCCCCCTGGACAGCCTGTAAGTCACCACCCTCTGCAGCCGTGGGGAGTACACAAATCCAGCATCAGGGTGCTCGAGATGTGGGTCTGGGGGTTGCAGGTGTGCTGGCGAGCAGCAGAAGTGAGGGCGTGGGGGTAGCAGAGTCCCCAGATGGACCCCAGCTCTGTGTCCCCTCCCTCCCTCTTCCCCACCATGACTTCTGGCTGGGTCCACGTCTGCCCTGTTGTCTGTCTCAGTGCGCATACAGGCGATCAAGTTCATGACCTGGCCGATGGACAGTGAACTGATGGTCATCAGAGCTGTCCCAAACTTGACACAGGTCTAAGCTCCCCAAATAGGTGACTCGACAGAAACAATGATCGTTCTTTTTGTGCTTCCTCCTGAGCCACAGACTAAGCCCCCCGGACTTCCTTTCCTATTTAGCAAGCAGCTCCTTCACATGGGAGGGACAAAGGTCACCCGAAACCTTGTGGACAGCAGCCCCACTGCCACCGAGGCCGTGCTCTGTTCCCCAGGTGCAGCAGTGTGCCTGCCCAGGAGCTCAGCAGCCATCGGGGCGGGGGCTCAGGGGGCTACCTGGAGCATGTGTTCCGGCACGCGGCCCGGGAGCTCTTTGGAATCCATGTGGATGAAGTCACCTACAGACCCCTGAGGTCAGCGGGAAGGGCTGGAGCGTGGGGAGGGGGCGGCGGGCCGGGCTGGGCGAAGACCCAGGGCACCAGACGAGAGCTGAGCCCTCCTCTCCGGCTGACACATACCAACCTCCCCACCCGGTGGTCAGCGTCCCTACCCACACCGCAGGGGGTGAGAGCCCCAAGGCCACGGTGGTATTCAGGGCACACGGAGTGTCCCGATGTGACGCTCCCTTCCACGGAGGGAGGGCTGGGCTCTTTGTGCGACTTCACCACGCCTGTGGCCATTCTCAGGGAGGAAGGATCAGGAAACAGATCCCCCACCTGACGGGTGGAAGCAAGCTTTCTACTCTCCCCTTCCATCGCTGTCCGCTGTGGAGCCGGTTAGGTTGGCAGACATGCCTGCAGGGCTGGGTACCAACAGGGAGCCCGGCCTCTGTCCCTGCAGGAACAAGGACTTCCAGGAGGTGACCCTGGAGAAGGAGGGCCAAGTGGTGCTGCACTTTGCCGCGGCCTACGGCTTCCGCAACATCCAGAACCTGGTGCAGAAGCTCAAGCGGGGGCGCTGCCCGTACCATTACGTGGAGGTCATGGCCTGCCCCGCAGGTAGCTGGGGCAGGGCCCACTTCTTCCAGACGGCCCGGGGGGAGGGGGGGGTCGCGGCTTTCTGGGACCAGGGCAGGAGGGACGGAGGCGGAGCCCAGGGGGTCAGGAGGCTCGGGAGGGCCCGTGGGGAAGGGGGTGTGCCGTGCCCCTCCTGCCCCTCCCCCGTGTGCAGCCATCCTCCCGGTGACCATGGACTCCCCTGTCTTGCTCTGCCACAGGCTGCTTGAATGGCGGAGGCCAGCTCAAGGCCCCCACCACGCCCGGCAAGGAGCTTCTCCAGCGTGTGGAGACGCTGTACGGCATGGTCAGGGCCGAGGCGCCGGAGGACGCGCCTGGCGTCCAGGAACTGTACGGGGACTGGCTGCAGGGCTGGGGCTCGGAGCGCGCCGGCCGCCTGCTGCACACGCGCTACCACGCAGTGGAGAAGGCCAGCTCTGGCCTCGGCGTCAGGTGGTAGGAGGCCCTGCTGAGCCCGCCACAGCCGGCACCCACTCCCAGGAAGGTCACGTGCCGGAGTCCACACCAAAACGGGCCTCGGGAACTGGAACCCACGGCCAGGACAGGTGACCTCCAGCCCACGCTTGCCCTGACTGCCCGCTGCAGGAGGTCAGACAGTCCAAGGTCCCAGACCCTGCCCGCAGGCCTGGGGGGTCTGCGAGCAGGGTCCTTGCTGCTCCTGCCTTGTGTCCTGAGCGTGTGAGGGTTTTCAGCCGGTCCCCTGGGCGGTGTAAGGCTGAGCAAAAGTGGGGGTCCCCATCCCCCTTATGGGGTCACCCTGAAGCCAGGCTGTGAAGGACAGTGACGGCTGCACCTCCCGGGCCGGTCAAACTTGTAGCCCAGCGTGAGGAGCCCTCCTGCACTGGGTGGCCGAGAACGCTGGCCGGAGAAGGGTGCCCAGCCCACAACACCCCCTGCCAGGGTGCAGTACCGCCCTACCTGGGACTGGGCATTGATGCCAGGCGTGCCCTCTGAGACCTGAGAACGTGCGCTCTCTGGGCAGAGTTCCAGGTGGGAAGCAGACTGTGAGAGACCCCTGAGATTACGCATTAAGTCCCCTCTCCACAGCTGGGTCCTCAGGGGCGGGGGACGGATCAGGCTGAGCCCACCAGGCCCATCCTCATTGGGCCCCACATCTAATAAACAGATCTCTCTCCAGATGGTTTCTCTCCCAAGAGCATCTGTCAGCATCAAGAAAGAAGCCTTTCAAAGCTTTATTCAAAGGTCAAAGCCCCGTGCACCCCACTAGGCTGCTTCCCAAACACCCAGGTCTCGGCCCACATGCACCCCAGAGAGGGGCCTCATGTGTCCCCTGCCAGGGTGCCCACCCTCCAAAGCCCGACAGCCAGCTGGGTGGGGCCGTGGAAGTTTCCAGAGGCAACCCTCCTACAGGCTCAATGTGCCAAGGGTTGAAGGAGCAGAGCTGTGCTTCCTGGCCACACGGCGGGTCCACTTGGGGCTCACTTCTGTCGGGGTGTGCTCAGGAGCCCCCATTGCAGCGCCAAGAGAGCCCGGGCCTGCGGGTGCAGGGGCTCAGCCGCCCGCTCGAAGCTTGCCCGCTCCCTGCAGAGTGCCTCCAGGACCTCGGCCGGGGCTGCCTTCCCCGTGAACTTGCACACAGGCTCTTCTCTGCGGGGAGAGAGGGCACCTTGGGGACCCTCCCTCGGGGAACTGCCAGGTGGGTGCTGGCAGAGGACACCTAAGGGGCAGCCTCTCCTTGGCACCTCCTGCAGAGCCCAAGTGGCTGCCAAGGTGGGCTCGAGGACAGCAGGCCAGCTCTGAGGCAGCCTGCTCTGCGGGACAGCCCCTGGGGCGGGCGCACGACCCCTACAAGAAGGCCTGGGGTGCCAACCAATACTCACGCCACCCTTAGGAAGGGGTTGTAGAGGAGCTCCTCGCCCAGGGTGGATGGCACTGTGGGCATATCGTCCTCATCCCTCTTCTGGAATAACCACAGGCGCCTGTCACAGCCTTATCTCCAGAGCCCCAGGCAACTCGGCTCCACAAAGCCCCGCCCCTTCCTGGAGGCCGGAGCAGAAGGGCTGCCTCGCCCCGTCTAGTCCTTGAGGGCAGCCACCCCCTGGGTCAGACCGACTGGCTGCCCAGTCCCCGGACAGGGGGAGGCCACTAACCCTTCCCCTCATCAGCAGCCTCTGTGAGCAGTATACCCAAGGCTAAGCCAGGCCTGATCATGCCAGGCCAGTTACGCCTGACTTCTGCAGTGCCCCTCCTCCGTCCCAATCTTCATCCACCCTCCAGACCTCACCATTCAGAGGAGTGGCCGCACCTTGGCCCATGACAACTTGGCCCTCACGTGGTCATTGCCGGGCTCCACTTTCTGTGCAAACTCAAGGTTGCCCAGCGTGTGCTCATGGCCACAGAACACCTTCTGGAGAAAGGAGGCATTCAGAGGGTGCACAGTGCTGACACTGACAGAGAGGGGGGGCGGCGCTCACCAGGGCTGGCCTGGCCCCTCCCCGGACCCTAGCACCCCAGGGCTGTTCTGCCTGAACTCCCTGACACAAGTCAAGTACCGAGCGTGTGGGCTGTGCAAGGAGGCGGGACCCTGCAGGAGGGCAAGTGGTGCCCGCTCACCGTCTCCGGGGGTAGGGAGCCCAGGGTCTCCACCAAGCTCTCATACATTTGCTGAGCTGTGCTCTCCAGGCGCAAGCCACAGCCACCCACCGACAGCGCATCCCCTGGGGTGGAGAGCAGGTCAGAGAAGGTGCCGCGGGGTCAGAGGAAAGGGGCTGGTGGGATGGGGCGGCCAGTACCCGAGAACACAGCTGGAGGATCAGGACAGTCCTCTTCCCACAGGAAGTAGCTCATGTGGCCGGAGGTGTGGCCCGGAGTCAGGAGACAGCGCACGTGGATGGCTCCAAACTGCGGCAGAGAGGCAGACGGCCGGTGACGCCGGAGAGCCCGAGGCGCCTCCCCGCCCTCCTGGGGCGGTGCTCACCCGCAGCTCCTCGCCGTGCGCCAGCTTGCGGGTCAGCGCGCAAATGCGCTCGTCCGCGCCCAGCACGGCCAGCCCCGGCCGCAGCCGCGCCAGCTCCGCGTTGCCGCGCGCGTGGTCCCTGCAGACGGGCGGGAGCAGGGTCAGCGGGGGGCGGGGCGGGGACGATGCCCTCGCGCCTCGGCCCGCCCCGACCGCGCTCACCAGTGGTGGTGGGTGGTCAGCACAGTGGTCAGTGATACCCCCTCCCGGCCCACGATCTCCAGCAGCTGAAAGGGACGGGGGTTAGGGAGACTTGGCAGGGTCGGGTGGCCGCCCCCACCCACCCACGCTAGGGCGCCAGGAGTGATGCGCAGAGTGCCGGGCAGGCCAGGAGCGGGCGGGGAACAGCGCCCCGTGCGTACACACAGGCACCAGGGAAGGGGAAACGGAGGTGACGTGGTCCTAACTTGAAGGCAGGCTCAAGATAATCAAGGAACCCTAAACGCCAAATAACCAGAGATCAGAGAATAGGGAAAGGGTGGTCGGGGGGACCCCTCGCAGGCCCAGTTGCCCAGACCCGCAGAGGCGCTCCCCGCCGCCCACAGGTTGCCCTCACCCTCTTGGGCACGGCCACGTCCACGGCCACAGCCTCCCGCGTGTGCTCCTCGATGACCAGGTACATGTAGTTATCCTCGAGCACAGGGATGACTTTGACCTTCATGGTCGCAGAGCTCAGGCACCCCGCTTCTTCTCCTAGAGAGGCGCCCCCCGCCCCGCTTCTGAGCCCCTTCCCCTGAGCGCGGACTTCCCTCAAGGCAGGGCTGTGCGGGGGAGGGGTCAGCTCCACACACACATCGGGGGCCGGGAAGGGAGCCCGCTCCCTGCTCTCTGGACCACCGGGACGACCGGTGCGGGAGCCAACGCCCCGAGCTCCGGNCCCCCAGCCGGGGGTGGGAGAAGCTGCAGTCTGTTCGCCTGCCCATCCCGGCGCCCGGCCGTCAACAGCAGGCACACAGAGGGCGCCTACTGAGTGTGTGAGCCCCACGGGAGGGCAGGGCCCCTGCGAGGGGGAAGCAGTCACGGCAGCGGCCGGGGCGCTCTCTGCGCTCCCGGTTCCGCCCGCGCGCAGGGTGAGCGCGGCGGCGCGCGTCCGCATCTCGCAGAGGGGGAACCGGAGACCAGAAGCGACGGGCCACCACAGACGGAGTGCGCTGGGTCCGCCTCCGCCGACTGCCCTCGCGGGGCGGTCCTCAGAGGCCCTAGCAACGCCGCGAGCCGCCGTGTTGCAGCAACAGGCCGGTAGCCAAGGTGGCACTGCGCTTGGGTCAGAGGTCCTTTTGCTTATGGAGCGTGCGGCAGCCACAAGCCCCAGGGCACAGCCCCCACCCTGGGCCACTGAGAACGTGAGTCGGCCACGGGGCCAGGGTGTCTCCCTGTCACCTCAGAGGCCAAGTCCTGGATTTGATCCTGGCCGTGGGAGGAACTGCCCTGGCTCGGGCAGGCTGTGTGCGTGTGTGGAGGGGACGCTGGCGAGGAGTGCAGGCCCACCTGCGGGATGCGCCTGGTCCCTCCCCAGGTTCTGCCACGGGCCGAGGACTGGACCACGAGCCTCAGGGCAGAGCGTCCCCCGGACCTACAGCTGAGTGAGGAGCAGCGGCTGCAGGCCAGTGAGGGGCCCTGGGGTACCAGCAGCAAGGAGGGCCCCACAGACGCCGCCTCTCACTCGGGCCACCCACAGATCTCCAAGGAGTTGGTTGACCTGCAGATCACAGCCCATCACCTGCGGGAGCAACACGAGGTTGAACTCTTCGAGCTGAGGAGTGAGGTGGGTGCTGATGTGTTCCCACAGGTGCCCCGAACACACGGGGGAGGGTGCGCACTGAGGACCAGTGCTGTGTCTCTGCCTCTTCCCGCGTGTGCGGTGTGTCCCTGTACGGCCCCAAATGACGTTGCCCCGCCCTGGGTGCCCTGGCCCCGCCCCCTGCAGGTCCTAAGGCTGGAGAGCCGGGTTCTGGAGCTGGAGCTGCGTGGAGATTGTGCAGCTCCGGCAGACACTGGCCTGGGGCACCGCCAGGAGCTGGCACAGGGGCCTGGGCACAAGGCCCAGGAGCAGGGACGCTCCATCCACCAGAGACCCCAGGTCACCATAAGTGCACGGAAGGCCTGGCTGGGTGGGTTGGGCAGGGGAGCTGCACAGGGTCGCACAGGGGCGCAGTGAGGTTCGGACCGGCTCTCCTGTACAGGCACAGCCAGAGTGCAGCCACCTAGTCTGGGAATCGGGGCAGGTTTCTCCCAGCCCAGGGTGCAGCTGGGCAATGGCAGGGACCCAGAGTTTGGGGTCTCATTCAGCCAGCCCTTGTGCACCCCGNGACTTCTTGACCCCCAAGAAGGAACAGCAGACGCTGGGGAACAGTGTGAGTGTGCAGTCACCTAGTCTGGGAATCGGGGCAGGTTTCTCCCAGCCCACGGTGCAGCTGGGCAACGGCAGGGACCCAGAGTTTGGGGTCTCATTCAGCCAGCCCTTGTGCACCCCGCAGCTGCAGGGAGAATGGCAGCGAGTGCTGGAGAAGCACAGGGCCCAGAAGCAGGCACTGGAGACCCACGTGTGAGTGGCTGCCTCCCCGGGGATGGGGAGGACCCAGCAGGGCCCCGGGCACAGGGCAAACATTCCCAAGAGGCAGAGGGAGTTCCTGCCCTGTGCCCGGCTGAGCTTCACGCCCACGTCCGCAGGGCAGACCTGGGTCGGCAGCTGCAGGGAGCCCGGGAGGAGGCCAGGACAGCGGGACAGCGACTGGCTGCACAAGCCACGGTGAGGCCCAGCCCTACCCACTGAGATCTGGCAGGTGGCCGTCCTACAAAGTGGCAAAGGGCCACCTCATGGAACGTAGGTTCAAGGCTGCCTCCACCCCCAGGTGTTGTCTGCCTGCCAGGGCCAGCTCCGCCAGTCCGAGGAGGAGAATGCCCAGCTGCAGCTGCAGCTCAAGAAGCTGAACCAGGAGCATGCAGTCCAGCTGCAGCGATGTGCCCGAGGCGTGGCCGTGAGCACTGGCTGGCGTGGCCCTGTGCCGGGTGGGAGGTCCCCGGTACCGCGGAGCCCAAGCGTGGCCTGAGCGTGCCGGGATGCTTCAGGGAGACCCCGTGGGCCCGGCCTGCCAAGTGGCCCAATCTGCTCCACACAGGGGACTGTGGGAATTGCTGTCAGCCCTGGCCCCACCCCCAGCCCCGCCCGATCCCCTCCAGGAGTCTACACGGGTGCCGGACGCGGCTGCCCTTCGGGCTTTCCTGGAGAGCACTCTGGAGGACATCCGGGCAGCGCACCGCAGCCGCGAGCAGCAGCTGGCCCGGGCCGCTCGTGCCTACCGCAAGCGCCTGGCAGATCTGAGCTGTAGACACGAGGAGCTGCTGGCCAACCACAGGTGGGCCCATCCCTGAGACGGGCACCTGGGGGTGGGGTGGCCCTGTGTGACCCGGCATGTGGCTCAGGGTGCAGCAGGTGCTGGCGGACCCCAGGGGGGCACTCGGGACCCCCAAGGCTACCTCTGATGGAGCCATCTCAGACCCGGAGCCACTGCCTCTGCATCTGGTCACTGAACCCAGTCGCCTACCAGAGAACCAGGCCAGGCTGGAGAAGCAGCTGCGGAAGCTCCAGGCCCCGGTGAGCTCTCCTGACTGCCCTGCGCTGACCTTGAAGCACTGGCCCCAGAACACACCCCAGCCCTGTGACAGGTTCAGCCTAGGTCCCACCCTTGCGTGGCCTGCCTTGAGCCGACAGAGAATTCCCACCACGCAGCCTTTCCAGCCCAACGGGCTCATGATACTGCTCTTGCTCCTACAGAGGGGACCCAGTGGAGCCTCCCAGGGGAGCTCGGCAGAGCCACAGTGAGTACCGTGCAGTGGGTGTTGAGGACACCTGCAGGGAGATCATTCATTTATTTCAGCTCTACCTGCAGGGGGGCTGAGGGCTGCAGTGGGAGAACAGGGCAGCCCAGCTGTGCCCTTGGGTCTCGGCCTGCGCGGGAGGCGTCAATAATCACAGAAAGCCAAGGGCCTGGGGCGAAGCGGGGCCCTGGCAGGAGAGGGGCTAACCTTGAATGGGAGGGTCCGGGAGAGCCGCTGAGGAAGGGACATTTGAGCGAGGCCCAGAGGACCGAAGGATGAAGAGGTGCGGTGGGATGGCTCCAGGACAGCATGGTAGCAGGCGGCCTGCTGACTTTCGCCGCCCTTGCCTCTGGGCCTCCGTGTTTCCAAATGTGGCGGGCAGGGCTGTGTCAGCCCCACTCCCAGAGTTTTGAGAAGCAAATCCCCAGGATGGGGGAGGTCCCCTGTCAACATCCATACAGCACTGGGGTCTCTATCTGGCCTTGTGGCTTAGTCCTCCCTGCGTGGCCAGTGGGCCCTCTGGGCCTGGGCCGCTCTGTCCCCCTGTACAGATGGCTCAAAGGCCCAAGCAGGGCCCCTAGTGGACACGTGGGCCCATGCAGTCCTGCACTGGCTCCCAGCAGTCAAGTCAGGAATCTGGGTGCCCCAACTTGAACATGCCCTTGGTCAACATGTGGCCCGATGCTGGCCCTCATACCTGCCCCTCTCTGTCTCCTCCCAGAGGCCAGGAACCTGCATCCTGGGCCCAGATCCATCAGAAGCTCCGGGACTTCTCCCGTGGCACTCAGGTAGTGGGCAGGGCCTGGCCGGGGGCCCCTCCTCACACTCTGTCCTGCCTCACAGCTTCTGCCCTCCCCACGCCAGGCAGAGCTGGAACGTGAGCGTGCACAGCTGCTAGTCCGGGCCGTGAGGGCTGAGGAGCAGCTGTCTGAGCTACAGGAGTATGTGGACCAGCACCTAGGCAGGTGGGCTGGGAGTGGCCCAGGGCGTCAGCTCCAGGCAGCGGAGCCAGGGCTGGTGCACGGCCAGGCAGGTGAGTAAGCCTGACTCCTCTGAGCAGGTACAAACAAGAGATCCTGAAGCTGAGGAAGCTAATGCGTACAGAGGACGCCGCCGAAGTGGGGGCCGCACCTCCACTCAAGCCCCAGCACCCAAAGACCCGCAGCCGCTAGCCAGCTGTTGAATTCGCTCAGCACAACTCTTCACGGCGGCGGCCAAGGAACCCTCCTCAGAGCACCCCCTTGAATGCAGAGGTCATTCCACCCAACCCTCCACCCAACAAGAGTCAGGACGCAGTCCGGAGTCTTTATTGTGTCCAAAGGGTCAGCCATCCTGAGACTTGGGAGCCCCGGGGACTGAGGCAGAACTGGGTCCTGGGGAAGCCTGACCAGCTGGCCCACCGCTATGGACATCATAGGCCCAGACACGGTCCAGACCCTCCCCCATCACAGCCACAGGCGGCCAGGTGGGGAGGGGGAAGCGCCCCGACACCACTCGGGCCCCTGCGGGCAACTCTGCCCGCAGCTTGTCTTCCAGGAGTGGGAGCTGTGGAGAGACAGCAGGAGGGCAGGGTGGGCAAGGCTGACCGCGGCTGCCCCTGCCGGGCTCCTCCAGGCCCGGCACCTACACTGAGGGGGGCCGGGGCCTCCCCTGGGGCTAGCAAACCCCACACCTACCACACTAGGGGCCAGGAACACAGACACGTTGTGGCAGTCCCTCAGGCTCACCTGCAAGAACAGTCACCCCAGCAGGGAGCAGGGCCCCAGCCGAGGAGGAGGTCTGGTGAGCATGGGGTCACTGTGGCTCCCAAGTCCTGGCCCCAGACCACGCAGGTGCAGGCAGGGGAACCTGGGGTTGTCGGCGGGGTGGCCAACCGAGAGCTGGACGTGTGGAGATCAGGTGTGGGGACCCCAGGGGCCCCGGGACTCCCTGGGTTACCTTCCAGAGGTCCTCACGGCGGTAGCAGACGCTGCCGGCACAGCCTGCCCTCCATGCATGCAGCCGGGCCAGCCCCACTAGCCACGGGTTCAGCTCGTAACCCACAGCTGGCCGGAGGCCGCACTTGTGGGCAGCCAGCACCTGCGGGCACATGAGACTGTAGGTCCAGAAGGTGGGGGGGTGCGCTGGCGAGAGGGGGCGACGAGGACGCCCCCAAACCCATCCCCACCCCGACACCTTACAATCCTGCCGTCGCCAGAGCCCAGGTCCACCATCTTTCCAGGGCGGCCTCGCAGTAGCGACAACACGTGCTCCACCTGCCGCTCACTCGCACCGACATAGGGCACCTGGACAAGGAAGCAGGCGGGGCCGGGTCCCCAAACTTGAGTCAGGGNGGGGGGGGGGGGGAGAAAGAGCCCCAAGAGCCGGGGAGACATCCTTCTTTCTCCAAAAACGTCACAAAAAATTTCAGTTCCCAGAGGTGACCTGGCAACGCCCGGGGGTGGGAGAAACAAGTAGGGGAGCAGAGCCCATGTCAGGTGCCAGAGCCAGGGCCGCCCCCTCAGCCCACCTTGAAGCTGGCTGAGCCGTCTCACGAATGTGAGGGACTCAGATGTACACAGGTCCTGGCCTGGCTCCTTGGCCACCCGCGGCCCTGGTCCGGAGCCTCGGGTTCAGACGGTACCAACATGCCCCAGACCCCTTCCTCCACGCTCAAATACAGACTGCCTCACATGCCTGCCTGTGCGTGGCCCCAGCCGGCCCCAGTCCTGAAAGACAGGCGTCCGTGGGCGACAGGAAATCCCAGTGTCCTGCTCCCAAGAAATGAGCCCTGGGGAGGAGCGTTGGCCCCACCTGGCTCACAGGATCTTATCTCCTGTGGGGGTGTCACTGGGCCCTCCCCAGAAAGTTTGTGCACTGGGCTCCAGGCTGTTGGGGGGGGGGGGCTTACACAGCACCCCACCCTCGTGTGTTTTGTTCCTTGCTCTATTCCTAGGGCAGCACCTGGCACCTAGAAGGCACTCAGTAAAAGCTGTTGACTGAACCAGTGCACATAACCAGACTCCTCCCGCACACACACCCCCCCCCAACTCTCAGGCTCCTCGGCAGGTGGGCGCATACCTGTGTGAGCGCGCATGCCCAGAGGTGCTCCACAGGCCAGCTCCCTTACTTAGCCCATGGCCCCCACATACATGCTCACCCACCCCATTTCCCCTGTCCCCCCCCATCTGCCCCCCAAGCAGGCATGAAGCCCCTGGCCCAAGACTTTGAGGCACAACCTGGAGCACCCTGTGGCTCCTTTGCCCTGTTAGCCGCACCCAATTCTGCCCTTTCTGCACCTTATGAAAAGAAAGCTAGTTGCAAAGTTAGCACTTTCTCTGCAGAGGGTGTGTGCATGGCAGGCTCAGGCATGTGCCGGGACAGGTGCATAGAGACCAGTGTCCAACTAAGGGCTCACCCCAGAGCAGCTGCCCTACCCTACGTTTTTGTGGACAAGTGGTCTGGGAGGCAGTCCACAGTGACCCCTGGGTGTGGCCAGGGGCCTCCTCCTTCCAATGAAAGGCTGTGGGGAGGTGACCAGAAGATCAGGACAGATGCCAAGGGTAAGGACAGTCTTGGAGATGAAGCCATCCCCGGGCCCTGGACAAAGCAGAGACCTCTGGACAGAGGGCAGGATCAGGAGAGTACACCCCTCTCTTCCTCCTTGCTCTTTGCTAAGACGCTCTTTGCTGAGGGGAAGGGGGCAGACAGGGACACAACGGTCTGCAGGGGAGAGGTCCAGGCTGGAGATGAAAACGTAGGGTCATCAGCACGTTGATGGTTTTTAAAGCCACGAGGCCAGTCCAGCTCTGCAGTGAGGGAATATCAACGGAGACGAGAGGTCTAGTGCGTGACCCTGAGCACCCGATGGTTGGGAGTTTGGGGAGAAGGGAGCAGCAGTGAGCCCCAGGAAGGACAGGTGGGTGCAAACCCCTGGGAACCTGCCTCCCCACCCGTAACCGTCAGCCGAATCTGGAGAAAGGAGCCCTGTGTCTGGGCCCTGCACAGACTGGCCCGGCCGCCCTTCTGGTCTCAGTTCCTGTCTGAAAGATGATGCGGCCTCTGGCCTCCATGCCCACCGCCAGCTCCTTCCCCACTGCAGACTGGCAGGTGAGGGGGGGAGGCTGTTTCTGGGGCTCAGCCTATGAGTCCAGGTGCTCTTCACCCCACACCTGAGCTCTGGCTCCCAGGAACGTGTGGGGTCGGAGGGAGCAGGGTCAGCCTGTCCTTGGTTCAGCAGCTCTCGCATGCACCTCACGCCAGGGACATTCAGCCTCGGCCTAGGCTTTGTCCCAAACCGCACTGGCCTTTTATGCAGCTGAGGCTGAAGAGGAAGGCGGAGGCAGCCACAACGGGGCCAGTGACGGGACACGTCCTTAGAGACCCCATTGTATCACCCTGCCCTCCAGAAGCGGGCACCACACCCGGCCCTGCAGGGGAGACCCCACTCCCATGAGGACGAGCCATGTCTGGATGCTCTGCACGTCTCAGGGCCCTCAGGACAGAGGGGCCCATCCTTCCTTGAGGACCCGACAGGGCCAGGAGGCCTGTGCTGGGCTCCCAGTCGACCATAGAGGGAAGTCGGGCATCCTGCCCGATTGCAGTGCCTTCCCTCACAGGCTAGGAGTGCTGCCCTCCTGCCCCCCCGCCCCCGCCCCGGGAAAGGACACCTCCCGCCTCAGACCTGGGGCGTTACAGCCCTTTGTCCACTCCCGTTCTCCGTTACACAAGCAGCTGGCACCAAAGGTAGGAGCAGTCGAGCTGAGGCTCACGCGGGAGGGAGGGTCCCTGTTTACGCCCAACCCGAGCAGCGGCTCCCCTCTAAGGCTCGGGCCCGGGCCACTCTCCCACTCACTAGCTGGATGGCTTTAGGNTGTTCTTACTGGTTACGACTATCACCTCAGAAGCAACTCGGACCATGAGGAGGCTACCCCTCCGCACCCACCCTCTCCCAGCCCCTCCCCAGTGTCCTGCTCCCAGGCCCCTCAGTCCAGTGCCAGCTCACGGGCGTGGAGGCGGTGGGCACGGGCGGCCGCGTAGGCATGGCTGAATTCCTGGAAGCGGGGTGCACAGCCCCGCCAGGCCTCACCAGAGCGGCTCCAGCCCATGAAGAGGAAGGTGCCGGGGCCGGGACAGACGCCGCAGCGCAGCGGGGTGTGAATGGAGGCCTGCACCGGGCCCCCGGGCGCCCCCACCAGGAACAGTGGCCGAGTCTGGCGGGGGACACGCGCAGCGGCCACCGTGATGACCGATTCCTGCAGCTCTGCGTTGTGGGCAACCCCGTGGATGGTTCTGTTGATCACTGCGGGGAGACGTGCTGCCAGTGGCTTGCGGGGCAGTGCCGACGCCAGCCCCTGCCCCCATGCGGTGGGGACACTCACCAAAGTCACTGGTGCACGCAGTCAGCAGGAGCTCGGTGTCACTGCAGGGCCTGCACACCCCTGGCATGAGGTGCTGCTGACTGTGGGGCCCGCCCTCTCCTGGGCCGCCCTCCGCCCTCCCCCAGCCGGACCCTCCCCTCACCGCCTGATGGCAACGGGGGACCTGAGGGAGCAGGTGGGCACACACACCTTGCACTCTCGGGCATGCACAGACATGGGCCTCGGGGCCGGGCCCCGCGCGCGGGCACACATGGAGGGGTGTCTGGGAGCACGCTCTCCAGCACCCAGCTTCCACATGCACCCCAGCCTGCGGGAACCCGGTCGCCTCCCAGAGCTGCCTCCTGCGGCCCAGAGACACCAGCCCAGCCTGGGTGGGAGGCAGGAGGTCATCAAGGGCTTAGGAGCAGCTGGCCTGGGGCCAGGGGCCAGAGCAGAAAGATCCCCTGCCGGGTCAGGCCTCAAGTCCCCGGAGAGTAAAGAGCTGGGCCCGGTGCCATGCAGGGAGGCAAGGCAGCGTCTCCATGGTGACCAGGCGCACACCGGACTGGAGGAGGGGAGGGAGGTCACTGCTGGGCCAGGGAGCCCTGGACAGCTTTGGCTGCAGGCTTTGAATCTGTCCCGCGTCACCCCTCCCCCAGCCCCTCAGGGACCCAGAGTCGTGCGCGGCCCCTCTTTCCCCCCATTCTGCCCACTGCTAGCTCTTTCCCTAAGCTGACTCTCGAGGGATCGCTGCCCCTTTCCCCCGATGCTGCGACCTGTCCNGGCGCTCGCGGCCCGGGGGGCTGGCGCTCTGGGCCCTGTGGACCGCGTGCGCCCGCGCGTGTCCCCCGCCCACGGGGTCGCCGGGTGCGCCCGGCCGGTTTAGGGGGGCAGAGGCGCCCACTGGAGCCCGGGAGCGGAGGAGGGGAGGAGGCGCGGCGCGGCTCATCTCGGTGGCCCTTTCCGAGGGTGCGCCCTGCGCTTCCAGCTCCCATCCTGCTTCACCCTGGCCCTGCTGATTCGTCCCAAGAGGCGGCCACGGAGCCCCCCAGGATGAGGGGCCCGATGCTGGGCGTGTGGGCACCACAGGAGCCAAAAGACAGCCCTGAGCCCCAGAATCAGGAGGTCCAGACACACTGTAATGGGGCCAAGACCAAACACCTCAGGGTGCCTGTGAAGGCTGCGGGCGTGGGGGGGAGCCCAGAGATTTCCTGGTAGCAAGGACTTCCCCTGAGGGGAGGGGATGGGGGCCATTGGCCAGGTAGGTCTGGAGGGAATTCCAGGCTTGAGGGCAGGGGAGAGGAGCAGACTGCCTTGGCAAAGGCCCAGAGCTGGGTGAACCCCGAGTCAGATCACAGAGGCTTCAGGCACAAAGCCAGGAGTCCAGCCGCCAACTCGAACCCTTGGGATCACTGAGAGTGTGAACCAGCCTGCAGGTAACGGTATAGACTCTGCCGTCTGTGGGTGTGGACCCTCCACCCCACTACCCGGCTACTCCAGCCCTCCCGCTACCCCTGAGCCTTCAGGGCATGGCTGACAGATGAGGGAGTTGGCCCCAAGGGGAAGGGGGGACACTCCCAGGGCACAACAGGCCCCTTGCTCTGGACAAGGTAGACTGAGAACCAACCATCACAACAGCCAAAAGGCAGAAGCAACCTAAGTGTTTACAGACACAGGAACGGACAAACAAAATGTCCATCCAACACTGGTCTGTGATTCCACCTTAACAAGGAAGGAGGGGTGCCGGGGTGGCTCATGTCGCTAAGCGGCTGACTTCAGCTCAGTTTTGAGCCCCGCTTCGGGCTCAGTGCTGACAGCTGGGAGCCTGGAGCCTGCTTTGGATCCTGTGTCTCCCTCTTTCTCTGCCCCTACCCCCTCTCAAAAATAAAATAAACATTAAAAAATTATTTTTTTTAAAAGGGAGATTTGGGTGCCTGGGTGGCTCCATCGGTTAGGCATCCGACTTTGGCTCATGATCTCATGGTTCATGGGTTCGAGCCCCTCATTGGGCTCTGTGCTGACAGAGCCTGGAGCGTGTTTCAGATTCTGTGTCTCCCTCTCTCTCTGCCCCTCCCCTGCTCACACTGTCTCTCTCTCTCTCCCTCTCTCACAAACAAATGAAACACTTAAAAATTTTTATTTAAAAAAAAAAGGGGAGATTCTGGGGCACCTGGCTGGCTGTCAGCAGAGGGCGTGACTCTTGGTCTTGGGGTTGTTGAGCCCCCATGTTGGGTGCAGAGATTACTTGAAAAACATTTAAATAATAAAATAGAAAGGGAGGAGATTCTGACACTGGCTAACAGGGATGAAGTTTGAGGACATGACAGTGAAGTCAGCCAGTCACAAAAGGACAAATGCCGTAGGGTTCCACTTCTACGAGATCCCTGACGTCAAGTTCAGAGACAGAAACGGTGGGGGTGGGGGGTGGGGGGGCAGAGGTGCAGGATGGGCACTGAGTGTTTAAGGAGACGGGGCTTCAGTAGGAAGGATGAGGAGACGGGGGTGGGAGCAGCACACGGTGAGAATGTTCTGAACATCACTGAACTGTACGCTTAAAAATGATCAAGAGGGCAAATGCTATGCATGTTTTACTCAGTTAAAAGTGAAAGGGGTAGACAGGGCCTGTGCTGAGAATATGCAAGGTAAAAGAGGTTCCAGTAGGAAGCGGGGAGGGCGCTCGGGTCAGCGCCCCGGCGGCGGTGGCCCAGGCTCACGCCTCCTCTCACCTTCCAGCCTCTGGGGCCAGTGCCCGGCCCAGGTCTCTGGGGCAGATAGCGGGCTCCAGGCGCCCTCTGGTGGCAGTGTTTGGAGTCAGCTGCAGGCCCGCCCCACCAGCCTGGAGCCCCTCGGACTCCCGGCGCCAGCTCTGCCCCAGAGAATCAAAGTCCGCGGGTGGCCGTGGCCAGAGGCCTGGTCCTGAGCCGTCTCCTCGTCGCCAGGATCCCCCTGCCCAGACCTCTTACCGGGCCCAGCGTATAAGCTGACTCTCGCCCTCGGAAAACCTGCACAGGGGCAATCTGTCTTCACAGCTGCTGCCCTCCCGCCTGCTGTCGTTAGCCGTCAAAATGTGCTTCCCATAGGACAGGAAGTCCGTCAGGCCATGCCTTCCCTCGATCGTCGTGAGTGCAGTGACCAGAGACGCTGCAGGTGGTCAGTAAATGCACGAGCAGGGAGTGTGAGCACCAGTGAGTGAACAGATGAGTGAATTGTGGACTGAATGACATCTCGAACTCCAGCATATGTGCTCACATAAGCCCAGCTCCAGGGCCTTCAGGGCCCTGACCTGCCGAAAGGGGCCTCTCTCTGCCCTCACCCGTACCCTAGTTCTCGGCACGGGGTGCAGCCGATGCTGGGCAAGGAGGAGCATCCAGCCCGAGCCCCATACTCAAGCAGGGGGTCGGCCCCACAGGGCAAAGGGTGTCTGACAGGAAGGCCCAGCCCTGGGGGCACAGCAAGGAGCCCTCATGGCCGTGGCGGGGGCTGAGCGGGTAGAGCACCTGGGGCAGCGGCAGGAAGTCGGGGCAGATCTGATAGGTGATGAGGGCAGGTAGAGGGCCTGCGTCTGAGAAGCAGGGGAATGTCCCAAGGACAGTATGGAGCCCAGGACAGACCAGGAGCCAGGAAGGTGGCCAGCTGGAGGAGTGCAGGGCCAGCCCCAGGCCCCATCAGCCACGGGAGGGTCTGGACTTGGCCTGGAGGGGACAGGGAACAGGGATCCAGAGGAAGAAAGCCCAGACAGAGAGATCAAAGTCTTTCCCTTGCACAAGACTCGCCTGGGCTCTCATTTCGGCAACAGTGGGGGAGAAGGAGAGGTGTGGCCTGAACAGAGGCCAGCCTTGCCTGAGTCCCCAGCTGAACCTGCGGCCATCCAGACCCTTGCAGCGAGGCCCACCTGGCCGAGCTGCTCCAGCCGCTCCAGAGCAGGGTGCTGCCCCTCTGGGGTGGGGCGGGGGGCTGGGGACCGCAGAGACCATTCCCAAACTGAATGCCAGGGGGTGCCAGGAGCCTACCAGAACCCGGATCCCCAGTCATGTGCTCTGGCCTGGACGGCCCATACCCAGCTTGAGCCAGGGACTCCCAGGGTGCTGGAGTGACCAGCCTGCCCAGAGACCCCATCAGGGAAATGGTCATAATTGCCAACTCTTCTGGCTCCCCTTCGCCAGCACCCCACTTCCCTGACCCTCACCCCCGGCAGAATTTGGCCTTGCCCACCTATGGATGCTGCACCTGGTGACCGGGGACAGCAAGGTTTCCATGAGGTTTTCTCCTCTTGCACAAGACC
>NW_027529647.1:3879778-3882172 GCF_008692635.1 Crocuta crocuta
ACATGCAGCTGCAGACTGACTTGCAGCTGAGCTAAAAATAACTACCAGGCTCCAGCCAGGGCCCTGGAAAATATCCCATTGCTAGGAAACAACCGTTACTGGGAGACAGTCATTGCTAGGCAACGGGGTTGCCGTGGTGACAGCTGGGCCCTGAGTCATGCTCAGCCCGGTTGCTCCGCCCCCTTCCCCCCCTTCCCCTGGCGGGCGGGCCTGGGTCCCAGGAGGAGGAAAGGCTGGGAGCAGAGGACAGCAAAGGGGCCCACCCGCTGACGCCCACAGCCACCACAGCCACGCCAGGCTTCAAGGTTCTCACTCCTGTGGGTGCCATTCTGGCAGCGGAGGGGCAAGGACAGCTGAACACACACCTCTGACCCACACGCCCCCCACCCAGGTGCTGGGGCATGGGGCAGAGGCGGAAAGTGCCCCACGGCTCCACGAGCAGGAAGCTTCAGAGTGAGCCGATCGGTCGTGGGCCTCTCACCGCCTGTGCTGTTAGCGGCCGTGGGGACCTTCAGGGTCCCTTGGGCCCCAGGCCTATTTCCCAGGAGGGGAAGCACTTGCCTGATTCCCGCCACCACCACGGATGGGAGAGTTTGGGCCAGGCAGGTGTACCCAGGCCCCCCCCAAGGAACAACCTGAGGACCTCCTGTAAGGAGCCCCCAGCCGCCATAAGGAGTGACCGCATCGAGGGCAGCCCCAATCCCTGATGCCACCCTCCTCCCCCTCATAGAAAGGCCTCAGGGTGGGATGTGCCAACAGCCTTTGCTCCTCACCCTCCAGGGACTAAAGAACTGGGACCTCCAGCCTGGACTGGGGAGACTCCTCCACGTCCACACAGCAGGACAAGGAGTGCTCTGGGGAGCGAACATTTCAGGGGATGTGATGCTCCAGGGGAGGGGTGCTCCAGCTAAGGGAGTGCTCCAGGGGAGGAGGGCTCCAGGGGAGAGGTGCTCCGCGTGGGGGAGTGTTACAGGGGAGGTGACGCCGCAGGAGGAGTGTGGCCCTGAAGGAAGGCCAGTGTGGCCGTGGCTCCCAGAGGGCACAGCTGGGGGTCAGCGGTGCTGGGGACCCAGGGTTTCCCGGCTGCAGCAAAGAGCACACAGAGCCCTAGGAGGGTGGGGCCGAATCCCCTGACCGTGACCGTGACCGTGGGGAGAACCGTGGCTGCCATCAGCCGTGGAGGAGAGCAGCCGGCTGGCCCAGGGAGGGGACAGAGGTGCGGGGGTGGGGGGAGAACCCACTGGCATTCAGGAGGCAGGCTTTTACGACAGTATGTCACATCCCTCCAAATAAATCTTTTTTGGGATGCTGGGTGGCTCAGTCGGTGAAGCATCTGACTTCAGCTCAGGTCATGACCTCACGGTTCATGGGTTCAAGCCCCGCGTCGGGCTCTGTGCTGACCGCTCAGAGCCTGGAGCTGCTTCAGGTTCTGTGTCTCTCCCTCTCTCTGCTCCTCCCCCACTCGCCCTCTGTCTCCCTCTCTCAAAAATAAACAGTAAAAAATAAAATAAATAAAATAAAATAAAATGAAATGAAAACAAATAAATCTTTTCTTTGCTCGGATTCTTCCAAGGCGGGGAGTCCTCTGAGGCCAGAACTTGCTCTCTGCATGGGGCCCCGGCACCCGCCCTGGAAGCATGAGGCAGGACCTGGTCCCACCAGGCACACTCCCGCCACCCCGGGGTCCGCACGGGGCAACACTCAGTCACCCCAGAGGTCTTCACATGTCCTATCCTGACGCCCGTGCCAAGCTCCCTGCTTTGACCAGAGGTAGAGCCAGNCGCCCCGACCTGCTTCCCGTCAAAACGCTGCGAACACCAGCTGTTTTCTCTCAGACGCTCTGCGAGGCCTCCCCTCTCCCCCGAATGTGAAGGCCGCGCTGCTCTCCCCACACCTGTCCCTGCAGGGCCTCTGCTCCCGGGAGACCCCAGGGTGGGTCACCCCTGGCCTCCACTCTGCTCTGAGCCTGCCCCGCACACCGACCGTCCGCGGCCCACGGGGCCCCTCCCAGCCTGGCCCCCACACGGCCGCCCACCTCCAGTGGGCTCCTGAGAGAACTCGCCGGGGGCAAGGCCTCGGAATCCACAGGCCGATGCACCCCTTCCTGGACAACTCCGCCCACCCTCTCACCCTCGGGGTCGCCTGCCAAGTGTCCTGCCCTCGGGAGCGACGCCTCCGCGCCCTCCTGCGGCCACTGTCACGTGGCCCTCTTGAAATCTCATCGCACGTGTCATTTTCTGAACCGAGCTGGTGGCCACTTGTTCCTCGCCTCTGGGGGGAGGGAGCGGCCCCGCAGGTGCGCCGGGGCGCGAGGGCCGTGAAGGCGGCCTGGGTCCCCGCACCGCCCGGCGGGAGAGGCTGCGGGGGGCGGGGGCCGTGCCTGCCCTCCCAGGT
>NW_027529647.1:3882224-3886635 GCF_008692635.1 Crocuta crocuta
CGGCTGGGCCCTGCCGGCCAGGCCAGCACCTCGGCCGCCTCCCCGCTTCGCCAGCGCCCATGCCGGGCTCCCCATGACGAGAAGACGCCCGGTGGACAGCGTGGCATGAGCCAGGTGCCCGGGTCGAGGTAAGGTGTGTGCACCGGGCCAGGTTGCGGGGTGGGTAAGGGGCCAGGCCACGCCATCGCGGCGGCCACAATGAGGAGGGGGGAGGGGGCTTCGGACAGGGCCGCCACCCCCCCAGGGTCACACATAGGCGCGGCCCCTTCCCAGGCCGAGGCCACTGAGCCTCCGGTCCTGACAGGCCCTCCCACGGCTCCCGACCCCAGTGGCTGCCTGGTTGGAACACGCTCCCCACGGCAGCTGGGCCAGGGCCTTGGGCCGGTGCTGCCCGACCATATCCCGGTGGAAGCAGAATTGCAAGCCCCCAGCCAGCGTGGCTGGGTGAGGCCCTGGACCTCCTTCGAGCTCTGAGCTCCCCTCCCCAGCACCAGGAGCCCCTGGGCCTATGAGACAGGTGTTAGATACAGTTACACTCCAGGAGCCGTGTGGGTGCGTGGCGGGGCGGGGGCCTGGCCTGCCCTGGACACCTGGGCCCGAGTGGAGCTGCCACCTCGGCAGGAGGATGAGGGGGAAGGAGGGGCTGGCGATGTGCCTGGTCCTGGAGGAGGGGTCGAGCCTTGGCCAAGGTTGGACAGCCTCGGAAGGGGAACTGGGCACTCTGAGACTTGCTAGGGAGGGGTCTGGCTTCCTGGGATTTGGGGGAAGAGAGCCCCCCACCCATCACCCTAGAAGGAAAGAAGGCCTAGATGTTGGAACCTCAGGGAGCCCACGGCCCAGCGGCCACTCCTCCAGCCCCTCCCGGCCTCTGCACAGGAAGCTTTCCCTCCAAAGAGAGAACAGATGGTGGATGCCACTTCACCTGCCCACTCGGTCAGTCCCTTCCTGGTACCCGCCACCTCCCAAGCCCCTTCTTTCAGCCGACGCCTTTGAGCGGAGACTTGCACGGGGTCCCTGAGAGGGCAAAGACTTGATGGAGACTTGCTGGCCTGGCAGGAGGTGGCCAGAGGTCTGCACCAGGCGCTGTGGGGACACAGGGGATCAAACCCCAGTCATGAAGGTGGGCAGTGCAGGGCAGACTGTTCAGGCCCCAGGAGACCCCAGGACCCAGCCGCCCGCCTTCTCCTACTTGGACCCCATTTTCTTCAGCCACCTCTCACTTGGGCCAGGCCTGTAAGTACCGCTGAACGCTGGGCAGGCTCTCTGGACAGGCACTGCCCTCCAGTTCACACCCACTTCCAGGGCTCTTCCGTGAGTCCTATCTCCCAATGGAAGAAGGACACAAGTAGCCCTGAGGTGGGGGCCCCTGGGTCCCTCAGGACCGCTGGCCGGGGCCCAGGAAGCCTGCGCTGCTGAGAGCCAGGGAAACATTTCACCCCAAGATAGGGTGCCTGCAGCCCCATCTTGTGACACGTGGGTGATTGCTGCTGTGTCTCAGAGGGGAAGAGTGGAGGTGGCAGTGAAGGAAGGCTCTGTGGGGTAAGTGGGTGGTTCAGAACCTTCGCCACCACCGGCAGGTTGGAGCCTCAGCCAGATCAGTCACAGAAGGTGGGCTTGGGCCACACTGCTTCGCTTGGCAGGGAAGAGGGGAGGGTTTGAGACAGCCACCCAAAGAGGCAGACACTACGTGCTCCAAGTCTAGGCACTTGGGGGCTCATCCATCAGAGACAAAGAGCCAAGATGACGCTTGGAGCCCGAGCTCGTTCCCCAAGGTGCCCAGCCCCACATGGCTGAGCTGTTCTGAGCTTGACCACAGGACTGGGTCTGATGAAGCACCGTTTGGGTCTCTTTTGACACCAAGTGCTCACTTCCTGGAGCCCCTGGGGCATGGGTGAGGCAGCCTGCACCCCAGAAGCATCTCCGGGCTGGGGGCGGGATGGGAGTGCTGCTTGGCACATGTGCAAAGTGACAGGGATGTGAATGTGCCTGAGTCACGGGGCGAGTCACGGAGTTTGTCAGCCCGCACTGTGTCCCCAAGCCCGAGTTGGTTGTCACCCCAGTCCCTGGGGAACGTCACTGCGGATCGACCCGATGTGAATTTTTCTCGCTACCCACGCCCTGCCCAGCCCCATGCCCTCAGTGGGCAGGGAGAATCGGTCAGCGTGGGCTCTATCAGGGCCGGACTCCAGCATTCAGTGTGGGTCGTGTCAGACAGAGTATCGGGGACGAAGGAAGAGATCTCTGAGTTGGGGGCCATGATGAGTGGAGGGTTTCCTAGGCATGAGCAGTCCAAAAGAAGAGAGTCCTGCAGCTTGAGCCTCTGGAGAGAGAGCAGGAGCAGGACAGAGACGATGCGGGGAGAGACCACCAGCCGGGGGCCCAGGCGGGGAGGACCCAGGGGGCAGGAGAAGCAGAAGCGGGCAGAGCAGGAGGCCACAGGAAGTGCACTTGGGCAGCGCCAGGCCAGCTGGGGACCCAGGGTTGCCCCCTGGACCTCAATGCCTAGCTAACGGGCTGGGGGTCCTGGCGCCAAATCCCGGCTCTGTAAAATTTTTGAAAATTCAGTCTCCGAGCCTCACTTTCCCCACACATGGTCAGGCAGTGAGTGAGCGGCTCAGACGGGCAGTCAGGGGTGGCACTGGGAAGAGCAGGGCAGGACCGGCTCCTCCCTTCCTGCGGGCGGCTCCTGTCCCCTCTCCTTGGTTCTGGACGGATGGGCAGCTGGCCTCCTTAACCCTGCAGCTCCCATAGTGGGGGCTCAGCCAGAAAGGAAATGTGAGCTGTCCCCTTCCCAAGGGTCTGAATAATTGCAAGGCCCACACTAAGCCCCAGGGTCTTGGGCACCTTCTCAGAGACTCTGGCACCAACCCGACCCCAGTGGCTGCCCTCCCCGCGGACACTGGGCTCTGCTACAACCAGGATTAACAAACCGAGCTACAGCTCCCCAACCGTCCACCTGCCCCCTTCTTCACCTGGCCCGGCCTCCGTCACCCCCTGGGTGTCTAGCAGCCGTATCCCTTCTGTACGACCCTGCTGACTCCTCCCTCCCTCCCTCCCTCCCTCAAGGACTCAGAGGCCACTCAGCCATGGTGCTGCTTGTCTTCAAGAAGTCCCCAGCCCAGGGGAGAGACAAATGGGTGGACAGTAATGACTGAGACCCTGCAGATGCTTTTTTTCAGTGCTGGGGGGGCCCCACAGGGAGAGACAGGGAGGCATTCGCACGGAAGGACGGAGGGTAAGGAGCTGGCAGGGTTAAGAAGCGAGGAGGCCGGCTGAGCAAGCAGGGAGCCCACCGTGTGGCCGGAGAGAGACCGGCAGGGGAGGGGAATACCGAGCGGGGGTCCGAGGGGACTGTAGAGGAGCAGAGGTGAGGCTGTGTGGTGGACCTGCTAGGTCTCAGGGCCCACGAAAGCAGCAGCTCCCTTCAGGGCGCCGGCATGGGCATCTGGGGACCGTTGGCTTGGGATCACTGGGTTCTGGAGCCCCCGCAGCCTATCCCAGGAGGCCCTCCTCCAGAATTCCGCTCCGCACGGAGGCACAACACCAGGGGCTGAGGCTGAGAATAGTGCAAGTTTGGCCACCTTTTAAAATGCCTCTTTTCCTAGCGCTAGCTCCCGCTTATTTCTAAGGGAGGAGGCAGACCACATAAGACTGGCCGCTGCCCCTACCCCATCCTGGCGAGAAACTCCAGGCAGGTCCTCTGAGCCCCAGTGCATGCAGTGGGGGCAGAAACAAGTACCAAAGAGGTTGGGGTCTCGCAGCCCATCTGGCTGGGTGGGCGGGACCAGGCAGAGACCCCCTGCCTAACTGACAGAAAGACCCTTCTCGGACCACAAGCTCAGTTCTCTCCTAAAGCCCTGACGCCTGGGCCAAGGTGTGGCTGTTTCCAGTTTGAGCCACAGGGCAAGGATTGTCGGGGGGGCTGGGTCCGTGAGGCCGGAGGGTGCAGGTGGAGCCCAGCAGCACCATGGACAAGGTCGGGGAGCGGCAGCTGCAGCCAAAGGCACCGCGGAAGGGCTGGCAGGCGGGGCAGTGCCTTCTGGCCACGGACGGGAGGGTGAGATAAGGGACCCCCAGGCCTCCGACTGCCCCCACCCCCGGGCTGAGGCCTTCTTCGACCCTGCCCCTCCCTCCCGTGGGCTCCCTCCACTGCCTGGCTGTTTTCACCAGCTCCACCCTGAGGCCTGAAGAGGGGATGGGACTGTGGGCGTGTGCAAATGTGAGCCCCAGTGGGGGGGGGGAGGGGGGAGAGCCCTGCAGATGCCCGGGGCATCCACGTGCACCCCGCCCCCCACCGCCAACTGGGGCGCTCCACGTGCACACCCATGGCTGGGAGCGTCGTTAACCTAAATCGGCACAGCTCTTGAGTTATTTCTCCCCTGGCTCCTCCTCCGCCGCCTCCTCCGGATCT
>NW_027529647.1:3886686-3891395 GCF_008692635.1 Crocuta crocuta
CGCAGGCCTGGCTCCCCGCTCCTGGGACACGGAAGGTACTCGGGCTGGGGCTGCCTTTCTGGACCTAGCACAGCCGCAGGAGGGAGTCGACAGGACCCCCTCTCCCCTGGTCCCAGGAGTGGGGGCCAGTCGTGGGGTGCACCCTGTCCCTCCGCAAGGCACTTCTGATCCACGACGGTCTCCTCCTCACACCGGTCTGAAGAGAGATGGGGCGCCCCCGTGTCACGTTGCTCCCCGACCCCCAGCACTGTGGGTGAACTGTAACTCCTTGGGGCGTCAGGCTCCTAATCCGAAAGTGGGGCTAACAGTGGTGCCCCCTCCCCAACACGCGCGGGGCTGACATGAAGCTGGAGCACATGATTACCCTAGTGGACAGCCGGCAAGCGATGTTATGGATGTCGGGTCTAACCAGTGTGAGGCTGCTTCTGTCCGGCCGCGAGCTGCAGTAAAGGGACAGCCAAGGTGAGGGAGCCTCCCCTGGGGAGGGCAGGCCCGGTGTGGACTGCCAGGCCGGGGGCTCCCAGAGCAGGAGGGCCTTTCGGCCCAAAGCTGGGTTGGTAGCCATGAGGCCAGGTATTCTCGCAGACCCCAGGTCTCAGCCCAGGTTGACGACCCCTCCCTGGACGTGGAAGGCCAGCAAGGGGTGTCCTGCCTTGGAAGCCAGGGGGAAGCCTGCTGCTGGGTCGGGCAGGGCAGCTCACTTCCCTGCCTCCCTCCCAATGGTCCTTACCCCTTCCCCTCAGGCCGGTCATGGGGCTCAGAAGAAACCTCCTCACCCCTTTCCGAATGCTGACTGTGAGCCGTACTATGTTTAGCCTGTTTCACATGTTATCCTGTGGGGGTGTATCATCTTTTCTCAGGCTCCAAAGTAAGGAAAGGGAGGCTCAGGGAAAAGAAGTGCCTCACTGAGGTCACAGAGCCAGGGTGTGCGACCCCAGAGCTTGTATGGCTGAACCACTGGGTGCACTGCCTTTCCTCAGGATGTCTGGGGTGGGGATGGGCAGGAGAAGACCTGGGATGTGGAGCAGATGGTGGCCCTAGGAGGGTCCCCCCGCCCCCCTCTCCAGGGCTCTCTGTGCTCAAAGCCATCTGTCACCCATTCACAACCTCAGAGCCCTGGTGGGTGGGGGGTCATTGGGGAGGAGGTTTCAGTCCTACCCTGTGAGGAACTCTCTACAAATATGCTTCCACAGCCAGCTCTGGTCCAAGCCTCGGCTCCACCACTTACTGTGACCTTGGGCAAACAAGTCATGCTGCTTTATTTTCCTCATCTGTACAATGGACACAGTCATCATAGCACCATCCTCAGTGGGTTAGATGGAAGATTAAAGGGCAATATGTGTCCAGGGATCACTGTGGTGGCATCATAGTAAACCTTGCCCTTTCTTTAGATAGATTATGAACCACAGAACCTGCAGTAGCCACTGAGATTTTCAGGGGCTGGTATGTGAGTCCCAGGGTACTGGAGCCACTCCTGAGAGGCATGTTGGAACCCCACGATGGGGGGGCCAGAGACCACCCCACACCGACTCCCTTAGTTTTCCAGTTCCTACCCAGGTAGAGGTAGGCCTGGCAGGCACTGATGTTGGGCATCAGGGCAATAAAGGTGAAGGGAGCAGTCATGGGCAAGTGTCTGTCTGTCGCTGCCTTTCTTCTCTCATCTCTGGAAGAACTATAGTACCTAGGTGTCAAAAAGATCTGTGAGTACAGGTTGAGCTTGGTGCACACAGTAGGTGCTCAGGGAGTGTCATGGTCACAAACAGCCCTGATCTCCTGTTGCTGCTCAGTCAGGGAAGGAGGGACTTGGATTCAGATCCTTTCTGCTGGGTGGTTCTGGGAGTGCCACGGGAGGAGATGCCCTGGGATGGGAAGGAGCCTAGCCCTGCTCCTGCAGGAGACTCATTACCCCCTCCTGGACCCTGTCTGCAGATCGAGCGAGGAAGATGTCGAGCCCGGGTGTGGACGGCGACCCCAAGCCTCCATGCTTGCCTCGAAATGGCCTGGTAAAGCTGCCGGGCCAGCCCAATGGCCTGGGTGCGGCCAGTATCACCAAGGGCACACCAGCTGCCAAGCCCCTCCCCTGCCAGCCGCCACCCCCACCCAACCTCCCCCCACCCAGCCTGGCTGCCCCGCTGCCACGGGCTGCCCTGGCTGGGGGCCTGTGCCCCCCAGCGGGGCTTCCCCTTGGTGGACCAGCCTCAGCCCCAGTTCCTGGGCCCCCAGTGGAGAGGCCGCCACTGGCCACAGATGAAAAGATCCTCAATGGCCTCTTCTGGTACTTCTCAGCCTGTGAGAAGTGCGTGCTGGCCCAGGTGTGCAAGGCCTGGCGGCGTGTGCTCTACCAGCCCAAATTCTGGGCGGGCCTCACACCTGTGCTGCACGCCAAGGAGCTCTACAATGTGCTGCCCGGCGGCGAGAAGGAGTTTGTGAACCTGCAGGGCTTCGCTGCGCGTGGCTTCGAGGGCTTCTGCCTGGTTGGCGTCTCCGACCTAGACATCTGTGAGTTCATCGACAACTACGCACTCTCTAAGAAGGGTGTCAAGGCCATGAGCCTCAAGCGCTCCACCATCACCGACGCCGGCCTGGAGGTGCGCCCCACCGGTAGACTGGAGGGGAGAGGGGCGGGGTGGGCAGGGCCAAGAAGCCACAGCTGAGCCGGGGGCTGGAGTGGGGGGGGCTGGGGGAAGGTGCCCCCAGAGGAAACCCTGGGCATACAAGGAGCAAAGGAGTTGAGGGTGGTGCCGGTGCTCTGCGGGTCGTGGGTCAGGGGAGGGGAAGCAGGACTGGTTACATAAGTGGAGGGACCCAGTCCAAAAGGAAAATTCAAGTCCCTTGTTCAAAGATGATTAAGAATTTCAAGACAGCAACATCAAAGCAGTCAGTCAAGTGGAGGCCCCTCTGAGCTCAAGGCCATACATGCCTGTGAGGCCAGTCTTGGGTGGGGAGGATGCTGCAAGGGAGCAGGTGCTCAGGTAAGAGGAGAAGCTGTGCAGGATGCCCCTGTCCCAGGGCCAGGGCTCTAACCATCAAATCCTTGACACCAAGTGCTCCCGACTCCCTGCCCTGGTGAGGCCCTGAGCTCCCAGGTCCCCTGCGCTCTGCTCTTACAACGTCGTTGTGATGTGACAAACACATCATGAAGTGCACTTGTCTTGTTTTACACACGTCTACACTCGAGAACACTGCTTTCTGCCCCTCAGCGGGCTCCTTCCGCCTCGCCTCCCTACGTCCTCACCGCACCCTGCTGCCTGGCCCCCCCCCCCCCCCCCCCGCAGGTGATGCTGGAGCAGATGCAAGGGGTCGTGCGCCTGGAGCTGTCGGGCTGCAACGACTTCACCGAGGCGGGGCTGTGGTCCAGCCTGAGCGCCCGGATCACCTCGCTGAGCGTGAGCGACTGCATCAACGTGGCCGACGACGCCATTGCGGCCATCTCGCAGCTGCTGCCCAACCTGGCGGAGCTGAGCTTGCAGGCCTACCACGTGACGGACACGGCGCTGGCCTACTTCACAGCACGCCAGGGCCACAGCACGCACACGCTGCGCCTGCTCTCCTGCTGGGAGATCACCAACCACGGCGTGGTCAACGTGGTGCACAGCCTGCCCAACCTCACCGCGCTCAGCCTCTCCGGCTGCTCCAAGGTCACCGACGACGGCGTCGAGCTCGTAGCCGAAAACCTGCGCAAGCTGCGCAGCCTTGACCTTTCGTGGTGCCCGCGCATCACCGACATGGCGCTCGAGTACGTGGCCTGCGACCTGCACCGCCTGGAGGAGCTGGTGCTGGACAGGTGCGCACGTCCCTCCCGCGGCAGTGGGGGCGGGGCGGGCGCGGGGCGGGGCCGCCGAGCCCCTCCCGGCGGGGAGCCTAGGCCCCAGAGCCTACCTGAAGCGGAGCGGCGCCGCCGCAAGGCGGGGAGTGGGTTGAGGACCCGCGCTCACGACCCCGGGATCCAGGGTGCGCCAGACAAGCACGGGGCTGGGCCGCCGACCCCCAGAACGGGTGGTACCGCCAAGCAACCAGCGTAGGGGTGGGACCTGGCGGGGGAGAGTTTGTGGAAAGGGAAGCTCTATCACCTGCGCTGCCAGAGAAGCGCTTCAGGCCTGGACACGCTGGGAAAAGGAGAGAGGGGGCGGGGCCAGGGGTTCTGAAGGTGGGCAGCGCCCCTCTTTTGCACCCACAGGTGTGTCCGCATCACGGATACTGGCCTCAGCTACTTGTCCACCATGTCGTCCCTCCGCAGCCTCTACCTGCGATGGTGCTGCCAGGTACCAGCCCTCCTCGCCTCCGAAGAGTGGGGGGTGGTCAGGGGAGGTGGGGGACTCGGCCACAATCCGCTGACCCGATCCTGGAAGGATCAGGGGAAGTTTGGGACCCCTCCACGCCTAGTGGGCGACATAGGCCGGGCGCACGGACCCCCGGGGCCCTGAGCGCCACTGCCCAGCCGCCTCCCAGCTCCTTGAGAAGCCGAGAAAGCCCCGTTTTGAACGCTGCCCCCTGCCCCTCCAGCAGCTCCAGGCCTACGGCCTGACCCTACAAGTGGGCTTCCCCGGGGCACGGAGGTCGTTAACCCGCCCCGCCCTCCCGCCCAGGTGCAGGACTTCGGGCTGAAGCACCTCCTGGCCATGAGGAGTCTGCGTCTCTTGTCTCTGGCAGGTGAGACCCCTGCCGCCCTCCTAAGACAGCGACCCCCCTCCCCCAGTCCCACTCCGCCC
>NW_027529647.1:3891443-3899321 GCF_008692635.1 Crocuta crocuta
GCGCGCACTCAGCCGCCGCCTCGCCTCCCGCCCCCGCAGGCTGCCCGCTGCTGACCACCACGGGGCTGTCGGGCCTGGTGCAGCTGCAGGAGCTGGAGGAGCTGGAGCTGACCAACTGCCCCGGGGCCACCCCCGAGCTCTTCAAGTACTTCTCGCAGCACCTGCCCCGCTGCCTCGTCATCGAGTAGCGCGGGGGCCCCCCCGCCCCCGGCGCAGGAAGCCGCCACGCGCCGGGCGGGGACGCCTTTTCCCGGCCCTGCCCTCAGGGGAGCCCTCGCGCCCGCCGCCCTGCGCGGGAGGCAGGGCGAACCCAGTGACGCCGGCCCCGCGCCCCTCCCGGCCCCGCCCGNTCATTCGTCCACCCGCTGGGGGGGAGGGGACGGGGTTCTGTCCTAGGGGGCGCTTCGAGCTCTCCTGACGGCCGCCCTCACCGCCTTCCCCGCCACACCCCGCTCTGTCTCCCCGCTGTTCCCCCATCTCGGGCAGGGCCCAGAGGGATTGAGGGGAGCTGGGTCCCCCAGGTCACAGGGGCCAGAAGAGACCCAAGGGCTTCCCGCATCTTCCACTGCACCGTGCCTGAAGCCCTCGGAGGGTGCGAGGGGAAACAGGCCACCGCCAAAGCCATGGCCCGCCAAGGAGCCCACGTCCCTCCCGTCCTTGCCCCACCTCACGCCAGCCTGACCCGAGACCCCCCCCCCTTCCTGGCCACTGTGGGAGCCAGGCCCCTGCTCGCCCCACCCCGCCACTGGCAGGCCTATGGGTCCCGGGGTCGTCCGGCCAGACCGGGGCAGCATTGTGTTGAGGGAGGGACAGCCCTGCTAACAATGACATTGGTATAACCCACATTAACCGAGCCGGGTGTAGCTTACCTCATGCCCAGCAGGCCACCGCCATCTTGAGAAACCACAAGCTGGAGCGACCCTCAGGCCCCTCAGGCCTTGCAGACAACCCTGGTTGAGCCCCACACCAGTCTCTGTAGCTAGCTGGGCCCAGCCTCGTGGGCGCCGCGCTTTATCCTGGGCACGTCTCTGTCAGGTGGAAGCTGGAAACGCGGGCCCCAGCCAAGGCTCGGGATCAGCGCCAGCCAGCAACCGCAGCCCCACAGTGGCCGGCACACCCTCAGCACCCACAGGATAGAGGGCTCCTTTCTAGCTGCACCCCCCACCCCCCAGCGCCCCAAACCTCTGCCTGCCCAGATGGGCTCTCGCCATGTTCTGTCCAACCCAAGACATACGCAAGTCCTGGGGATGCTGGCACATCTTGGCAATTGCTGAGGAGGGGGCTGGGGCCCCTTTCCATCCCGACCTTGAGCCCCAGGAAATACAGTGCCCACACCCAATCTTGGGACACCCCCCGTCTGGTTGGAAGAAAGTAACCAGTTTCCAGAGAGCCAGAGAGTGAGCGAGAGAGCGAGAGAGAGAGCGAGAGCGAGCGAGCGAGCGAGAGATGCTGTTGAAGCGGAGAAACAGTTCAACGGCCCAAAGATTTCCCTGTCCCGGAGTGCCCGAGGGAGGCTCCGGGGCTGAGATGGTCAGGAGCCAGTTTCTTCAGCCCCTCCCCCCACGGCCCCCCAGTGGGGAGGAGGCAGCTGTCCATTTGTCCAAAGTATTGATGCAACTGAAGCTGTGATATTTCCAACGACTGTAGGAGGAAAATTTAAGGGGAGAGAGGAAAACAAAACAAAACCAACCACCCCCTAAAATCATTTTCTTATTGTACATAACGACCTCATTCTCCTGTATATGCGGAAGATATAACCTTATATTTGGTAAGTGTTTCTTGTGCTATTTTATCACGTGACCTGTTTATAAAAATATATATTAAAAAAGTTGTAAAAACACGTGTCTGAATTGTTTTTAGGTCCTCGGACCATGGCAGGGGAAGGTGTGTCTGGTTCTTTCAACACATAGAGGTTGGTGCCAGTGGAAACACGCCAGTGACCAACACAGAAAGTCCCAAGCCTTTCTTTGCTTTGGGGAGTAGACAACTATACCCAAGTCATGACATGGAATGTGAACTTCAAAGTACCTAATATCTAGCCCATCCTTCCAGAAGGGCAAAAGTGAGCCCTGTTTCATGCCCTGGGAGCTGAGGTTGAGAGAGGGGCAGGATGTACTATGATCATATGGTACAGCAGGGACAGAAGACGACTCAAAACCAGGGAAGAAAGGGCGGCCCAGAGGGTCATTCAATTGCCCCGGGTGGGGTGCCAGGCACTGGAGTCTGTGGAGACCAAGGCAGGCGTGATCCCTGCCGGATGCAGGTTAGGCCTGTGTGCCACAGGCAATAACCAGTACACGAAGGAATGCGTTGTGACCAGCACTGTGGAGGTGACAGTGACTGGAAAGGCCACATGTTAGATGTGAGGGCCAGGGAAGACCTCTGAAAACGAGACACTTAAGCTGAACCCCACCCCGACGCGTGGACAGGAGGCGCTTTCTGCGGAGGGGAGAGCGCGGAGAGCAATCGCGTGGCCCGAACAGGAAAGAGCTCGGCGGGCTGGGAGCGGCGGTGGAAGCGGCCTTTGCTGGAGGGCCGGGAGCCTGGGGGTGACTCACAGAGCGGTGGGGAGCTCGGTGGACTTGTGCGGGGCTCACGTCAGGGGAGAGTGAGGAAGGGGGTGGAGACGACTGGAGGGACTCGGGACCCGTTGAGGGATGGCTGGCCTTGCTGGGGGAGAGTGAGCACCAGTTCCAAAAGACCAAGCGCTGAGGCGGAACCGCGGGGACGCAGGGCAGCGCCTCTCCCCCATTTGGGGACCTTTCCTCCGCCTCCGCCAGCTCGGCTCCCTCACCCGGAACGTTTGCGGGGCCGTGCCCGCTTCCGCGGAGGGGCTGACGAGGACGGACCACTTCCGGCGAGCAGGTGGGCAGGGAAGAGAAGGGCTGCTTCCGGCGCGGCGGTTCCGGCCCGGCCCGGCCCGGCAATTTTAGGCGATGGCTCGNTACTTCGCGTCCTTTCAGGGACCGACTGGCCGAAGGTCCAGTAACCAGCCGGATCTGACTGTTGGGGGATGCGGCGGGCACCGGGGCTGGCAGTGACCAGATAGGGTCTCCCCTCATGTCCGACTTGTCGCCTTCTGACTGAGGAGCGGTGAACGGCCCTGGACTGGCTCCCCAAGACTGAGCAGTTTTGGGGGACCCAACCAGGGTGGCGGGTCTGAACTGACAGGCTCCTCCAGGCTGACCCGTCCAGCCCACTTCACTGACCTCCTGTCCCCACCCCCCGGGCAGCCATGGAGAAGATGTCCCGAGTGACCACGGCCCTGGGTGGCAGCGCGCTGACTGGCCGCACCATGCACTGCCACCTGGACGCGCCGGCCAATGCCATCAGCGTGTGCCGCGATGCTGCCCAGGTGGTCGTGGCGGGTCGCAGCATCTTCAAGATCTACGCCATCGAGGACGAGCAGTTTGTGGAGAAGTTGAACCTGCGTGTGGGCCGCAAGCCCTCGCTCAACCTGAGCTGTGCCGACGTGGTCTGGCACCAGATGGATGAGAACCTGCTGGCCACCGCGGCCACCAACGGTGTGGTGGTCACGTGGAACCTGGGACGGCCGTCCCGCAACAAACAGGACCAGCTGTTCACGGAGCACAAGCGCACAGTAAACAAGGTCTGCTTCCACCCCACCGAGGCCCACGTGCTGCTCAGCGGCTCCCAGGACGGCTTCATGAAGTGCTTCGACCTCCGCAGGAAGGACTCTGTCAGCACCTTCTCTGGTGAGGCCCAGAGGCGGTCGGGCAGGTGGAGTGCGCCGCAGGCACCCAGGCTTCAGGTGTGCTCCCGGAGAGCACTGCGCGCGTGGCCGAGGGTCAGCACGGGAGCAGCGTGTGTGGGGCAAGAGGCGAGGGGCGAGGGAGGGAGAGCCTGAGCAGACGCTTTGCTTTGCTGCCTCCTCTTTTCTTGCCTCAGAGCCCGGGGCCACTTCACTGAAGGAAACCCACGCGGCCCTCCAGGGTCCTCAGTTCAGGGACGGAGAGGAGGCGGAGTGCGCTGCCTGCCCCTGCCCCCCGCGTTCCCTTCCCAGCAGGCCCAGCTCCTTGATGGCTGGCTCAAGGCCAGTTGTCCCCTGTCCACCTTGATGAGACCCAAGTGAAGCACAGGGCCCTGTTGCCTCAGAGAATTGGGTGGAGGGGGGGGCTCTTAAAACAGCCCCGAGCTGCCTGCGCCGTGGGAAAGCTGGAGTCTGTAATGGGCTGAATGTGGACCTTTAAGGTCTCTGGTTTCAGGGCGGGGGCTGGGGGGAGGGTGCTGATCCAGCAGCTCTAGCTCAAGGTGAAGGGATGGGGCCAAAGCTGGGGCACCCTCGGGGGCGTGCCCACAGCCCAACAACGCTCAGTGCTCTGATGGCCGGTCCGGAAGCCAGGCCACAGCTTTGTGCAAGTGCTCACGTCATACGCAGAATCCAGGGAGAATGGAGGTCCGTGGTTTTGGTTCAAAAACCACTTGATGCCTGGCATCCTGCTCCCTGACCTAATCGATCCTACATCCTCTGTGAAGTGTCTGTCTACCCTAGGCAGGCTCGAGGCGTTCGCTCCACCTTCCAGGCTTCCCAGCCTCGGGCACGGGCAGGCATGTGACTCCACCCTCAGCTGCTCCCTCCTGGAGCCCCCTGTGGGCTGGCCCCTCACCTTGTTCCTCCACAGGCCAGTCTGAGAGCGTGCGGGACGTCCAGTTCAGCATCCGAGACTATTTCACCTTCGCCTCCACCTTTGAGAATGGCAACGTGCAGCTCTGGGACATCCGGCGGCCCGACCGCTGTGAGAGGATGTTCACTGCCCACAACGGGCCTGTTTTCTGCTGCGACTGGCACCCTGAAGACAGGTGTGGGGGGCGGGAGGGGAGGGGCAGAGGCAGCAGGGTGGGGTGGATGGGTTTGCGGAAGGGCTGCCTCAGAACCTGTGAGGCAGAGAGCGGGGAGCCCTCCCAGCCCAGGAGAGGGTGCTGAGGGTCTCGTGAACCTGTTGTAGGGGCTGGCTGGCCACAGGTGGGCGTGACAAGATGGTGAAGGTCTGGGACATGACCACGCACCGCGCCAAGGAGGTGCACTGCGTGCAAACCATCGCCTCGGTGGCTCGTGTCAAGTGGCGGCCCGAGTGCCGCCACCACCTGGCCACCTGCTCCATGATGGTGGATCATAACATCTACGTGTGGGATGTGCGCCGGCCTTTCGTCCCCGCTGCCATGTTTGAGGAGCATCGCGATGTCACGACGGGCATCGCCTGGCGCCACCCCCACGACCCCTCCTTCCTGCTCTCCGGCTCTAAGGACAGCACGCTGTGCCAACACCTGTTCCGTGACGCCAGCCAGCCTGTGGAGCGCGCCAACCCCGAGGGCCTCTGCTATGGCCTCTTTGGGGACCTGGCCTTTGCTGCCAAGGAGAGCCTAGTGGCCACTGAGTCTGGGCGCAAGCCTTACGCTGGTGATCGGCGCCACCCCATCTTTTTCAAGCGCAAGCTGGACCCTGCCGAGCCTTTCGTGGGCCTCGCCTCCAGTGCCCTGAGCGTCTTTGAGATTGAGCCTGGCGGTGGCAGCATGAGCTGGTTCGTAGACACGGCCGAGCGTTATGCCCTTGCCGGCCGGCCTCTGGCTGAGCTCTGTGACCACAACGCCAAAGTGGCTCGGGAGCTTGGCCGCAACCAGGTAGGTGGGGTGCCCCGAGGGGGTCCCCGGGGCCATGACCCAAACCCAGCTGCTCAGCTCTGGCTGCTGCCACCACCAGCTGTTACCCTGGTAACTGAGGGTGCCCAGCGCCCTGCTGTGAGCCGGAAGCCAGTGCCAACCTTTGAGTGCAGGTCTCGGGTGTTACGGGGTTCAAGTGCCCTCTTCTGGCTCGTTTTTGCTTTGGGATTTCCCACGTCCCCACTCTGCAGGGGTGCCCGCAGCCTCTCGCCTCCCTGGGGTGGCAGACTCATTTCCACGCTGGCTGCCTTCAGTTTCTGCTTCTGTCCGTTCCCCCTGCAGGTTGGAGGCTGTAGGGTATTTGCCTTTGGCACAGGCCTCAGTTTCCCCAGCTGCAGTGGCCAGGGTGCTGGGTCCCTGGGGCAGCTGAACATTGAGAGGCTGTGATTCTATCCAGGCAGGCGGTGGGCGTAGGGAGGGAAGTGCTGCATGGGGCGCCAGGGACCCAGGCTCCTTGTGAGTGCCCGGTGCTTGCCCCTAGGTGGCGCAGACCTGGACCATGCTGCGGATCATCTACTGTAGCCCTGGCCTGGCGCCTGCCACCAGCCTCAACCACAGCGTGGGCAAGGGCAGCTCCTGCGGCTTGCCGCTCATGAACAGGTAGACGCCGGGGGTGGCTCTCCTCAGGGGTGGGGCTGTTGGAAGCCACTGTCCATCGCTCTTCCCTGCCCCCAGCTTCAACCTGAAGGACGTGGCTCCAGGGTTGGGCAGTGAGACCAGGCTGGACCGTAGCAAGGGTGACACACGGAGTGACACGGTGCTGCTGGACTCCTCGGCCACGCTCGTCACCAATGAGGGTAGGCCGGGGGGCGGGCAGGGCGGTGGTGGGAGTGGGGCCAGGGCACCCCAGAACCAGCTGCCTCTGGAACGCCCCCCTCCCTTGTGGGCAGATAACGAAGAGACCGAGGGCAGCGATGTGCCTGCAGACTACCTGCTGGGCGACGTGGAGGGCGAGGAGGACGAGCTGTACCTGCTGGACGCCGAGCACGCACACGGTGAGTCGGGGCCGGGAGAGCGGGGCTGCGAGCCGGGGCCAGAGGCTCAGACCCCGCCTTCCCTGTCCCTGCCTCGCAGCGGAGGAGCCCGAGTACGTGCTGCCCCAGGAGGCCTTCCCGCTTCGCCACGAGATTGTGGACACCCCACCTGGCCCCGAGCACCTGCAGGACAAGGCCGACTCGCCCCACGTGAGCGGCAGCGAGGCCGACGCAGCTTCCTCAGCCCCCACGGACCCCTCTTTCTCACTCATCTCTGTGTCACACGCACTCTACGACAGCCGGCTGCCACCTGACTTCTTCAGCGCCCTGGTGTGTGACATGCTCCGCTTCTACGCTGAGCAGGGTGACGTGCAGATGGCTGTGTCTGTGCTCATTGTGCTGGGTGAGCGCGTGCGCAAGGACATCGATGAGCAGACCCAGGTGGGTGACCGGGTCTCCGGGAGGGCCTCCCTGCCACCCCCAGGACCACCCCCCGCAGTGGGTCCGCACCGCACCCTGCGTGCCGCCCCCGGGGCTCTTACCGCCCTCCCCTCTCCGCACCGCCAGGAGCACTGGTACACGTCCTACATCGATCTGCTGCAGCGCTTCTGCCTCTGGAATGTGTCCAACCAGGTGGTCAAGCTCAGCACCAGCCGCGCCATCAGCTGCCTCAACCAGGCCTCCACCACCCTGCACGTCAACTGCAGCCACTGCAAGCGGCCCATGAGCAGCCGTGGCTGGGTCTGTGACCGGTGCCACCGCTGCGCCAGCATGTGTGCCGTCTGCCACCACGTGGTCAAGGGTCTGTTCGTGTGGTGCCAGGGCTGCAGCCACGGCGGCCACCTGCAGCACATCATGAAGTGGCTGGAGGGCAGCTCCCACTGCCCTGCGGGCTGCGGCCACTTGTGCGAGTACTCGTGACCCGCGGGCTTGGCCCGGGGTGGGGGGCTGGGCGTGCGGACCAAATAAAGGAAGCGGGAGCCGCAGTTGGAGGCCGCCTGTCTCCCCGTCGTGCCGCCGTCGGCCCCGTCTCCGCGCTGGGCGCCTGGGGTGGGTGGGTGGCGGCGTCGCCATGGCAACTGGCGGAGGCCGCTCCCCCGGGTCCAGCGGCCATCGCTCCGCCTTCGGAAATCCCCCTCCTTCCGGGGCGGGCCAAAGGAAGACGCTTCCGGGCCATTGCTGGGACGACGGAGCTCCCGGCATGCCTCGCAGCGGCGGGCCGAAG
>NW_027529647.1:3899350-3903674 GCF_008692635.1 Crocuta crocuta
AGGAGCGCTGCGCGGTGGAGCGGCGGTCCGACCTCAGCTACTCCGAGTTCGTGCAGCAGTACGTGCGCCCCCTCGAACTGGCCGCCTCACCCTCCGCACCCCACCCCCCTCAGTCCCCGGAGCGCCGATGTCGCGCCCTTTTGTGCCGGGCGGTCCTCCTCGACCTCCCAAGACCCGCTTGAACTGAGGCGGGCGGGCTGGGGCGGGCAGGCGCTGGTCAGACTTGGCCGTGACTTCCTCCCTTCCAGCTACGCCTTCTCCAGACCCGTCGTCCTGCAGGGGCTCACAGACAACTCGGTGAGTGCCGGCGCCTCTCTTGGCCCCTTTCCGCCCTTGCTGGGCCCAGGCCTTGAGTCTTCTCCCCACCCCTTTAGCGGTTCCGGGCCCTGTGCTCCCGAGACAGGCTGCTGGCCTCCTTTGGCGAGAGCGTGGTACGGCTGAGCACTGCCAACACCTACTCCTACCGGAAAGGTGAGCTGCCCCACTCTGCTTGCCAGCGTGTTGCAGGCGGCGGCAGCAAGTCCTGACCAGCCCCTTCCCCGCAGTGGACCTGCCCTTCCGGGAGTATGTGGAGCACCTGCTGCACCCCCAGGACCCTACCGCCCTGGGCAACGGTGAGTCGGATCTGGCTGGCCACGGGGTGGGATGGGGGCTCTCGAAGTGCTCAGGTGCCAAAATCCCTGCTTCTCCTGTGTTCTCTGCTGGCAGACACCTTATATTTCTTTGGGGACAACAATTTCAGCGAATGGGCATCACTTTTTCAGCACTACTCCCCACCCCCGTTTAGTCTGCTGGGCACCACCGCTGCGTACAGCTTCGGCGTTGCAGGTGGGCGCTGCGCAGAAGCGGAGGGCGGCGGGGGGCGGGCGGGACTGTAGCTCGGGTTTGGTTAGCAGCTGCCCTTAACTCCACAGGAGCTGGTTCTGGGGTGCCTTTCCACTGGCATGGGCCCGGGTTCTCAGAGGTGATATATGGCCGCAAGGTCAGCACAGGATGGGGGTTGAGGCTTGGGGCTTCCTGACTGTGACACGGAGTGACCTTGCTGCCCGCACACCCAGCGCTGGTTCCTGTACCCTCCTGGGAAGACACCGGAGTTCCACCCCAACAGGACGACGCTGGCCTGGCTTCAGGACGTGTACCCAGCCCTGGCACCGTCCGCGAGACCCCTGGAGTGCACTGTCCGCACCGGGGAGGTCAGTAGCTGACAGGAAGGGGCCGCCGGGCTGGACCAGATGGCACCGACTAATTTCTGTGCCCCTCCCCCACCCCAACCAGGTGCTGTACTTCCCTGACCGGTGGTGGCATGCCACACTCAACCTGGACCCCAGCGTTTTCATCTCTACCTTCCTCAGCTGACCGGAGCGGGCGGCTGGTGAGCCCGGCACACACCCGCACGCACCCCTGTAGTGCTCACAGGTTTTATTACAGGACAGTGGGGGCAGCAGCCCACCCTCGCCTGCCGTTTCTGGCCCAGACAGGTGGAGGTGGGGTTCATGGTCCAGCAGCAAAACGGGTGGGGGTGGGGGGCAGGGATCTAGGGCCACAAACTATGTACAGGGACTGGGAGCTACTGCCCCGAGGCCCTCCCGGGCTGGGATACTAGGCAAGCGGGCGGCCCTTGCCCTTGCCTGGCCTCAGTAGTCCTCCACCCAGCCGTTCTCAGAGATGAAGGCATCAATGACCTCTTTCATGGCCAGGTTTGGGATGAGCTGTTCCTGGGTCAGGGGGCTCCGGGTGACAGGGTCAAAGTGACCCACGCGCTGCAGTGTGAAGGGACAACAGGGTCAGAAAGTGCTCAGCGCTTATGGGTCCTGCTCCCAGCACTTGCGGGCCCTCACCTGCAGGTGCTCCTCGATGTCCTTGCGGTCGTAGGTGATGCCACTGGGTGTGATGCATGGCTCCCGCATGAGCTCAAAGCTGATCTTGCCACACAGGTAGTCGGGGATGTCTCGCTTCTGCAGCACAGGGAGTCAGGTCAGGCGCCAGGAAGGGGACACTGCTCCGATTCCTGCTACCCAGAGGACACGTGGCCTACCTTTCTCTTCTCATCCACCTGGGAGAAAAGCTCGTCCATGTCCGCTAAGTACTTGTCCTGTGAAGAGGCAAGCAGCTACGCGTGGGCCAGACGCCCCATCCCCCTCTCCCAGGCAGGGGCACCCTCCCGCCACAGGCACGGGGCCGCGCACACACCCACACGGGCTGGGGCACCCTCACGTGCTTGGCCTCGATGCAGGCCTGCTGGGCCCGGATGTGGCCATCGTCCTCATCCCCCTCGTGGTTTCTCTGGCATTCTTCCAGCTCCCTGGGGGTCGACCAGGCGCTAGTCAAAAACGGGTCTGGCCAGGAGAGGCCACACTCCACCCTGACCTTGGGCTCGTTCAGATTTCGTTTCCCTCCATCTCCTCCCGCCCTTATTGGCCTTCAATAAACACTTGCGTTCTTGACTCAGAGTTAGCCCGACAATGCTGAGACTGGGGGGGAGGGGGCGGGGCCTGGGGCCTGCCGCTTGCACAGCCCACCTCTCCCGCTCAGCCACAATAAGCCGGGTGAGGTAGGAGTGCAGCTCATTCTCCTGGTGGATGCGCCGCTCCTCAATGCTGTTCCAGCGCTTCTTCTTGGCGATGCGCAGGGCACTAGGGATGTCATCCCCAAAGTTGAGCCGCTGCTCCTTGGCCAGGTTGTAGGCTGCGGGAGTAGGGGCTTCAGGTCACCTTCTGGCCAGACCATCCTCCTGGTCCCAGGCACCCCCGACACCTAATAACCCGTAGGCCCACCTCGCTGCAGATTGGCAATGGCCTCGTCATAGCTCTCCATCTCTAGCTGGCACTGACCCAGGAAGAAGTGTGCCTTCACAGACTGCCCGTCCAGCTCCAAGGCCCGCCGGCAGTCGGCTAGGGCCTGCTCATGCTGCTGCATCTTCAGGTAGCACAGCGCCCGGTTGGTGTAGTACACTGCCACCAGAGGATTCCGGGTCTGGGGACCAAGGCCGGGTCAGCCAGCATGAGGGAGAGAGGTCTGCGCGCCCGCCTCTGTCCTAAAACCTATCCCAGTTTGTAACCCAGGGCTGGAATCAAGACACTAGAAATTTCTCTGCTTCGAAGTTGCTTCACGCTAAGGTTCAGTGGAGGGTGAACTCCCGGTCCCGAGGCCTGCCTGAGCCCGCCTTCTTGACTCCCAAAAATTTTTGCCGAGGTAAATTTCGGAGGCCTGTAGAGATCCCCAGCTTTGGGCCTGGGGTTCTCAAGGAACAGGGATCCCTCGTCCCCTGCCCCGGGACCTCAAGCACCCTGAAGCTCCCACCCGCCATACTTCCCCAGCAACCAGCACTGGCTGGAGAGTCGCGGCCTTGACTCCTTTGGAACAAGAGCATCACCGAACTCTCAGGACCCAAACGCCCCCACGTACGAACCAGTAGCCTCCGAGGGTCCGGCGGGAATGGCCGGGTAGGGGCTCCCGGGAGGACGCGGGGCCCGAAGTCCGGGCCCCGACCCCGCCCCTCCCCCGGCCGGGTTCGCGGATCCCCTCCCCGGCGCGCGTGCACTCACGATGGCGCGGCCGTAGCAGGCCGCCGCCTCCGGATACTTGCGGCCCACGAAGAGCCGGTTGCCCTGCTCCTTGAGCTCTTGCGCGCTCGGGCTTTTTTCGGGGCTTCCGCCGCCGGCGCCCAGCCGCGCGCCGCCCTCCTTCTCCTCCTTGCCCTTCATGGCGCCGCGCGGCACAGCCCGGGCTCCGCTCCCAGGCTCCGCGTCCGGCCCGGCCCGCGCCCGCAGCCCGGGNGCAGGGGCGGCCGGAAGCCCTGGGCCGATGGTAGGGCGCACCGCCCCCGACGCGCGAGTCCCCGTCACCGCCCTGCCCCAGGGGCCGAGAGCAGTGCCCGCGGCCACCGAGGGCCGAGCAGAGAAGCACGTGACACGGGACGAGCTGGACCTGCTACCGGCGTGGAAGCGGGTGGTGAGGGCTTCCCACGTGTGGGGCGGGGCCTCGTGGCGTGGGGGCGGGCCCCCGGCGAGGGCCACCACCCGGGACCCCCAACCCGATCTGGCCGCGGAGGCGCCGCTTTCGGAGCTGCTGGGGTAGCGCGCGGCGCCGCCCTCCGCCTCCTGGGGGCCTCGCCGCCGCCCCGGGTTGGCCCGGAGAGCCGGGCGCCCCGGCGGGGTCGCGAGAGCAAGCGTGTTGGTGACCTTGTCTGTGAAGCCGCCCGTGGACTGGGCGGCCCCGCGCCGAGGTGGTCCGGACGCAGGCGGGGCGTGACGGCCCCGGCGCACGAGCTCTCCAGGCGGCAGCGGCGGGGGGGGGGGGGGGGGGGCCCGGGGGGGGGGGGGGG
>NW_027529647.1:3903683-3908680 GCF_008692635.1 Crocuta crocuta
TCAAGCCGCAGCGTTGAGCCGGCGCCCGGTGCGAGAGCACAGCGCAGAGGGCAGGCCCGTCAGAAGGCGGGGAGGGCGTCCGAATCCCGGGCCGGGCTGGCGTACAGGATAGAGTGGCCAGCGTCCTGGGCCCCAGACTGCCTCTGCCCCTCCCTAGATAGTCCCCGAGGGCTGTGGACCCCTCACCGTGTGCAGACAGCACTGTGGGCATGGGCTGTGGGGCAGAAGCCGTGCCCAGACCTTGGTCCCCCGCCACCTGATGACACCATGCCAGCCAAGTAGCACAGGACTCAGGCTGACTGAGTTGGCCGTGGTTCACCTGCGCAGCAACCTCAGGCCACAGGTTTCTGAGTGGCAAGCTGGCCAAGGAGGCTGGCTGCTGCAGGATCTCAATAAATGCTTGCTGAACTCTCACCTGACTGTGAGGACCACCCCACTCCCCGCTCACACCTGCTCCCCCTACAGCCCGCATACCAGTGCAAAAGAGTGAAGAGAGAAGCTCAGGCCGTCCACACGGAGGGAGAGGCCCTCACGGTCTGCTCAGTGAGCGGGAGGGAGGCCAGGCCCGCCCTCAGAGCCCCGGTGCAGCCACCTGGTGCTGTGTAAAATATTTATTCGTTTTCCAAAAAGGCTCAGACCGCAAGTCGTGGGGGAGAGGCCGGGACAGGATCTCCTCCAGGGCCACACTTGGGGACCACCACTGTCTGGCTAGGCAGTCCTACCTCCCCAGGGCCCGGGAGGGGGTGGCCAGGGCTGATGTAAGGCTTGGCCTGGACGCCGTGGGCAACAGGGCCCACCGGTCCCCACGGAGGACAAGCAGTCTTGAGATGTACATTCACAGAGGACGGACCCACAGGCTCGCCCGATGGCTGGCCCACGCGCGCCTGTGCCCTGGCCTGTGTGGCCCCCGGGAGCCCATCAGGGTGGTGGGGGGATGTGGGCGCCTAGCAGGTCATAGGCGAAGACATTCCAGAAGATGGCAAAGAGCAGGAAGGTGCCATAGGCAAGCAGCACCACCCACCAGCCACACTGGTCCCGAAGTCGCTCCTCGTAGCTGCGCAGGATGGTCAGACCCATGCTGACCCCGACCACTGCACCTGCCAGGTGTGCCATGAAGCTGGGCTGTGGGCCTGAGGCAGGGAGTGGTGGGGAAAAGCGGAGCCACACGGCCCGGCCCACCTCGGAGCTCACTGCAGAGAAAGGCAGCAGGTGGGAGGCACCGTGGCCTTCGGCTGAGGCCCCCCAGCCCCCTGACCCCCTACTTACTGCACACCAAGGCCAGCACCATTCTCAGCAGCTTGTAGGGGCACCTCATCCCAGCCCAGTTCTGATGGAGCGTGAGACAGAGGCTGTGAGACAGGCCCCGCGGTACCCTCCCCACGCCCGCCCCACAGTCTGCCCTGTTACCATGACGACGTTGGCCAGGTGTGCCGAGCACAAGGCGTAGACCCCACCAGAGCCCCCCACCACAGGGGCCCGCATGTCGGTAATGGAGACAGTCAGGGAGCCTGTGTGAGCAAAGGGAGAGCCGTGAGGGTGAGGCTCACCAGTGACGAGGCCAGGGGGCACGTGCCTGCCTCACCTGCCAGCACACCGGCCAGGTAGAGCAGGCTGATGCGGAGCAGACCGTGCACCATCTCCAGGGGCACCCCGATCATCAGCTGCAGGAGTGCGTTGAACCCTAGCTGCTCCAGGCTGGCCGTGTGGGTGTGAACAGATGCGAAGTCAGCTGTCAGGCCACCAGCCCCCGCCTTGAGGGACTGAGGCCTCCTGACTCCACCAGAGAGATGGCAGCGGTGGGCCCCGACTCACCCGACATGCATGAACATGTAGGTGAGGAAGCGCCAGGCTCGAGCGCGGTGGCCGGGATGGTACACGAGGGGGCTCTTCATGTACTCGGGGTGGTAGGTCTGCAGCACCCACTTGTTGAGACGGGCCCCGTAGCACAGGAACACGATGATCTGGGGGACAGAAGGGTCGGGGCCAGGGGAGGCCAGGCACGTGCGCGGCGGGCAGGGTGGCGGACGGCAGGCGCACCTGGGCGAGGGTGACCGACGCCATGAACACGGGGGGTGGGCAGCTGCGGTGCCGGTAGAAGTACCAGTGGCGGTCCACCTCCCGCGGCAGGATCTCGTAGGCAACGTAGCGCACAAACCGCTTGTAGACACCCAGGCCTGGCTCGTCCAGCAGCCCGTCCCGGGGCAGGGCCCTCTGTCCGTTGGCGATGGCCCGCTTAAAGCTGCTGGAGCGTTTACTGCTGATCTGGGGGGGGGGCCCTAAGCATGGGCCATCATACTCCCTGCCCAACCCCCCCCAGCCACCCTGCCCCTTTGGCCCACCCAGCTTCTCGCAGAGTCTGAGTCCCTGCTCCAAGTCCACACCCCTCCCTGGTGGGAAGGGCAGGGAGTGAGGGATGCCTGCCCACCCTACTCTGGCCAGGCCTGGGCCCGTACCCCTGCTGTCTGCCCGTCATGGCACTGACCAGGTCCACCAGCTCCTGGTAGCAGACCTGGCCCCGCTCGTTGCTCTGGGCCAAGGCCACCAGCATGTCCAGCTTGGCCGGGTCCAGAGGCAGCTCATGGCTGTGCACCAGGCCAGTGAAGGTGTCCGCACCGATGAAACCTGTGTTCTCGGGGTCCAGCTGCTGGGGTGGGGGTGGGGGGCCGCCGGCCAAGGCTTGAGGGTGGGTCAGGCCAGCTGGGACAGGCAGGCTCCACACACCCTGGGACCAGACCTCTGCACCCACATAGTCCCAGGAGCTGCCAGGACACCAGAGCCGGGTCCCAGACCTTCCGCTCCTACAGCTTTTAGGGGCCTCCCCACCTCATTTCTGCCCCGCCCATCCTCCTAGAAGGATAGGGCCAAGGTCTGAGGACAGTCTCCCTCCCGAGCCTCCCCAGGCGCCCTGGTCTGGCTAGCCCTCTCCTGGGGTCTCACTCAGGGGGCTAAGGTCGTGGGCGAGGGGGCTTGAGAGGCTGGGCGCCAAGCGGGGGCTGGACCCGGCTCTCTGGGAGCTCGGTCGCCTCGGCCCAGCCCAGCGGCGGGGGGCTGCGGCGGGGGCGGTGCCGGCGCCCCCCACCCACCCCACGCACCTGCTCCTGGAGCAGCTGCAGCAGCGAGCTCCTGTCCATAGAGNATGCGGACGCGCCGCAGGCAGGAACAGCCACGACGGGAGCAGGGGCCTTGCCTCGCCGCTCCGGGCCGGGGCCGCTCACAGGGTCACAGGGCAGCGCCCAGATCCCTCCCGCGCGCGCCCCTCTGCTTGGGGCCTCAGCGCTGAAGCCACCTCCTCCGGGAAGCCCTCCCGACCACCGCACTGCCTGTGGGTCCTTACCAGGTCAGGCCTCCCTAAAAGGTGCCGGCCTGCCTGCCAGACATGCTTGCAAGTGGGCAGCAAGAATGCACCAGTCTGTGGGCACCCAGGCCACCAGGGCAACTAGCAGGAGTCCAGGACGCTCCGTGCAGCTGACCCTGCTTAGTCCAGGGAGACCGACCCACAGCTGTGAGGTGGGTTCCAGTTCACTGTGGAGCCACGGACACCGGGCCGGAGCCCCCAACGCACAAGACTGCCACGAGCAAGGAAAGGTCGCTGCTCCCTGGGGGGGGCGAGTGGACCCCTCTAGCAACGGAGGTGACAGAGACCTGGAGGCCAGCGGGCCGGGAGGGACGGTGGAGGGGCAATTTCAGTCACCCACGACCCTTCAGCCGTCCTGAGCACCCTGTGGAGCAGGGAGCCCCCCAACCTCCTACAAAGAACATACTGGGACTTGGAGAAGGTGCCTCTTGGGACTGTGATGGCAGGAAGGAAGGGCCCCCGGCCACACCACGGGCTCTCTGCTCCAGACCCCACGACACATACTGAGTAAACGCCTGGGAAGCCCAAGCTGGGCCCCCTCCTCAGCCCTGCAGGCTGGGGCTGTCTGGCTGCCCCCTGCCCAGTGGGGCCGCTGGTCAGTTCGTGAGGACACAGGGCAGATCCCCCAGGCCGGGGCCCGACCTGCGCACCAGAAGCGGGACATCTGGGCACGCCCCGTCCCACCTCAGCCTGGCCGATGGGATGGGAAGACTGGGGGTGTGGTGTGGACGGGGGAGGCCGTGCTGCGGGCACACGCGGCCCCAGGGGGAGCGGCGGGCAGCAGGAGGCTCTCAGGTATCAGATGCCCTCTGGGTCAGCGTGGACCTTTAAGGGTGCAGAGGCTGGCAAGCTGCACATGGGGCATGAGTGAGAGCCCGGAGTGAGGCTCCAGGCCTGGAGGAGGCATGGGGGGGTGTCAGTGGTGAGCTTTCAAACCCATGCGAGACAAAGGACACATTTTAAGTGGATTCAAGAAAAGTCGTCTTCAGAAAGCAGGATTCGAGATGCAAAAGACACCAGCGAAGTTTAATCAGGAAACCCACGCTGATGCCTTCTGTGAGGGGCGCGGCACTGGACCCACCTCCAGACCAGGGAGGAGGGCCACACGGTGCCACACCGCTTCCTGCCCCCCCTCTGCCTCGGGCCCAAAGTTCTGTCTTCGGTTGCCCTTCACACCCACTGGCTGCCTGGGACCAGAAAGGTGTGGAGCCTTGAGAATTACTGGAGTCTGTGGTCACTGGCCTCCTCACCCATGATGCCCAGTGGCCCCTGGACCTGGGGACCCACCTATACATCTCGGGGCAGGGGCAGGGCAACAGGCAAAGTGTCCCCAGAAACCAGTTTCAGGGAGAAGTAGGCTCCCTCGAACAGGTGGCCCCAACACCGGCACCCGGGGGCCCCTGAGGCCTCATCGGCTCTTCACCAGGGCCCTGTAGAGTGAGAAGCTGAGGACAGCAGTGACGGCAGCCCCGATGACCCCCAGTGTCACCCGAAGCCAGAAAGAGGTAGAGTGCGGCTCCCCGTGGGCCAGGTGCCTGCAGGAGAGAGAAGCCGGCTGGAGGCGCCCCAGGGATGCCGCCACAGCCCCCGCCCCGCCTCCTGGCGAGTCAGAGCCCGCTGGGCTGTCAGCGTGGGGGCGAGG
>NW_027529647.1:3908773-3930270 GCF_008692635.1 Crocuta crocuta
CGCCGCGACACCACGGCGGTCCTGCTCCTCCGGTGACAGAGGCTGTTGGTCACCGGGGCCGGGGACCTGCCTCCCACCACAGGGGCTGTGCACCGGTACCCACGGGACAGCGGCCATGGCGGCGAGCCGGGTGAAGACAGCCGAGCTGCGCGCCGCCGGGCCGGTGCAGGAGAACGGGGTGGGGGCGGGCAGCCGGTGCCTGCGGCAGAAGTCGGCGGGGGCCAGGCCGGGCGGCCACACGCCCGCGGGCAGGTCAGCCTTGGAGGACACAACGAGGCAGGGGGTCTGCCCGTCCATGTAGTGGCGCTGCGGGGAGAGGCGCCGTGTGAGCATGTGATCCCCGGCGGCCCGGGCCAGGGCACCACCCCAGAGGGACTGGGGGCTGGGGTGGGGGGGCTTGCCTTGTAGACACTGGCACAGAGTGCAAAGGACCCAGGGTCGCTGCCATCGAACATCAAGCAGGCCACGTCGCAGGCAGCGTCGGGCGCAGCGGCCAGCAGGCTGTCCGCGCTCACCTCGCACAGCTACACAGAGGGTAGTCTCAGGGAGGGGTACGGCGCTCGGCCCGCCGGGCCACGTTGAGACACAACCCCCCGCGCGGACCTGGGGTCTATCCCAGGGGCCCCGGCACTCACTATCAGGTACTTCTCCTGCCCGTTGACTTGCACCGTGTTGATGGCGTAGACAGCGGGTTCCTCGGGGGACTCCCTGGGGTCCTGGCACGGAGGAAGGAGTCACCTGAAGGCGCTGGCCTGGAGGCTGCCCCTCGGGGGGGGCGGGGGGGGGGGGGGGNGCCTGCAGAAAGGCGGACTTGCCCACCGCGCGGGCTCCCACCACCTTGCACAGAAGGACGTTCCTCTGCGTCTGCCCCTTCTCCTGGTCCAGCCTCTTCTCCCGAGTGACTGTGGACAGACGCCAGGGTGTGACCGAGGGTGACCAGGGGGCTGCGGGGAGGGGCCGGGCTTGGGGCGACGGCGGATGCCCACCTGTGACGGCGTGGGCCTGGGAGTCCTGCTCGCAGAGCGTGGGGTAACCCAGGTAACCAAGATGCTCAAGACAGCGCCGGACATCCAGGTAGGTCACCAGGCTGGGGGATGGGAGGGACGTGAGGGCAGGGAGGCGCGTGGTCACTGCCAAGCGGACGGGGGCAGGGGCGGCACTCACGTCCACTGGGAGCGGTACCCGCGCAGGGGCAGCCGGCCAGCCTCCGTGGGGACCTCGAGAGGCAGCCGGGAGCCCCAGGGCGCAGCTGGAAACACGCTGAAGAAGCTGTCTAGCTCCGCAGGCGAGAGGCTGCCGTCGTGGTCCTGCAGGCAGAGGGGCTGTGGGGCCACGTGCCTGGTGGCTGGGGGGGCGGAGGGGCGCACGACGGAAGCCACGACACCCTCACCTGATCGTGCTTCTCAAACACCCTCTGCAGAAACTGGTAGCCGAAGTGGTTGAGCTCGGTGCTGCAGCCGGGGGGCACGTGGAGCCTGTCGGGGGGCAGGGGCTGTGCGGTTCCCAGGGTGCTCCCTGCACCTCCCGTGTCCCGGGCCGGGAGCTCCCACACCGTCCCCGCCAGTGGAGCGAACTGTGTCCGCACTTCCTTCGCAAGCCGCCTCCCCGTGGCAGGACAGCGCCGAGGCAAGCCATCGCAGCTGGTCACGCGGGCCCCCGCAGAGGGTCGAGGAGCCCCCAGGCACCGGCCTGACACAGGAAGAGCCCCAAGCCCCGTCCGGCACTCACGGCGGCACGAGGTAGTCCGTGGTCAGCTGCAGCGTGTCGCCGTAGCCAAAGCGCCGCAGGATGGCCCATGTGGTCTCATGGCGGCCTCGCTGGATGAAGAGCGTGTTCAAAAACAGGAAGCCTGTTCCCAAAGAGGCGGAAGGGCAATAGCGCTGGGCACGGCCTGACCCCTCCGCGTTCCCAGGGGCCAGGCAGGATCAGGACTCACCGTCCAGGGTCAGCCGGTCATCGCGCACGCCTCCCGCCACGTTCTTGCACACGACCATCTTCACGTCCTCCAGGGCCTGAGGGGCCAGGGGGCGCCCGAAGCAGGATTTCTGCCCCCGAGGGAAAGGCGCCATCAGCCAGCCAGCCGCTTCGGCGACTGCTCAGCGTCACTAAGGGCACCGAGGCACGGAGCGCGGCCGTGCCCACGAGGGGTGGGCACCAGCAGCAGGGGGGCCGCACCTGGAACGCGTTGAGTTCCTCGTCACTGAGCGCCTGATCTAGGTCCTGGTCTGAGAGCCTGAAGATGCGCATGAGGGCCTGGACACACGCGGGCCTCAGCTGCAGGGACAGCCAGCTCAGCACGTACCCCGCCCCACCGCCCCCGTCGGCTCGGCCTCCTCGCCCCTGCCTGCGGCCCACCTGCTTGGCCTCGGGGTCGTAGAGCGGGGCCGTGGGGTGCAGCACAGCCTTTTGCGCGTAGTAGAACAGCTCCGAGATGTTCCTCAGGTTCTTGGCAGAGCACTGGTGGCCACGGGGCAGACTCAGAAACATGCCCAACACCGGAGGACTCACAGGGGAAGACGCAGGCCCAGGGGAGCGAGGCCGCACCCACCCTCCAGGCGGCCTGCTGAGATGGGGGAGGGGGGTGGTGCCCGAGTGCGGGCCAGCAGGCCTGGCCCCACCCACCACTCACCTGCACGCAGGTCTCGACCTCAGGGAACTGGCTCATGACGGGCAGCACGGCCTCCATGGAGCTGCCTGGCCGCAGGTCTGACTTGTTGCCCACGAGGATGATGGGGACCCTAGGGGGACAGACCCCCGGTCACCGTGGGTGGGGGAACTGGCAGGGCCCCCCACCCACAGGCCCTGCCCATTACCTGGGGCCCCTCTCGGTCACCCCATTCACCAGTGGGATCCATTTAGTTCGGATCTGAAAAGCAAGGCCTGGGCGTGAGGGGAGGGGCCTGCCCGCCCCACGGCCCCACCTGGAACTCACGCCTAAACGGGGAGGTCGAGGCCCACTGAGGCGCAAAGTCGCTGATGCAGGGAATGCGCCCCATGTGAGCCTAGCAGCCGCTACCAAGGGACCTGGGATTGGCTGTCCGTCCCGTCTCCCTGTCGGGACGCAGGGTCACAGGAGCTCCCCGGGAAGCTGCAGGGGTCCTGGCGGGGCCCCAGCACCCAGTGTGGCTCTGTGAGGTTCCCTAAATCACTCATCAAGAGATGGGGCCAGGCATGGGTGCAACTGGGCCGGCTGAGTGTCCACCTAAAGTCCGTGCAGAGGACAGCACGCACGGGGCGTGAGCAGCAAGGAGCTGGGGTGGATCAGGAGCTCTGCCGCCTCACCTTCTCAATGGTGGCCTCCTCAGACACGTCGTACACCATGCACACCACGTTTGCCTGCGGGGAAGGGGGTGAGGCAGGGTGTGACCACGGGCTTCTGCTCCACATTGCCCTTGACGGGGCCGGAGACCTTGGAAACACCCGTCTAGCCTCTGCTCCCCAGCCCGTCAGCTGCTCCCACCTGGCGAGTCCTCCCCTGTGTTGCGCCGCAGCCGCCAGGCCCAAGCACCACGGCCTGGTCACTGAGTCCCCCGGAGGGCTCAGGCCAGGCTCCGCCATCCCAGAACTTGGCACCCCAGCCCTGCATTCCCTTGTCATCTCAGGCAGAGAAAATAACAAAGACAATGCCATGGAGGAGGACGGTGCCAAAAAGGCGGCCTCTGAGTAACTGTGGCCACTATCCTCGCCTGATAATGCCCCAGGTCGCAGTACGGGCTGCAGGGACAGCTACCGGCCCCCAACCTTCCCCAACAGGGCCTGGTTCAGGCACAGACCCTCCCGATAACATGTGAGCAACGACGACCTGTAGCCCTGGTCACACACAGCACCCGCCACGGTCCAGGGGCTCGAGCAGTGGCCTGGACAATGGGACGGCAGGGTAGGTGACCAAGCCATTGAGGTGCTTACGGGGTCACTTTGAAGAACACTGAGTCTGCTCCCCAGGGAGCAGGCAACGGGGGCACAGAGCCAAGGAGCTGGCCAGCCCTGTGGTGTGGGTAGCACGGCCCCTTTTCTCCCCAGCACCCAGCGAGGTGAGTCAGAGGAACCGGGCAACTCTCAGGGCTGAGAGGTCAGGGCAGAATTAGCGAGGCCCCTGGCACCCTGAGCACCTTCGTCTAATCCCTCGGAGAGAGAAGCGGATCAGCTGGAGGCAGCAGCCCCCACCCAGGCTCGAAGTGCTCAGCACCCCCTTCCTGAGCCCTCAGGACACGCTGTACCTTGTGAATCTCTTCCTGAAGCTCCTCTGCTGTCTGCTCGGCTTCTGCACAGAAAAGACACCCCACTGCAGACCGGCCCCGACGCCTGTTCCCCGGCAGCGGCACGGGGTGGCGGGGCGGGCCGGCTCTACCTGAATAATCCACAATGTGGGTGGGCACCTTCTCCGGGGTGACGTCCGCGGGAATGGTGATCTCTTCTGCGCGGGGAGGGACCTGGAAAAGACGGGGCGAACCGGTGGCCCGGGGACGGAGGGAGGTCGCGCCCCTGAGACAGCGAGGGGTGCGGCCGCGCCAGGCTCTTACCTCCGCGGGGAACTCCTCGCCCACGAGCGACAGGATCAGCGACGTCTTTCCCACCTGGGCTGCGCGGGGCGGCGCGGTCAGCGCAGCGGCCAAGAGCGCGGAGCGCCCGCCCCAACCAGGCCGAACCCTCGCCCCGACCCCGGGGGCCCCAGACGCCCCGCCCAGCTCCCAGGCCCGGGCGCCTACCCTCGCCCAGGAGCAAGATGCGCACGTCCCGCTTCATGTCGCCCGCAGGGATCCGGGTTCGGATATCAACCCCGATCCCTACCCGACCCCGAGCGCGGCTCCGACTCGCGCTCTTCCACTCGCGAGCACTTCCGCCCCCCCGCCCGCGGAGCCGCACCAACGAGCGAGGTGGGCCAGAGCGCCCGGGCTGTGCGGCAGCGCCCCCGCGCGGGCACAGCGGGCACTGCAGGCACCGCGCCGGAGAGATGCGGCCCTCGCTCCAGCGGCCGCCCCACCCCCGCAGCTCCGCGCGAGGCCCTGGCCCGTCCACTCTGGACAGGGAGCAGGTCTGGGCGCTCCGCGCAGGCTGAGCTCAGGCCAGGGCAGCAGGATCCTGGAATGACCATCTCACGATGCCAGAATGCAACACCCACGTTTATTTGAACTTCACAGGGCAGAAGCATAGAAAAGCCCTCAATTCAAGAGCCCTTTCTGTTAAGTTCAGGTTGATTTACAGCCTCAGGTCCATCTGATGTGGAGACACCCGGCCTAGAAGCCATCGTGGCTCATCAGGAGGCCCTGGAACAGCTCAGCTTCTCCACCAGGCCAGTCGGGGCCCGGAGCCCAGTGACTCCTCTATGGCCCGGTGGCCTGTGACTTCCCACACCAGGATCTCACTGTGGGCCACTGAGAAGAGCAGCCGGGCAGATGAGGCGAATCTGCAGAGCTGCACCAAGTCGTCATGCCCAGCAAAGTCCTGCACGGCCCCCGACTCACAGTCCACCAGCCTCAGCACACGCTCTGCGGGCAGAGGGCACGGGGCTGGGCCAGGACAGGCCGAGGGCTGCACATGCGCCAGGCCCCGTGTCTGCGTGGCTCCAGGGCCCAGGAGTCCCTTAACCAGTCCTGCTGCCGACGCCTCGCGGAGGAACGTGTGGCTAAAAGCCCTGTGTCCTCCACGCCCCCAAGCCTGCTACAGCTGGGGCCAGGGGCAGCAGAGCTAAGCGAGGGCCTATCAGCACCAAGGTGCCTCACAACACAGGGCTTTCGAGGCCCCAGTGTACGCCACCGAGGCCCTCTGCTGAGGCCCTAGTGCTGGGTGTAGCAATCAGCACCCCACACTCATTTCCGGATCCTACGACTCCCCTGGGGCAGGTGTCCTCACCCCGCTTCAGGGATGAGGAGCTTGGGGCACGGAGGTGAGAGGCATGCCTCAGGCCGGGGCATGGGTGAGCCCACTCGGCCCCACTCAAGACAGGCTGCCCACCAGGACTCACCAGCAAAGCCAATGGCCATGAGGTGGGCTCCGGGGGACAGGCTCAGGGACACGGCAAAGAAAGGAAGCGAGATCTTCTCCACCACCTGCGGGCAGCGAGTGTGAGCCTCCCCTCCCCAGCCCCGGGTCCCTCAGGCTCCTGGCACCACACGGGGGTAGGCGGTACACATGCCTGCTTCTGGCGGAGGCTGTAGAAGGCCACCTCTGGATGCACGCCGAGGCCCGCACACACCAGCAGTGCCGCATCCCAGGGGCAGAAGGCAGCAAGAGAGGGCGGTGGATGGCTGGGAAACTGGGGCGGGGGGGGCGCAGCGTGCTGTGGTGAGGTGGGCGGGCGCTGTCCCTGCCACCTGCGCCACCCGCTTCTTACCTCCGTGAGGGCAGGCGAGGGCGAGCTCAGCCAGTCCAAGAGCTCACAGTGGCCACGTGACCAGTCGGAGACCCAGATGCTGACTCGCTGGTCTGAGCTGGCGGCCAGCCACAGGTCGGCACCCTCTGCCCCTAAGTCTCCGTACTGGGGGGTGCGGAAGGGCTGGTGGGTGCCTCCTGCCCTGCTGAGCCCAACTTCCCTCCCCTGCCGGCACCCCCAAAGGCCAATCCCTGGCAGCTCGTGGGGCCACTTCACCTCTTTGTGTGTGCTCTGGATGGTGGAGATCGGAGCGCCCTGGTGGTCACTCAGTACGTGGAAGGTCATCCCCGTGCGGGGGCGGCTCACAGCCACAAGCCCATCCTTGTCTCCAGAGAGGACGGTCTGACCTGGGCCAGGCAGGGCCACACTGGTTTCCCTGAAGCCCCCTGCCCCCAGCCCAGAGGCCTGAGCTGGGCCAAGCGGGGGCTGCCTTGTCCCCCTGTGGGCCCCTGCCCCTCACCATCGGCAGAGAAGGCAATGGCTGTCAGTGCCACCCGGTGGGGGTGCATCTTAAGTTCCATAGCAATGCGGGAGACACTGAAGACGCGCAGCGTGCCATCGCTGTAGCCTGCCACCACCTGCTGCTCCTCGGGGCGTCTGCATGACAGAGGGCTCCAGGCCAGGCACAGGCAGCTCTGGGGACCCGCAGTGGGGACACATCAGCACTCCCCTGAGGGTGGAGGACAGGAGCCCAGCCCCATGGCTGGGTCGGACAGTGTGGGGAGGTGCGGCCGCCGCCAGGCGGGGCCAGAATGCGGTCTGGGCTCAGCCCCGCTGCCCCCAGTACCTGGTTCAGCACCTGGAACTGGATCAGGAGCTCCATGCTGGCCAGGGACCACACTCTGACGCTCCCGTCATCACTGCACGTGGCCCAGTGGGACGCACTGGGGCTGAAAACCACCTCGTTCACCTGCAGAGAGCCAGCCAGCCCCACCTGAGGCCGCGTGGGCCCTCGGGCAGAGGGCAGACACAGCAGGCCTGTGTCTTTTTTTTTAAGACTACATTTTTAAATGTAATCTCTACCCCCAGTGCAGGGCTCGAATCACGATCCTGAGACCAAGGGTCACACGCTGCTCCCACTGAGCCAGCCACGGTGCCCCAGGTCAGGTCTCTTTGAACAGAGTGTCCATCTCTCTGCAAGCCTGCATGGCCCCAGCCACCTCCGTGCGGCATAACCAAACTGTCCTGGCCTCCCTCCCAAGTGTCCCCACACCAGACCTGTGTGCCGTCCAATCACAAGAAGCCCACGGGTCAGTCAAACCCGACCGTTCACTTGCTAAGGCAGCACAGAAAGGAGCCGTTCCAGCAGGCCCTGGACAGCGGCAATGTGACAACGTGTGATGCGTCCCCAGGAGGCTGCGCGTCAAAAGGAAGACAGCCGGGCCACTTTCAGGGGTCTCATCCATGGCATCATCATTCACCCATGGCAATGCTGTTTCGCGTGTGTGTAGAGGGGACAGCACACGTGTGATTATGAGAACATAGCAACGTGGGCACACAGGCACCACATGCCCACTAGGCAAAACAGAAGAACCTGTGAACCATGAGATCATGATCCAAGCTCAAGTTGGACGTTTACCCACCCAGCCACCCGGGTGCCCCAAATGGTCGAGTCGTGAATATGAATTTCAAGCATAAATGTGAACTCATAATGCATCTTACTAAAAAAAAAAAAAAACAAAAAAACAAAAAAACCAACAACAATTTTGGGGGCGCCTGGCTGGCTCAGTTGGCTAAGTGTCCAACCCTTGATTTTGGCTCAGGTCATGATCTCATGGCTCATGGGATCAAGACCCTCAGTGGACTCTGCACTGACAGTGGAATTTGCTCTCTCCCTCTCTGTGCCCCTTCCTTGCTTGTGCGTGTGCGTTCTCACTCTCTCTCAAAATAAATAAATAAACATTAAAAAAATAACAATTAGGGCGCCTGGGTGGCTCAGTCCATTAAGCGTCCGACTTCGGCTCAGGTTGTGATCTCACGGTTCATGAGTTCTAACTTGGCGTCAGGGTCTGTGCTGACAGCTCAGAGCCTGGAACCTGCTTCAGATTCTGTGTCTCCCTCTCTCTGCCCCTCCCCCACTCGCATTCTGTTTGTCTCTCTCTTGTCAAAAATAAATATTAAAAATTTTTTAAAAAAGATAATAATCGAAAACTGGCTGAGCAGTAACAGGTCCCGCTGGGACTCAGACCATGACCTCTACGGCATCTCCCACGGGAGGGACCCTGGGCTCCTGGGTGGAGCTGCAGAAGGGCCTGGAAGCCGCCGTCCTTCCATACAACAGGGAAATCACCAGCGAACGCCAGCTCAGCTCCAGGACTCAGGACCCAAGTGTGCAGGCCCAAGTGGATGAATGAACACGCGTTCCACCCGGACCACAGGATGGTACTTGGCTTGACACGCTACAGTACGGATAAGCCTGGAAGGCATGGCGCTCAGCGAGAGAAGGCGGAAGGGAGCCCAGAGCGGGCGGACGCACAGAAACAGAGCCGGTCTGTGAGGGCCAAGGGGAGCGGCTGTGCGTGTTTAAAGGGTGGGGGGCCTGTCTTTGGGGGGACGGGTGCCCTTAAGTTCAACCATGGTGCCGGCTGTACAAGTCTGTGAATATAACAAAACCGCAGGCTTCCAGTGCAGATAGCACGGGGCACGTGGCCTCTGTTGCAACACGCAGCTGTCACCAAGGACAGACCGCGTATGCAATCCGTGACCACCTCAAACTCAAGTGTCTCTGACGGCAACCGTTGTATCTGAACAAACGAACAGATATTTAAAAAAAAAAAAAAAAAGGACTCAAGTTCTAACTCCTAGAGTCCGGCTAGAGGCCTGCTGAGCACCGAGAACGGCGGAGGTGCTGCACCCACGTCTCCAGCCCGCAGCTTGCACGCTTCAAAGGCACACTCGCCGGCCGCCGCCAGATGCTGAGACCCGAGCCACCACCAGGGACCCCCGGCCCGGGAGCCGGACGATCGGCCACCCCACCGCTCCTGCCTCGGCCGTGCCTTGGGGATCGTAAGCTCAGGGGGCCGCCTCTCCAGAACAGGGTCAGAACAGTACCACCTAAGCTGCACCCCGCCCCCCACCCCCGCCCCAAGCAGTGAGTCATTCTGCGAGGACGTCGCGGACGGGCAGGCGGTCCCCGTGTGCTTCCTGGTGAGACCCAGCCTGCTCAGCAGGCACCACGGGGACAGACTGGCCCTGACCAGGCGCCAGCCCCACCTCCGGACGTCTCGGACCCCGGGGAGCGCCAGGCAGACAGGCAAGGCCAACTGGGGACCGTGGAAGTTTCCAAACAGACAACGTCGTTTTCTCAGCAAATCAAGTGCAAGAGAAAAAGCACCACAAGAAAAAGACCAGAGGAGGCCCAAGGCCTGCGGGGACACGTGTGGGCCTGCGTCCGCGAGGGGTCAGCCTGCAGGGACACGTGTGGGCCTGCGTCCGCGAGGGGTCAGCACGCATCTCACCCCTTGAGCCATTTCCACACAACCCATGTGACTGCTGTGCTGGGACGCGGACCAGCCCAGGAGGCAGGGCACAGGACAGCATGTGACTTGCGACCCTGCCTCGGTCCAGCTCAGACACCCCCTCACCTTGCTCCTGTGGCCACTGATGAGGCGGGTGCTGGTGCCCGCAGCCCAGCTGACGTACCAGAGTGTGCCCGCCGTGGTGCCTGCCACGCCCATGTCCATGCTGTCGTGGAACACCGCACTCACGATGGCCCCATCCAAGGTCAGCTCGCGCTCCATGAACACGGAGCTAGACCTACAGCGGGGCGGGGGCGGGGGCGGCTTCTAGAGGCGGCAGCCAGAGCCAGATGCTCCGGGGCCATGTCCCTAGCCTCGCGCTACAGCCCACAGGGCCCCCCCCTCCGGGCATCTCACCTGGCGCGGGCGCCCTTGCGCCTCAGCTCCGGCACGGCCCCCACCGCCCACAGACGGAGCCGCCTGCTGTTGCTGCCGCTGACCAGCCGAGCGCCCGAGCACAGCAGCACTCCTGGGAGGCAGGAGGTGGCCTGAGCCGCTTCCCCGAGGTCTCCCAGGGAGAGGCCCGGCCCGAGCTGCCAGGGGGACAGGCTGCAGGCACCCACCTATCTCGCCGTCGTCCGCCTCCCAGGCCAGGAAGCAGCGGCTGGCACATGTGTCCCAGACACACACCTGGCCGGCATTGGAGCCGCAGTAGAGCAGCGGTGCGTCCCCGTAGCAGAGCGAGGTCAGCTCGCCCGCCCCCAGCTCCTCAGGGATGGGCTCCCGGTGCGCCTGTTGGAACACGGGGGCGGCAGGGGTCAGCAGTGTCGTGGGGCTGAGCCAGACCCCACCGCCCCCAACAGCCCCTGAATCCCGGTACCTGGGAGCGGACGCTGGCCCCACGCTGCTGCAGGAGCCACGAGGTGATGGCACCTTGGCCCACGCAGGTGAGCTCGCCGGCCTCCCTGGGGTTGAAGGCCACGTCGTGCGCTGGCTCCGGCAGGCGGACGGAGGACAGGAGCTCATAGGTGGCCATGCTCCACAGGGCCAGGGTGCAGTCACCATAGGCCCCTAGGGAAGACGCAGCGGCTGCCTCAGCTTCCTGCGACAGGCAGGGAGTCCAGAGACGACTACTGGCTGCAACCCACTGACCCAGCGTGACGAGAAGCGCGTCATCGGGCGAAAAAGCCAGGGCTTGCACCGCGGTGTTGTGGTAAGAGATGAGCCGCCGGCAGGAGCCCCCGGGCACGTCCCAGATGCGGATCTGGCAGCGGGAGGCTGTGTTGCCGCAGCCTGAGGCAGAGGCCAGGATCTGGTGGGCAGGACAGGGGGCAGGCAGTCAACCACGAAACCGTGGTCCAAGGCCCACCCTGGGTCCGCTCCCGTTCTGGGTTCTCGAGGATCCAGGCCCTGACATCCACTTGGGCCCCGGGGGCACAGGGTGGGGCGCGAGGCCAGCACCTGAGCATCATGGCTGAGGGCCAGCGTGGAGACCTCCTCGGGGTGGCCGAGCCAGTGCCGCTGGGCACCTGAATGCAGGTCCTCCACCACCACCAGGCAGCCACATGTGTAGGCGAAGAAGCCTGAGGGCAGGGAGGGCACCCCTGAGCCTGTCGGCGGGGACCCGGGGGCCGTCCTCCCCATTTGCTCGCACCTGATGGGCCCCGCTGGGAGGTGGCCCGGGTCAGTGTAGGGTGCGACAAAAGGCAAAAGGCATGCTACCAGGTGACGGCGCCTCAGCTTGGACGCTCCTCCCGGCCCACAACCCAAGCGCCCCACGGTGGCAAGAGCTCTCTCTGAGGCCAGGCCTGAGGGTGGGTAGAGGGTAGAGCTGGGCCCCTCCCCGCGGCTTCTGGGCCGGGAGCCGGGTGTGCTGTGGCCCCACCTGTGTCTGGCTTCCAGGCCACATTGGCCCGTCCGTTCCCATTGTAGCCCACGACGGCCTTGAGGAGCAGACGCTCAGTGCGGGCACCGGGGACAGAGGTGCTCTGCAAGGACACGGGCAGGACGCTGGTGCAGCGCCCAGCACCCTCCCCCACCCCCGATATCAGGCTCTTCCCCCTCGTGCTGGGGCCTGGGATGAGGCCTTAGGCTCCCAGGAGGCAAATGGCAGGTGCGCGGGCCCCAAAGCCCGCAGCGGAGGCCAGCGGAGCCCAGCGGCGCCGGGGCTGAAAAAGGTGGGGGCAGGCGGGGGAGGCGCCTGGGTGGGGAGGGCGCAGGGGCTGGAGGGGCGGGGCAGGGGGAAGGGAAGGCTNAGGGGGACCGTCCCCCAGGGCTACACCACAGCGCTTTGGGAGCCAACCCCCGGGAGACCCCAGGAAATTGAACTTCCTAGAGAGGAAGAAGCCTCCCAGAAAATGCAGGGCCGAGCCCCCTCCATCCCGAGGCCTGCCTGCGGCGTCTCCTTGTGAAAGGTGCCCTGAGGATCCCCCGCCCCAGCTGACCTTGACCAGCAGGGGCGACTTGTAGCGAGCCACGAAGTGCCTGTAGCAGTCTGGGCGGGCGGGCGGACGGGCCTGGGCTGCTGAGGTGCTCCGAGCAGCTGGCGGGGAGAAGGAAGAGGCCGAGCAACATCAGAGCCCCTGGGACCGTTCAGAGACAGCGTCTCGCACAGTTAGGTGCCCTGCTTGGACGGGACAAGTGTCTGACCTGCACCGCACACCCGAGGTCAGAGGCGCACCTGGGCTGCGTCCCACTGCTCACCTGGCCCAGTGGGGGCGCAGGCCAGCCTACCTGCCCGGCAGTGAACATCTCACAGGGTAAACCTCGGCCTGTCGGCACCTGGAACCCGCGAAACACCCTGGCCGGTTGTGAGAGGCCCCGCCCCGCCCCGCCGCCCCTCCTCCGCTTACTGGCCCAGCCACGGGGGTGGGGACGCATGCTGAAGCCCCAGGGGCCCCTGGGAGCCCCCCAGGCCCCATCTCCAGCCCCGCTGGCCTCTTTCACCAGCATGGGCAGGCCTGAGGCCTGATGGAGCCCCTCGGGGATGTGGCTCTCCTCCGAGGGTCCTTCTTCATCTGATGTGGAGAAAGCACCTGGGGAGGGGTGGAGACGGTGAGAGGAAGGAGCAGAGCTCGGCTGGCCCTGTCCCCACCCCTCCCCAGAGGTCAGGAGTGAAGCATGCTGGCTCCCCCAACAGTCCCTCACGGGCCCCCCCTTACCGTCACCACCCTCGAGGGGTCCAGCACGGAGGCCCAGCCGGAGTGGGGCAGCCTGGGACGGCACAGGCACCTGCTGCCGGGGGAGCCCGCTGGCCCCAGACTCTGTGTCCTCCAGCTGCCTCTCGCCCGGGCCTGGAGACACAAGAGGCCAAAGAGGTGCCCACACACCCCGGTTCTGCACTGGGAACCCCAGGAAAGGAAGGGGCCCTATGCCACCCACAGGGACTGTAGAGCTGGTCCCAGAGATCACCACAAAGCCCGCCACGCGGTGGAGCCACTCACTAGCCTCACAGGTCGGGGGCACCCCAGGCGAGTCTCCGGCACTGCAGGGGCAAGGACAGGGTCAGGTGGGGAGGGGGTAGCCGAGGGCCGGGGGACGCAGGTCGAAGGCGGCACTTGCCTTCCCGGGGGTGAGCTCTCAGGGGCACCCAGAATGTCCCAGACGAAGATGGCATCTGCCACACTGAGGAGCTGCTGCTGGTCAGGGGCGAAGGCCACAGCGCGCACGGGCTCTGAGTGGCCGATGTAGACCTGGGGGCAACGGGAGGCATGCCCAGCGGACCTCAAGGCGCGGCCGGGGCGCCACGGTCCTCCCAGTGCTGGGACAGAAGCCGTGCTCCACGCTTCACGCAGCGGACGGATCCTGTGGGCCTGGCCATGAGTTGCCCGACCCGCCAGGCGGGGCCTCGGCAAGAGGCTCTCCGGGCTGTCAGGCCCCAGTGGACCCGGGGTGGGTGGAGGGTATCATTCTCTACCCTCCCCGCCGCCACCCGCCACGCACCTGCCTTCAGCGCCCACCTGATGGCCGGGGCTGGCCTTCGCCGCGTAGTCCCACACCTTGATGGCCCGGTCAGCGGCTGTTAGCAGGAAGCGGGCGTCCCTGCTGAGCGCCAGGGAGGGGCAGGCCAGAGGGTGGACACCCAGCAGCTGCGAGAGTACTCGTGTCGGTGGAGGAAGATCAGAGCTCACGGAGGCCCCTGGACGGGGGAAGCCTCCCTTCCTCCCTTATCAGAAAACGCCCCCTCTGAGGAGCAGCGGGTGGCCCAGGGCCCCTCCACTCCTCGAGGCACTGCAGCCACTAACGCTGGGACCCGGAGGGAAGAGGAAGCCGAGCCGCTGACCACAGCCCCGGGCTCACCTCCCGGACCAGGCAGCCCGACGCGGCATCCAGCACCACCACCGTGTTGGACGACGTCGACACCAGGAGGTGGCCTGGGGGTACGGGGCCAAAGCAGACGGCCACTGCCGAGGCCAGGCGGCTGCTGGCCAGGGCTAGGGCACTGACATCAACTCGCAGCAGCTGGGGGAGAGCAGCAGGTAGCCCCCAGACAGAGCTTACACCCCCGGAGCTGGACCACAGGAGGCGGGCAGCCCGGGGCTCCCCCAGCACCCCCGCCTGCCCGCGGCTCACGCACCGTGTCTGAGTCAAGGCAGCGAAGCCCAGACCGTCTCTGGGGCGAGCGCCGCCTCCCAGCTGTCCCCCACTCCCTGTAGCTCCACACCAGGCCTAGGGAGAGCCCCTGCCCCCCGCTGCCTCCCTCCGCCCCGGTGGAGCCCAGGAAAGGCACGTAGCAGCCAGCCGACGGTCCCCACGGAGTCTGCTGGCCGGGCCGACACGAACACGTGGCAAGTTCCTGTGACTCACCTCCTCCAGTGAGGCTGTGTTCACGACGGTCACCACGTACTTGGAGGGGCCCACGAAAGCCAGCAGGCGGCTGTCCCCACTAACCACCAGGGCATTGGGGGTCGGGTGGGCATCCCGGCACACCATGTCGGCTGCGGGCCGCATGGGGGAACGTGGTCAACCGGGCGCAGAGAGGGTCCTCGCAGGAGACACAGGTCAGGACCCACACCTGCCCCCAACCGACGGAAATACCAGCCCAAGGCCTGGCGTGTCACAGAGCGACAGCCCGCAAGACCAGCACACGAGCGCCAGGACACCAGTGGGCGCTGGCTGCTGCTAGCGCGGCTGGCCATTCTCCAGGTGACCACGTGGCGGCCCCGAGTTACAGCGGCCACGGGACAGCACAGATGGCCTCGCGGGCTGCCCTGGAGCGGGCCGACTCCCACCTGGCGCTCAGGCCACACGCCTCCTCCTGGAGCAGGCTGGCACAGACCCCCACCGACCTGCAGTTCTGGGGGCTGGGGCACCCTAAACCACACCCAGCCTGGGGCTCTGGGTAGCGAGCGAGCCCCGCCCTGCAGGGACCTGCTGGGAGGCCGGGTAGGGTGCCGGGGGGCCTGACCTGTCACCCGCAGGATGCGGCACTGGGCGGCGGAGCAGCGGTACTGGGCCAAGGTGCCCCAGGAGCAGGAGCTGAACAGGAAGCTGCCGTCGGGGCTGACGGCCAGGCCGGTGACCGCCCCTCGGTGACACCTGTGCCACACAGGGACCCAGTGCCCTGACCTCTCACAGCGGGTCCTGGCGGGGGCCCCCGGGGGCAGCCGCGGGCCCTCCCCCGCCCTGCCCAGGTGCCCACACACCACCTCCGCTTCTGCCCCAGGCGTCTGCGGGGCTGGCGCCGGCGGGGCACCCACCTGTGCTGCACGGGAACCTGGGCGGCCTCCAGGCTGAAGGAGCGGACAGCCCCGCTGCCAAAGCCGCAGAACAAGGCCGGCCGTGTGGGGTGGAAGGCAATGGTGCGGGGGGTCTCCTCCGGGGACGTCAAGTCATACAGCTGGAGGGTGGGGGTCCGTGAGGGTGCATGGGGGCGGGGCTACCAGACGGCCTCTGGCCTCAGGAGCCCGGGAGGCAACCTGTCCCGGTGACCGGAGCCCTAGCGCCCCTCGGGCCCTCCTGTGCTCCATGCCTGCCTGGGCCCCACCCACTGGCCCAGAACCTTCCAGTCCCCGTCCCGCTAGCCACGCCTCCCAACCTGCTGCAGGGTCGCCAGGTCCCAGACGCGGACAGTGTGGTCCTGGGACACGGTGGCCAGCTGCCCGCGGCTGTGCTCGGTGGCCAGGCCCAGCACCGGCGCGGCGTGGGAACGAGTCAGCACGTTGTATTCCCGGGACGGGACGTCCAGGAAGCCCAGGTGGCCCGAGGAGGTGGCGGACAGCACACGCAGACCATCAGGGCTGACGCACACCAAAGTGACGGGGCCCTCGTGCTCTGCGGGCAGGGGGACTCAGCGACCTCCCAGCCCCTACCCAACCCACACGGACCCGTTTCCTTGCAGCCTGCAGGCCAGGACAGGCAGTTCCCCCACGACCACTGGCTCTTGGGCTCAGGACTCGGGCCCGTGGAGCCCCGGGACTGCCTTCTAGCCAGGGGCTGGCCCGGGACACACCCTCCCACAGCATTTCTGGTGGCCTGACAGTGCCGTAGCCCCACCTGCCTCTAGGAGCACGGAGGAGAAGTCCAGGGGCCAGAGGCGCAGGTAGCCGTCGTCGGAGCCCACGGCACACGTAGTCTGGGAGACGCTGAGGCTGCTGATGGAAATGCCAGGGCCTAGAGGGGTGGGCGGCGTCAGCCCAAAGCATCGGGACTGCTCCCCCCGTGTGGCAGGGGCCCGCCTACCGGCGCCTGAGGCCTGCTTCTGTGAGAGGGGGCTGCCAGGGGCCTGTGCGGGCAGCAGGAGGCGAGCATGCCGCACGGTCATGCGCTGGTGGTCAATTTCCAGGACGTGGCCGCTGCGGCTGCACACGTAGCTGCTCAGGGAAGCGACAGGTGAGGGATGAAGGGGCAGCGGGACCAGGACCCAGCCAGTTATGGGAGCGAGAGCGGGGCTCACAGCGTGCGGGCGTCCTGGGCCTGCCCGAAGGCCAGGTCAGTCAACTCCAGCACGCGGTGCGCCCCCAAGTCCACGGGGCAGGAACGCAGCTCCCCGCCGCGCAGCCGCCACAGCCGCACACTGCCCTGGCCGCACGAGGCCATCCTGCCGGGCGGAAAGCTGACACTGTGGACAGCCCCCGGGCCAGGCTCAGCCCCCGTCTGGGCTCCCGGGCTGCCAACGACCCATCCCAGCGGGGCAGGGGCAGGCCAGTCACCTGGCTTCATCGAAAAAGGCAACCTTAAATGCCTGGATGTCGACACCGGTGTACGTCTTTGCGAGAAGGACGGCCTCACCGCCTCGTCCCACCTGCTCTGTGCCCCAGGCCACCACCACCTGCGAGGAGCCCATACTGAGTGGCCGCACCCCCCATCCGCCTGGCCTCCCCCCGCGCCTCAGCTCTCCCTTCTTCCCACACAAGTCCGCCTGAGTGCTAGGCGGCTGAGGGCATGGGGACGTCTGCCTACGCACACCCCGAGGCGTCCACGGGCACTTGAAGCCGGGCACGCCTGCCGACACAGTAAACACCGCCCCGCAAGCAGAGGCGGGCCCCCGGGGGAACAGGAGACGCCTGGGGCACAGCAGACTTCTGAACGCGGACGCGTGAGAACGGCCAGCAAGGACCGAGTGCCCGTGTGAACGCCGACCCCGTCCAGGAGGGCTGAAAGCCTGGCGTACTACGTGCTGCACACAGGGAAGGGGGCTTGCCGGGGGGCTTTGCTTCCCAAGCGGTCTGGACTCTGCCCACACCCTGGCCCCGACCGTGACCCGGCCCCGTTACCGTTCTCCCGTGGGGGTCCTTGCCGACGCCGCAGAGCAGCACCCCGCTGCTGGAGAAACTGCAGGGGCAGGGCAGGCGGTCAGCGTCGCTGGGGCTGGCCCCCCACCCCCTCGGAGGCCCCGCGCCCACCTAAGGGAGCAGAGGGTGTGCACCGGGCTCCGGGACAGGGACAGGCACCCCCTGGTCTGGAAGTCCCACAGGCGCAGCATGCTCGCGGGCCCGGCCTGGGCTGAGGCCAGCAGTGAGCTGCTCCCATCCAGCGCCAGGGCAGAAACCTGGGGAGAGGGCAGGGTGAGAGACGGGGTCCAGCCTGTGGGCACAAGCCTCCCCCGGGACGGGCAGGCAGTGCCCACCTTGTCAGTATGGCCCAGAAAGAAGCGCTGCTCCCGGGTGTCCACGCACAGGACGACGATGACGGCGTGGCAGGGGTACACCACCGCAGCCCCGTCCTTGGTCCACACGGCCTGTGCACAAGGGCCGGAGTCTAGGGTCACAGGCCGGCTGGCCTCACCCCTCCCCAACCCGAGCACACCCCACCCTGTGCTCCCCAGGATGCATGCACAGGACCTCCTCTGAACGTGTCTGTGATACGAGACCCTGGGGCTCAGGTAAGGAAACGGCGGAGCCCGTGGAAACTGCTGGCAAGCACAGGGCCACAGAGACCCGGAGGTGGTGCCCACGCTCAGCCCCACCCGCCAGACCACAAGCATTGGAGCCTCACAGGGCCAAGTGCGAGTTCTCGGGCCGATGGAAGCCCAGGCACCCGGGCCGCTGCCGACCCAGCCTACGTCACGCAACGAGAAAGAGACGCGTGGACAGGAAGACCACACGTCCACTGAAGAAGCACAGAGCCGTGTGCAGACGTGGGATTGAGGGACTCAACACCCTAAGGAAGCTTAGGTGTCCACGTAGCCACCCTGGGGAGACGCAGGCTGCCCTCGCTGCCCCCTCTGTGTACCTGACGTGTGACGCAAAGAGAAGACAGGACCCCTCACCCATTTGGTACTGTGGCCCCCAAAGCCGATGACTCCCTTGAGCCTCAGTATGGGATCCGGGAGAAAGCTCTGAAATAGGCAAACTCACAGTGAGACCCCGGGAGGCGGGGACAGCACCAGCCTGGGCGAGTCCCTCCCTCCCGAGAGTGAAGTGGTCCTCCTGGCCGCCAGCTGCACCGTGGCACGGCGCCGGGATGCGGCCACAGTGCCAGACCCTGCGGGGACCCTAGTTCCTGCCCCGGCCAGGAGTCCCAGGCCCCCACAGACCACGTGGCGCCTCCTTACTCTTCGTTGGAAGACGGTGTCGCCCGAAGCCGTGTCCCGACTGCTCTGCTTTCTGCCTGGACGCTGGATGACAAAAGCTTATCAGAAGCCCAGCAGCCGCTGCCCACACCTGACGGAGGCCCCACCCCTCGAGACCCCACACGCTTTGTCCCTTACCTTCCTGGGGAAAGGCACTGACCTCGCTCAGGGCCACCGGCACCGTGGCCAACTCCAGGGAAGACGTGTGAGTGCTGTTGCCAGTGGCATGCTTGTTAGTGACCTGTGCCCTGGCCGAGGGCTCCTGGCTATGGTCACCGGGGCCATTCTCACCGCAGACCTCCGAGTGCTCACAGAACAAGCGGACCTCTGGGAGGGGCCTGGGCACGGACGAGGCCTGGCGAGACTGCAGATGCACAAGTGCGTGTCAGCACCCTGGGGCCACCAGCCACCGGCCCCGTCTCCAAGGGCACAGGAGCACTCACGGCTGTGGGGCCAAACATCCGGGCCACTGGGGACACGCTGTCCGGGAAGGGATTACTGAAAGCCACCGGGTGAGGGAGAAGCTCCAGCACGTGCCCCCGAAAAACTGGAAAGGAGCAAATGTGTGAGCAGAGCGCAGAGGCGTGGGGAGAACATGGGCCCGGGCCTGGCCCGCTCCTCCGAAGCCACGCCCACAGCTGCAGCCCAAGCTTCCCCCCGGGCCCCCGGCGGGGGGGAGGGGGGTCTGAGAACCACCAGGCACCCCACGCAACCTCCCGCTCGGTTCTGCCAGGCTCGCCACCCCCAAACAGTGTCAGCACCCACTCCCGCCACGCTGCACGTCCACGCTGACCCCGCTGACCTGCCTCAGGAGGGGAACGGCTCTTCTGAGCCGGCTCAGAAGATGCTCTGGAGCTGACACTTGGAAACCTTGGTGGGGCAGAGGGAGAGTCAGCGTCCAGGGACTGCCCTGCCCCCCCTCCAGCAGCCTCCTCGGGACAGGCAGGGCCGCTCACCGGACGTGGACGTAGTGTTCATGCCAGCTCTCCCCCTTAGGCACCGGGAACGCCATTTCTCGAGGTACAGGAGTGACAGACAGCTTTGCCCGCTGGGCCTCCACAGTGGTGACGGCTACGAAAGGCAGAACCGGTCCAAGGAAGCCCATCAGCTCCTTCTTCCAACACAGGCGAGACTTAACACCGGGTGATGACACGGTGTCGCCCGGTCGCCAGCCCAGCCACCACTACCCCTTGCCCCGCACAGGTGCCTTGGGGGCTGGGCAGCCCCAAGATGCCATCCCTCCTGCTGAGAACTCCGGGAGGGAGGGGGAGCGGAGGCTGCAGCGGGCGGGAGGAGCACAGGGCATAGGCTGTGGCGCCTACCAGGGTCAAAGCACAAATCGCTGGTGTAGAGGTTCTTGACGAGCAGACTGGCGCACAGCCTGACGCTCTTGAGATGGCCGTACCTCCGGTTCAGGTAGACCAGGAGGGTGTCCCGCAGGTCCAGCTGCAGGCACGTCCAGCGGGCACCCGAGGGGGCAACGCCAGCCAGGTCTGCACAGCATGAGCCAAGATCAGTGCCTGTGGTCTCACCGGCCGGCCCGCGGCACTCCGCTTCGCCACAGCCGCACGGGCCCCCCCGCACGGCCGGCCCGACTCCCTCCCTGCTCCCAGGCTGCCTCTCCGGGACCACCACGGGGACCACGGTATCGCGCTCACGCCCTGGCTCCACAACACCTTTCCTAGGCCCGGCCTCACAGATGAAGGGAAACTGAAGCCACGTGGCCGTAGACTTGAACTCCTTGAAGAGGCTGGAGAAGGACACACGGATGACCTGGCTGTCCTACGGGGCGGAGCGTGACCATGAGAAGACAAGCAGGGCTCAGGAGCGCGGCACCCCTCCCCAGCCCCCACTCCTGGGCTCGCACCTCAGTGGCTACGTCCAGGTGAATGACGAAGTGCTTGGGGGGCAGGGGCCTGAAGAGCACGTACAGGTACCGCCCCGTCAGCCCTAGGGACTGGGTGCTGGTCTTGGGGAGCTGAAGGTAATTGCTGGCAGAGACAGAGCCCTGGATGCGGTACACAGTGCACTGGAGAGTCTTATCCTGAAGAGAGAGAGACAAAGCAGCACACACGTGACCCTTGGCGGTTCTACGAAACGTCCCAGGGGAGAATGCGTCCCCGCTGCCGCCGCCAAGTCCCCCGTCCGCTTACTGTCACAGGAGCCACGTCGCCTTCCTTCGTGGACCGCTTCCACTCGCCCACTTTGAAGTGTCTGAAGACGTTGAGCAACGGCTGCTGCCACACTGGGGGGCCATGAAAGTATGAGGGCCCCGGCGGACACGAAGCCCTGTCCCCGGTGCCAGACCCCAGTGGGTCCTGCCAGGGTGGGGGGGCGCGGAGGCCCGTCTCGGGTGCCAGGCCCCCGCGGGTCCCGTGAGGGCAAGGCGGCATCCCTCTGGGGGCCTCCAGACCTTCCAGGGAGGGGCCAAAGGCCGGCTCTGCGCGCCCCCCCAAGGCGACAGCGACCCAGCGCCCGAGCCCCGGCCTCCCGCGCGCCGCTACCTTTCGCCATAGCGGAGCCGCTCGCTTTTCCCGCCCGGACCGCCGCTCGCTCCACGCAGGGCACGCAGCGCGCGCTTAGCAACGGCCGCCCGGCAACGGCGCCACTTCCGCCGTCCCGCGGGCGAGGCCACGTGACCGGGGCTGCGCGGGGC
>NW_027529647.1:3930277-3935598 GCF_008692635.1 Crocuta crocuta
CAGCACTGGCGCTCCCCGGGGTCCGCGGGGGTGCTCGGGCGAGTCCAGCTGTGGGAACCGAGGGGGCCCGCAGTGTTTGTGGGAGGGCGCTTGGCCGAATGTGCCCACACCACCACGGGCGCACCAGACTGGGCCCCGCTGCTGCCTCCAGCCCTGTCGTGATGCGTCCACACCTGGGCTCCTCGCTGGGTGCCGTCGCCGCAGGCAAGCCATCCCCCCAAGAGGCAGAGCAGTGTTTACCAGGGCAGCTCACCTTTGCCCAGCGTCCCACAGCCCTGGGGGATGAAGAGACAGGACTGGGCGTCCTGAGACTTGGCCCCAGTCCTGAGCCCTGAGCCGCTGCGACTAAATCCCAGGGCCGGTTGCATAACACTTGTGGCTCTGGAGATGGGGCTCAGGCACCTGCCAACAGGGAGAGGAAGCCAGGTGGTGCAGGGTAGGTGCCGTGAGTGACCTCCCAAGAAAGATGAGCTGGCCCAGCGCCCCGGGACCTCTGTCAGGACACGGGAGGGCCACAACTGGGCCGAGCTGCAACTCTGCAGCCAGGGAAAGGCTGGGCTGGACGCTGCACGGGGACAGGGGGGCCCCGACCCCACCCCCCACGCACCAAGTAAAGGCCACTCAGAAAGGGCAGTTTCTCGACTTTATTAGCCTGGAGCTCCTCCCTGCCAGCCCCAGGGGCTGGTCCCTGGGCACAGTGAGCAGGATTGAGGTCCGACAGTTTGAGCCCCTGGCAGCATGGGACAGCTGGGCCAAGGGGTCAGCAGGTGCAAAAGTCCAAATGCTGGCACTTCAGGTGTGGCCGGCGCCTGGCCAGACTCAGGGTGGAGTACGGCGTGTGCCTCAGCAGTTCGACAGGGCGCCGCGGTCCTCTCCTGGCGGGGGTCCAGCATGCGGGGGAGCTGGGCCCCACAGAGGGGCGGTTCCTCCCAAGGTGGCTAGGAGCAGTTAGTGATTCTGGCCAGGAACTGCTGCGCCCACCACTCGTCCAGGTCAATGGGCACGAAGTCTGCGGGCACAGTAGAAGGCTGGGCAGTGACGCTGCCTTCCGGGTCGGTCAATGGCTCTCCCTCTGAGCTGACCACAAGCCCTTCACCCAGGCCCAAATGTAGCAAGTGGGTCAAGTCCAAGCGCCCTCCCCAATCCCCTAAGGACTAGAACCCAGCAGGTCCCAGGTCAGGGCCAGAGGGAGTGGATAGGACTCCCTGAGGGCAGGGGAGGGCTCACTCTGCAGCCGGGGGTTGGGGGTCTTCTCCACGTACTGCACGGGCCTGGGCCCACTCTCGCCAGCCGGGCCACCACCCAGCTGCTGCTCCACTTGCTGCCAGGCTGTGGGGAGAGGGCAGTCAGACTGAGCCAGGACCCTGGCATCCTGTCTTCTACCCAGGGCCCGGTGGCCACCCTGCACCCCAGCCCGGAACTGGGAGCAGCAGCCCCCTGCGTGGTCATAGGACAAACAGGGGGGGAGCCTAGGAGGAGCCCGGCCCTCTAGCTACTGCGAGTCAGGCGGGAGTGGGCAAGAGGAAGAGGGGCCCAAGCCACACCCTCGGGCCTCGACACTACCTTCAGACACAAATCGGACGTTTTCCTCATGGGCCAGTGTATAGGTCTCTTGGGTCCCCTCAAGGGATGGAGATGTGGCAGGGGGCGGCCGNAGGAGCCAGTCAGCAACTTCCTGAGCCCAGGTGATGCCTGGCAAAGCTCCGGGAGCAGGTTCAAGCCGCACCCCCCACCCCGGGCCCGGGCCCAGCGCAGGCACCTCTCGACCTTCAGGGCAGCTGCCTGATGCAGTGGTGGTGGGGGCCGCTCTCCCGCAGGCCCGAGCCCCCAGCAGCCCAGTTCACACCTGAGGTCCCAGACCCCCAGCAGGGTTCCCTGCTCAAGGCACACAGGTGCTCTCTGTCCAGGGGTCTCAGGCACCCCTGTTGTCACCTGCATCCCGCCTCCCCAGCACCAGCCGGGCCTCCAGCAGCCCCTGTTCTGGCCTAAGCTACAGCCGGGTCACTCTGTCCCAAGCACAATTCTCGGCCATCTTCTTCCCCCACGGAAGCCTCTCCATCTCACCGTTGCCCCCAGTGAGGGAGGAAGGACCCCAACAAGAAGCAGGCGGTCTCTGCCCTTCTCTCTTCCTGGCCGCCCCAGCCTCCGTAGGGATGAGCCCTGAGTGATGGTCCGGCCGAACCACGGGGAGGGGAAGGTGTGACCACAGCCCCAGCCCGATGCTGCAGGCGCAGACCAGGCAGCTCTGCTGCCCACAGGGGTGGGAATACCGAGTGGGGAGGCGGCACCCTCCGGGTGAACCCCCGGGTTCCCGGGGCTCAGCCTGGGGGGCATGGGATGTCCAGGGAGCCGCTGGGCCTGTCCCGGTCAGCGGGGCCCAGGGCGGTGCTGGCCGCCGCAGCCAGCGGCAGCTGGCCAGGCCCCCGCACACACAAAGCCCGGGACGGGGCTGTGGAGGGATCGGGGCCGCACCTACAGCAGGAGGTGGGAGCCGGGAGTCCTGGGCTGCCCGTGCCACTCCGCCAGGCACTCGCGGTCCCGCCGGCCTGCTCGCCTTCCTGGGTTCAGGTGCCCCACCGCCGCTCGGGGGTCCTCCTTGGCTGAGAGGGCCACTAAAATAAAGAGGAGGGTCTTGAGGGGCACCGGTCCTGCCAGCTCCGGGCCGGCAGGGTCTGGTGGCCCAAGAAAATATAGAGGCGTTGGGGCTCCTCCCAGGCCTGAGCTGCACCAGCCAGAGGGTGTGATGGTTTGTCCTCAACTTGGACAGCCCCGTGCCTGCCACCCCCGCCCCCACAAGGCTGCAGGCTCCCGCAAAGTGGAGGCTGGACATCAAAACAGGGCAACAAAAAAGGGAATTGCAGCCAGAGGCTGTGAATCACAGGGACTAAGGTGGTGACCTGACCAGGGCGGCACAGGGGCCAGAGAAGGCAGGCGCCACCAGCCCACTGCCCAGAGCTATTTACGCGAGGCCCCTCCACAGGCCGTCTGGGGGAAGGACGCTGGCTCGAGCATGCACCTGTGGATGAAAGCCACACCGCGCCTCCTCCCAAGGGTGCTGCCCGCAGGCCTGCTCCGTGTCCCTGCTCAGGCCTACGTGGGCATCCTGTCACTTAGTCTCCTCTCTGATCCCCAAGGTCAACCAACCCACCGGTTTCCAGCCCGGGGCCCTGGGCTCCAGAGGGAAGTCACACACGGTAAGTGGGTGGCAGTTTCAGGACTCAGCTGTGCACCTGTCCGACCTCCAAGCCCACACTCCCAGGCCACCTCCCCCACCTGCTCCCGGGACCACAGGTGGTCACAAGGCGCCGTATTAACTTCTTCCCAATGACAAGTGTCACCTCTGCTGATGTTCTCTTCTCTCCTGTCTGTCTTCCCCTGGGAGCAGTTGCTCCTCGGAGGCGCAGACCTGTGTGGCGTGTTCACCACCACGGCCAGAACCCAGACCCATGCCCGGCTGGAACCCCAGCCCATATATTTAGCTGGTCAGTTGCCTCGCGCGCCTGCAGGGCACCAGGCGTAGGGGATACGGCGTGGCACGGTCACCCTCTCTCTCCCCGGCCAGTCGGGGTGAGGGAGGCTGGGCAGTGAAAAGGCACGACAGAGAAAACAGCGGGGAAGGTTAGGTAGGCAGCCGGGGTGCAGCTGCCAGAGAGGGGCACCCTGAGAAGGTGCTGGAGAGCGGGTAGGGAGGGCCCGCCGGCCTCTCTGGCCTCCCAGCAGGATCCTTTCAAGGCCGCTGGGACTGGGCAGGGGCAGCTCCGACAGAGGGAGGAAGTGGGGAGGAAGTGGGGAGGGCACAGCCAGCGCAGGCGTGCCTCACCGCTCCTCACACGAAGCGGACACGGAGGCGTGCGCTCCCTCGGGCCGGGCTGCTCAGCACACCCTCCTGACCTGCAAGCCGCAGTGGGCCCACCTGGCTAAGGGCCAGCTGAGGGCAGAGGTGAGGCCTCCTGGGGGCTTGAGGGCTCTGTGCTGCCTTTCCTGCTCCTCCCCAGCGCTCCCCGACTGTGCAACAGACGCCCCTGCACCAGCAACAGGGAGAAGGTGGTAAGCTTCTCCAGGTGGGGCACCTGGGCCGCTCCGGTCCCAGACTACTGGCCTGGGTGACCAGCGGTGGCCCTTCGCCTAGGTCTTGTTTACTCCTGTGGGCAGAAGGGCAGCTGTGAGGGCCCAAGTTGAAATCACAAGGCAATATTATAGCGCAGTCTGGGTCCCCGGAGGCACCCCCCGGCCCTGCTCATCTGTCTCCCCAGGACACACCTGTGGCTGGCCGAGAACGTTTTCATCACTAGCACGCAACCTCCAAGTACCAACCGGCCCCCAGCAAAGGGCCCCAGGGCAGGGTCTCGGCCCAGAAAGATCCTCACGGTATCACCTGCACCCTCCCCAGCCATGCCACCTTGTTATCTGCTGCCCGGACGCACGGCCCTAGTGCGGGAGGCCTCGGGCCTCTGTGGGCCTAGAAGAAAGGCCAGGGCCCAGGAAATGCATAGAATAAGTGAAGCCAAAGGTCCAGAGCTCGAGACAAACAAGTATAAAGGCTCAGCTCTGGGGGATGGAGGGGACCTGACCTCCAGGTCAAGGTCATGTGGAGGCCAAATTGGCAGGGACTGCCATTCCGGTGGCCACAGGGGTTGCAGGCTGGCAAAACTATGGGCTGTAAAAAGGCAGAAGACTGCAGGCTCCAGCACGCCTGACCGTCTGTGGGAGGCCTGCAGCGCCCAGCCAGGGTGCTGTGGGTGACGGGTGGAGGGGGCAGTGGCCTGGCAGGACCACAGGGAACCACGTGCACCTTCTCCCCCAGCCGGTTCCTCAAGGACAGGGCTGAAAGCGCCGGAGGCCTTGAGGGCCGCACCCCCGGGGTATTTGGCTCCTGCCCTCCTGGGCACCTCGCCTCAAACCTTGGCCTCCCTGCTCAAGGTCGCCCGGGGCACGTGAGTCAGCCGCGTGGAGCTCCTCCGACCCAGGCGCTGCTCGGCTTCCTCCCCACTAGCGGTCCGCCAGGACCCCACAGGGCCGGGGTGGGAGAGGGGTTCACGCACACCCAGCCCAGCCCCGCTTCAACCCAGCCAGGTGCCAGGTGAGGTGCAGGCGCCCAGGCGCGGAAGGCAGAGCTGCTCGCGCGGGCGGGGACGGACGCCCCGCCCCCGCGCCCGCCCCGAGCATGTGGCCCGGTCTCCGCGAACCTTCCCCAAGGTCACCCTCTCGGTCCCGCGGCGGCCGGCCCGCGCGTCTCACCTCGACAGGGGCCAGGGTCCCGGCGGCTGCGCCCGCGGGGGCGGTGGGGTCGGGGGCGCGGGCTGTCTGCATTTCAGAAGCTG
>NW_027529647.1:3935670-3941474 GCF_008692635.1 Crocuta crocuta
AGTCACCAGCGCCCCACCCCGCATGGCCCAAGGCCAAGGGCAGAGGCGGCGTACTGGGGCCTGGGAAGGCCTCCGCCGCCTGAAGGCCAGGTGAGCCGCGGCGGACGCGGGGGCGCTGGCAGGCGCTGGGGACGCTCTGTGGGGACCCTGTCGGGTAGCTTCGGCCAAGCTGCCTCCGTGGGTCTGGGCCAGTATCAGGGGGCCTTCTGGGCCTGTGTCTTGAGACTACAGGGCCAGAGCCCAAAACAAGTGCGTTCGCCCCTGGGGTTTGGGCAGAGACCTGGCGCCCTGGGAATCTCCCTTGCACTCCGTCGGACAGGAATACTGGGTGCACTCTGCTTCCGCACCCAGGCTCCCATGCAAGGGTCCGCCCCCAGCTCCAGGGAGGGGAGGCCGCTTGCAGACTGGGACCAGTGTGGGGGTGGGATCCTGGGGAGAGAGAAGGTGGGGGAGGCCACCCGGTTTGCCTGTTTCACCCCAATTGGAAGGAAGCCGTTACCTCCCACCCCCGCCCTCCTGGAGGGGTAGGGGTCTCCCCTGGAGCTGCCTGGTTTGTAAGGGCCAGACGGGCTCCCAACCCAGGGTTCCTGCCACCCAACTCGCAGCTGCGCTGGGCTGCCCAGGCTGTGGGCGGGGCCTGTGAGCCTGAGGACCTAGCGGGCTCAGCAGAAGGTTGAATTCAATCTTTAACACCCACCCCCCTCCCGCCCAGGAAAACACTGCCCAGAGTCGTCCGGGGGTCCTGGAATCCGCCCTCCAAGCTTGTGTGGCTCCCACACTGTTGCCACAGCATTTGCGGAGGCTCAGCCTGGCGGGCACCAGGGCCTGGAAAGCCCAAGGGGACTGGTCTCCTGGGAGCTGCCACCTGAGGGGTTCCTGGAGCAAATGCAGCCCCGCTTGCCCCCACGTCACCCTCAGAGCAGGGCCGGAAACAGGCAGAATGCGCAACCTGGGGAGTGCGAGCGCTGCGGGGTTAGCTCCAGGGGGAGGGGAGTGACAGCAGCAGGAGGAACCCCCACCCCCCGAAACTGCTCTGGGCAGCGCCCCTCCCCAGCTACCCTACGCACCCATGTGCCTGGTGGGAGGTAACCAGGCCTGCTCGGGCGCCCTTCAGGAAGTTTGTGTCCTGGGGGCCCCCTCCCCAGCTTCCTCCTCCACAGGGTGGGCTGGGTTAGGGGTGTGATCCCGAGAGGGGGGAGAGGGGCTCGTGAACCCAGCTCCCTGCCCCAAGCACCCCTGCGGCTTCTGTCCCTTGTCCCTCCCCACAGCGGAGTCCAAGCCAGCGTGGTCCTGCGTGAACCATCTGCCCTGGCTGCCCTGGCCCTGAGCACAGTTCCCTCTGCTCACTCACATGCTGGGGAGACAGCGCGGCGGGGGGCTGTGTCCCGAGGGTACGTGTTCCCGGCAGAGGGATCAAGGCTGCCGTGTGGGGAGCACGGGCCCCCAAGCTGGCACAAACTCTGAGGCCCCGCCTGCAGCGGGCACTGCCCTGGAGCCTTTGCGGACAACAGGGGCAGAGCAAGGCCCACTGATGGGCGGACAGGCCCAGCCACGGCCTTGACGCCCTAACCCTCAGAAGCTCAGGGGGAGATGAAGGTGAGCAGAGAGGACCCTAGGGTGGGAAGGGAGAAGGTGCAGGACAAGCTGGGGGCAGAGAGAGAGCCCAGTGGTCCTGAGGATAGCTGAGGGGGGAGGAAGGCGGGGCGGGGGGGCANGACTTCTCAGCCTCACTGGCCCATGGACACAGTCTAGCGTGGGGATGGAGCCTGGGGAGCTCCCCAGACTCACTCACCCCCCCCAGACCACACTGTCCTTGAGGCGGGTTGGCTGTGAAGCCCCTGCAAGGGATCGGTGACATGGCCTGTTGTTGGAGAAGCTGGGAATCCAGCCCGAGCTGGAGAGGGGCACTTGGGCGGAGGGGTGGGGCCTCACCCAGCGTGCAGAACAGCAGCCACCAATGGCTGGAAGTGCTGAGGAACCATCTTCTTTTAGGGCCTTTGGAGTGAGCAGACACCTTTCCCTTGGACTTGGCTTCCAGAAGCACGAGAAAATACATTTCTGTTGTTTTAAGCCAAAAGTTTGGGTTAATTTGTTACAGTAGGTCCAGGAAGCCAAGGGAGGCAGGGCTGGGGAGGAAGTGGCACCCCCAGTGGGGGTGGGCAGGGGGCAGGGCGTGCATTGTTTGCTCAGGGCTCTCTGGGCACTGGAGATTCTGTCACGTGGCTAAACACTCGTTTGGGAAGGTGGCCCGTGCTGTGCTGCGGAACCTTCCACACAGTGGGGAGAAGCTCAAGAGGGCTGCCTGGGAGCTGAATTCCACCTCAGGACACGGAATCTCAGGAGGCCCCACGCAGCACAGTCCATGGTGGGGGACGATGTGGGGAACAAAGGCAAATGAAAGATTAAATTTTTTACAACTTACAGCCCATCGACAGGTCCTTGCAACCAGCAGAGTGACCTTCCCTTGGGATCTCAGCTGCCACCCCGATGACACTTTGCTGGAGGCAAAAGGCAATCTTAGTCTGACACCCCCGATCCCGTAAGTCTACTTTAACACATAAAAATTCTTCTGGAAACTTCCCTTGTCTTTTCCTGCCCACGATATATGTTGGCAACCATACTCCAAGCTTACGGCCCTCTGATCCACACCTGCACGGTCTCACGGCTAAGGTTTTACTGGACAGTAGTGATGACCCTTCCCTAACAACCTGGAAACCTTGCTTCCAGAATTCCCTGGAGACTTACACTATCCCTAAACCCCACCCAGCGTGAAAGTATATAATCGATTGCTCCTCACAACCCCCGTGCGGCTCTTTCTGCCCACAAGTCCTAGTCCTGTGTTTTAGTAAAACCACGCTTTTGCACCAAAAACATCTCAAGAATCCCTTCTTGACCATCGGTGCCGAACCCCAATATTTTCTCCATTAGGGGGCACTTCGAGGGGTCCGCTGTTTAGCATTTGCTGGGGGGCCTGGATCCTCCCAGAGTCTGACACATATCTATGGCTTTCCAGAACGTGTGTGTTCACAAGTGTACACACAAGCCTTCACACGTATGTGCGCGTGCACACACACACACACAACGCAGGAAAGGCTAGACGTCTGCCTTCTCCAGCTCCGAGCTGGGTGGGTGCGGAGCGCAGGGGGTAGCTCACGTGGCCTCCAGCCCCGAGTGACAGGTACGGCAGTCGGGTATCAACCTAAGGTCAATGCTGTTGGAGCCTCTGCTGGGTGTTGGGACAGCTTCTGACGCCAGGCCACGGGACAGACGCCAGTCTGTCGGGTTCCTCCCCTCTCAGAACACCTGGGGTGAAGGAGGCAACGTTTTCTGTACTTTCAACACTTCCGACACCAAGTGTGGGTTTTCCTCGCCAAGTAGTTCTCTGCAGACACCGACGGGGTGTCCTACACCTTAACTCAGTTCTGACACTCTCACCTGGTATTATGCAGACCCCCAGGTAAAGGCCCAGTCCTACAAAACCACCCCACTTCTGACGCCAGTCACAAATCCAGGCTGTCACCTGTGCGTCTGATCCACCAGCTGTAAGTCGGGGTCCTGGCTTCCCCCCTTCTCGGGCTCCATAATTTGCTGGAAAGGCTCACAGGACTCAGGGAACCCCTCACTCATGTTTACTGGTCCATCAAGGATTCCACTCTCGGGAACAGAGGTGGAAGAGACGCACAGGGCAAGGGGTGGGGAAAGGGCGCTGCCCAGGGGTGGGGGGTGCTGCCACCCTCCCGGGTGCCACCCTTCACCTGCCCAGAGGCTCCGGAGCCCCTTCCTTCCGGGGTGTTTTGTGGAGGCCCTGTGACACAGGTGTGTTGATGAGCTCATCAGGCCTGGGTGGTGGGCTCGGTCTCCCACCTGCTAATCACAGGTCGGGTCCCCTGGGCACCGGCCCCCAAGCTCCGACGGTCGTTGTTGTTGGGAACTTGTCAGGTTGAAAGAGGCCTGTCATACCTGAGAGCAGATGCTCGTCTCGGGGCCCACACACGGAAGGAAATGGAAAATGCACAGAGGACACCCAACGTGGCGGGAGGCGAAAGGGCACCAGGAGAGGAAAGCGCGGGGCTGTGAAATGGTGCTCACGTGCAGAGTGCCCGGGGGGGCTGCCTGGAGGCGGAGGCTGCCGGCTGAGCGGCACCTTCCCAGGGGGCCTGTCCAGAGGGCCAGCTCCACGCCCCTTCCCCACCCTAAGCTGCAAGACTGCCCTCCTCCCCTGACCAAACGCACACCTCGGCCCCTCCACAATCCCAGGCTGAAGCCCCGGGCAGCGCCACCCTCTGGGCCCCAGGCGGAGTGACGCCGGCTCCGGGGTTCACTGCTGAGACGCTGCCCACCCAAGACGAGAAGCTGGCCGCTGCCCAACAGGCCCCTCGGGGGCNGGGTTCGATTCCCGGGCGGCGCAGCAAGAGTTTTTCTTTTTAGTTTTCTCCATGTTGACAAATTAACTCGCTGACGACTGCGATTTCAAAAGAACCAGAAACCACGAAGCGCCCATCGTAGTGCAGCGCGAACGAGACAGTTTCAGAGAGTGACAAGAGCTATGAAAACGCTAGAGCGGCCATGGGCGACTGGGAGCTGAGCTGATGGTCACCTGATGGTCACCTGTAAACTAGTGACTCCAGCTCCCCTCCCAGTCCCTTCGCCGTGGCTGGCGCTCCCGGTNGCTGGTGGCTGCGGCCGCCGAGCGGAACAAGGAGCCCATCCTGCGCGTGCTGCGGCAGTACATGGACCCTGCCCAGCGCGGCGTTCGAGTGCTCGAGGTGGCCTCCGGCTCCGGCCAGCACACGGCCTACTTCGCGCGGGCCTTCCCCCACGCCGAGTGGCAGCCGTCCGACGTGGACCAGCGCTGCCTGGACAGGTGCGCAGGGGCGCCCGGAAGGCGGGATCCCGGCTGGTGAAAGTGGGGGGGAAGCAAGGACAGGCGGAGCAGCGCCTGTCCCGCTCTCCAGATTCCCCACGCCACCCAGACCCCTCCAAGCTCCCCCAACCAGGTGCTGCCCTTCCACAGCATCTCGGCCACCACTCAGGCTCAGGGGCTGTCCAACGTCAAGGCCCCGCTGTACCTGGACGTGACCTGGGATTGGGAGCATTGGGGCGGCATCCTGCCCCAGTCGCTGGACCTGCTGCTCTGCATCAACATGATCCACATCAGCCCCCTGAGCTGCACCGAGGTCTGTGGAAGCAGGGTGGCGGGCTTGCCCCGCATCTCAGGTGGGGCACTGCGGGCTCTTTCAGGTGCCCGGGGGAGAGAACGACCCTCACCGACATCGTGTGTCCTCACTCCCCAGGGGCTCTTCAGAGCAGCGGGACACCTGCTCAAACCCAAGGCGCTGCTGATTACCTATGGGGTTAGTGTCCCTGCCGGGGGTGACGGCCTCCCCTGGGAGGCCAGCCCTGACCCTGACCCCAGTCTAAGCTGAGCCTCCTCTCTGGACTCTCTCCTTTTGGTTTCAGTATTTTCAGTTACTTTCTCCCACCACAACCTGTCACCACTAAAGCCCACCCAGGGTCTTCTTTCTCGAACACCCCTCTGGTCACCTGCCAGGCTCCCTGCAACCCCTTGGCTCACCAGCTGGTCCTCAGCTGGCCCCCCATCTTGGGGGCAGGGAGGGCTGTGTTCTTTTCTCTCTCTGAGTGCCAGCGTGCTCACTGAGGAATGGCTGACCGCGTGTCTGTGGGTGGCGGGCAGAGCTGTCTTCCCGTCTCCACAGCCTTATGCCATCAATGGGAAGATCGCTCCGCAGAGTAACGTGGATTTTGATCTCACTCTTAGGTGCAGGTCAGAGCTGGATACTTGG
>NW_027529647.1:3941539-3984226 GCF_008692635.1 Crocuta crocuta
GGTGGGCTCGGTGCTACCCCCCAGCCACAAGTCCACCTTCTCCCCCACCTCCTTCCCGCTGCAGGAACCCTGAGTGGGGGCTGCGGGACACAGCCCTCCTGGAGGACCTGGGCCAAGCCAGTGGCCTGCTCCTGGAGAGGATGGTAGGTGGAGAGGGCTAGGGGCACAGGTGACCTCCCTGGGGACCAGGGGCAGCTGCTCCAGCCACAGCATCTTCCCCAGGTGGACATGCCAGCCAACAACAAGTGCCTGATATTCCGGAAAGAGTAACCTCCTCCTGCATGTTTGTGTCTCCACCAAGGCCGGTTCTGGAACAAACCCAGATGCCAGCCTGTGCCTCCCGGGGTTGGGCCGTGAGGGCTGCCCTTGCCCGGTCTGGGGGCTCTTGGCTGGTGGCCACAGGGCTGCTTAGAACCTGGGAATAAAGAGTTTCTTACTGCTCGTTGCCGGTGTCAACGAGGCCTCCTCCTGGAAGCACTCGCGGTGGTGCTGGGAGGGCAGGCTGTGTCTCCGAGGTTTCAGTCCNTTCCCGCAGGAGGAGGCGCCCGTCGCGGGCTGGTCACGGCTTGTTCTCCTGCAGGGACGTGGGAGGTTCCCGAGGAGGGAACTTGAAGCGGAGCCAGTGCTCCAGTGTGGCAGCGGGCGACCAGCTGGCAGGGCAGGCTGAGGGGGGTGAGGGGCCCACCGGGAGGTCCGGCACCCGCAGGCCGTGAGGTCAGGCTTTTTATTCAGCGGGACAGGAGGGCAGGGTGGGCAGACACGGGCAGGGGTGAGGCTAGTCCTGGAAGCGGTTCAGCAGCTCACAGGCCTTCTTCTCGAGCAGCTCCGAGATCTTTTTGACGCGTTTCTCACTTGCGGCGCGGACGTAGCTGCCGGCGTCCAGCACCGCCACGCCGTCGCGCACCTCCCCCATGATGACCAGCGGGCCGTCGCCAGCCGTCACGTTGGGGCAGGGGCAGGTCCAGTCCATGCCGCTCAGCGTCATCTCCAGGTACTTGGTGCCCAAGAACCTGAGGCCCATCTTGTCGTCCTTGAGCACCTCGTCCAGGGCCACGCGGGCGATGCCGCCGCCCCCCACCTCCGGCTCCTCCAGCACCTCCGTGAGCCGCCCCACGATGGCGAAGTCGCTGCGGCACAGGCTCAGCGCCAGCTTGCTCCGGAGGCGGCAGGCCCGGCAGGGCGGCGTGCGCGGCACCGGGCAGGCATCCTCACAGCTCGCGCGGCTCTCNGCCAGCCGAGGACGTGCTTGCAGGGCACGACGTGCAGGCGGAGGCCACGCAGGCAGGCCTCTGCGTCCATGTAGCAGCGGTTGTAGTAGGTGAGGCCGTCGGAGGCACAGGTGAAGCTGGGCTCCTTCTCGCAGCGGTCACGGCAGCGGCACACGGGCTGGCCGTCCCAGATGTCACAGTCGGAGCCCTGCTGTGCGCACGTGAAGCCCTCGCAGGAGGCCAGCGGCGTGGGCACGGCCGGGCTGCCGTCAGGGAAGCGCGCCGCCACGCAGCTCTGCAGCCCGCACACGTTGGCGCAGCACTTCTCGGAGGCCTGGCAGTCCTGGGGGGCGGGGGTCAGCTCAGCGGACACCCTAGCTCTGCCCAGCAGCCCGTCCAGAGGGGAGCGGGCCGAGCCCCTGCTGCCCCTCCCCGAACCTGTCTCCCCTACGGGAAGCTCAGAGGGTCTGCGGAAGTTTCCTTCCTTTTCTCTAGGATGAGCTACAGCTGCCAGCCGCCCAGCGGGCTGTCACAGGCGTTAGCTCACTGCGCCTCACGGCGTCGGCAGACCACCCCCCTACGAGGCAGGCTTTACGTTCAGATGAGGGAAACCGAGGCCTGGGGTGGGGTGTGTAATGGGCTCAAGGCCGCTGCAGGTGGAGCAGGGGCAGACGTCCCGCGTGGGCCCCTGCTTTTCTGGCCTGCTGGTCCTGAGAACAGCTGCTCCCAGGGTGGGGGCAGGTGGCTTTGGGGAGTGAGGAGGGGGCACTTAATCTTCAGACACGTGAAGGAGAAGACCGGGGGTGTTCCCTGGGACCCTGGTATGTGCAACAGCCTGAAACCAGCAGCAGAGCGTGGGGGGCCTGAGGAGAAAGTAGACTCCCAGGATTGGGGCTGCAGTGCGGCTGCTGGGGTCCCCCTCTGCGGCCAAGGCCTGGCTGCAGGGGTAGGGTCTGGGCTTCTCCCGGGCTGACCAAGCCTCCAAGGTGCCCGTCCCCCCCCCCCCCCCCCCCCCCCCCCCCCCGCCCCTCGATCAGGGCCGGTGGGGATGGTGCCTCTGCTTACCTGGTCCCTGACGCACTCCCGCTCACAGGTGCTCTGGGCATCCACCCACAGGTTGGGGCTGAGCTGGTTGGGGCACACGCCTGGGTGGCTCCCGGGTCCTGGCGGCAGGCTGGCCCCCAAGGTCAGCCCAACCACGAGGAGCGGCAGCAGGAGTGGCCTCGGGGCCAGCATGGGGACCGCCAGGCCAGGAGGCGGGGGATGTGACCACCAGTCCCTCCTCAGGCCCTTCCCAGCCTCCTCCCTGAAGGCATCTACCTTCCCAGGCCCGTGGTCACCGCCCCTGCCCTCTGGCCCCCAGCTGATCCAGAGGCTCTCCCCTGGCCCCCAAGGTCTGAGCCCACAGCAGATGCTTCGTCCCAATACTCCAGTTCGAGGGGCTGGGTAGGTTCCGGGCCTCTCCCAGCTCAGTCTGTGCATGTGGCGCCAGCCCCTCCCCTGCCTGGCCCCTCTGTGGTCAGCGCAGGGCAGGGGGTGGGGAGGGGAGGAGGGCGGGGAGGGGCCCAGGCGCAGGAGCACAGAAGACACTGGCCGAGAGGGTCACCGAGGGGCGGAGAAGGGCCAGAGAAGGGCTGGCTGTGGCGGAAGAGGGGAGGGGAGGGGACACTGTAATTGGAGCCCCTCCTCCCTGCAGGCACTGGGCTGCGGATGGAAGGGCCCTGGGATCAGAGCTGCCCCTCAGACCCTCCCAGCCCAGGTCGGAGGGGGCCAGGCTGGCCACCCCCTCTGGCTCTCCAACCTGTCCCGGCTCTCGCCGGGGACTGGGTCTCACCCAAAGCAGGTCCAGGCCAGCCCCTTCCTTAGATTTATTTCATCCAGACAAGACAGAAGCACAGAGGTACCGTGTTGGGGCCAAGCAAGGAGGCATTCTGTTCCCTTCCCAGGAAAAACTCTACAGCCGTCTCCTGGGAGAAGGGTCACGACCTGCCAACAGGTCTTGGGGTCAAATTGAAACCCTTTCTAGAGCTAGTGATGAGGCCTCTGCAGCGCGGGAGTGCACGGTGAGCTCGGCCTGGGCCTTTCCACGATGACCCGCAGCAGACGGGGGCCGGGAAGGCCGATGTGTGGCTGGGCTTTGCGCTTCCAGAGCCCGCCCGCCCCCAGCACGGCTCCTGATCCAGGCTGCTCCTCGACTGGAGGCGGCAGGTGCCAAAGAAGTGAGGCCCCCGGACAACCAGCAGGGAGGGAGCTGTGTGCTGGCCAGTTGCACAGGTAGCAAACACTGCAAACGTGGCTGGTGTGACCGGGGCACTGAGTGTATTTACTTGGACAGGCTTGAATTTCAGTAGTTGTGACCCCACATGAGGCCACGCAGTCCCTAGAGGCCAAGGCCATCTAAAAAGCATCCTGGAAACGGGGAGTGTCCTGGGAGCTGCCCAAGCCCCTGGGAGGAGGCGGCTTCCCGCAGGGGGTGCGTCAGCCGCTCCTGCAGGGCTGGCAGGGGGAGCTAATGCAGCAAGACAGGACAAAGCGGCCGGAACCCGCCTTGTAAAGCCCTGCCCGGGGTCTGGGGGCCCCCAGGAGCATCTGCTCTGAGATGGGATGGGAAACGTCCCATGACCCCACGTCTGACCTTATGACCTGGGAGGCAGGGTAATAAAAGCCTCGTCTGGCCAGCGTGTGACCAGGAGACGGCCCCCATGTAGAGGATGCAGGTGAGGGGGCGTGGGGGGCTCCAGGGCCAGGACGGTCCTTCAGAGTTATAGTCAGAGGCTGGGTCCCCGCGTAGGGGGGTGTCGTGCTCCGGGTGATCATCCCCCGCTCCCCCCCCCCCCCCGAGTGCTGGGGGGAGCCTCACGCACTCTGTCGGCTGGTAGCTGTCCCTGGGAGGGTACCAACTCCAGGCCCAGGCAGTGCTGTGCTGAGTCCCGGCAGGTGGTGACCCCGCTGCATCCCTGGCCCTGTGCCCACCACCTCCTCAGGCAGCAGACTGAACCCGGCAGTTAGGCCCTTGCCTGCACGGCCATCGAGGGTGTTCCAGGCTCCTCCCCTCAGAGGCGGCATGGAGCAGGGGTCTGCGAGGCGCTGTGGCCGCGGGCCGCCTGCCCGGCGCACCAGGAAACGGGCACAGCCACGCTCAGCCCTCACAGCCGGACGCGCACCAGCCCCCTGGGCCAGGCCCGGAGACCGGGGCCAGCAAGACAGCGCCGGACCCACCCTGCCGCGTCCCACCTACCGCTTGGCCAGTTAAAACCAGAGGCTTTAATTTCTATAAAATGCAGCCTGGAAATCAGAGCTGAATTAGGTTTACTGTACAAAGAAAAACCGTCCAAAATGAGCACAGGAATGGTGTGTCAGCAGCGAAAGGTAGTGTTGATACGGTGAACGCAGGACTGTCCACGTCCTCAGAACACAGTCTGTGCGACTGGGTTCAAAGTCCGAAGAAAGGGGGCCTGACAGGCAAGACGGGACGGGTGTGGCCTCCCCTGCCTGACCCTGCCGAGGCCAGGCCTCATTCGGGGCCCCCGGGGGGGCCCCTGCACACCCAGGCCGCGGCCCCCACCCTGCCTCCCAGACACCCAGCCCGGGAGAGTCCCAGAGCCTGGGAGGGGCCGTGAGTAGGAGGTAGCGCTGAGCACCAGTGTGACCGGCGGCCGTGTCACTAGCCAGGCGGCAGGAGGCGGCCGGCCGGCGGGTTCTCCAGCTGAGCCTCGGCGTCCGCTGTGCGCGGCGTCGCTACGAAGTGGGTCGGAACGGTGTTGGTGATGTGTGGCCGCGAGGGGTGACACCAGGCAAGGAGCAGCTGCGGGGCCACACCCCAGGTCAGTGAACACAGGCTGGGGAGTCAGGTCCAGGTGCCCCAGAAGACGAGCAGGCGGGTGGCGCGGGCCTGCCTAGCGCCTGGCAGCCCCGCCGAGTACTTTCCACATCTTCTCATCAGAGATCCTGAGCCGGTTTCATGTAGGGACAGACAGAAACATAACCGGAAGGGAAGGTGCAAAGTCACAGAGGAAAGGCTGTTCGCCCCCACATGTGGAGGGACGTGGGGGAGTGCACCCCACTATCCCCTGAGAAACCCCGACATTCCCCCAGGGGCCTGTGAACTGCCCCCAGCTCTGAGCCCAGCTGGGACGCCCAGGATGCCGCCCCGGAAGCTGCGGCCTCACCGTTCGGACTGCCGGAGCCCCGCGGGCGCCCAGTCCCGGGGGCAGGGGTGGCACAAGGAGCCAGCGCCGTACTCAGAAAGGCCGGGGGGGGAGGGGGGCAGCACGGCCCCGGGGGCCCTGCCCAGAGCTTCCACGCGTCCCCCTGGTCCCCGCACAGCCCGCACCGCACGTGCAGGGCCTGAATTCAAAGGGTGAAGTCCGGGGGGTCCTCGTCTTTGCCTCCAATCCCCTCCCTCTCTAAGGTCCCGAAGCTCGGCCCACAGCTGTCGGGCTCACGTGCGGCTGCGTCAAGGCCTCCCTGTCTGTCCTTTAAAAATGTACAAAAAAGTGAACATCTTCCACATAAATAAGAAAGGGAGCCAGGCCTCCTGGGTCCCAAGGACAGCCCCCCGAGGCCGGGGCCGGGCAGAGCTGCCTCCTGGGCGCTTCCCAGCCGCGGCGCACGATCGGCTCCCAGGCTTGTTCCGCCAAGACCCCTGCGGCTCTCTCCGGTCCCGCGGAGCTCGTCTGGCCGAGACCCCTGCCCGCACGGTGAGCCCCCACGCTTCCCAGGAGGCGGTGAGGTCGAAGCCTTCCCTGCACACGGCGCCAGGCCCAGCGCCCGGCCAGCAACGCTCCCCAAGCGTGAGCCCTCCCGGAGCGAACTGGACGGGGTGGCGCCCGGCCCGGCCCGCTAGGAGATCTTGCAGTTGCTCCTGGAGCAGTTCTGGGGCGGGCTCTGCGGGGGGCGGATGGACTTGGACCTCTTGAGACTGTTGCCCTTGCTGCTGCCCCCGCCCGCCCCACTGGCCAGCGAGTAGGAGCGGCCATGCATCATGACAGCGTTCATGCCGTTGGCCATCGAGAAGGACTTAAGGTGGCTCTTGATGGTGACGGGCAGCGGGAGCTTGTCGATGAGGTGCACCGGGGTGCAGGAGACGATGGCCCGGCAGCAGAGGTCCTGCAGGCTGAACACTACGGATGCGGAAGGGAGGGGTCAGGCTGCGGGAGTGCAGCGGTCTGCAAAGCCCTCAGGCCTGCTCTGCTGCGGACCCTGGACGCCCACCACTCCACCCACCCTGTCCCGACTTCTGCCTAGAGCCGCATGCTGAGAAGTGCCCTGGGGGACCCCGCTTCCAAGGGTCGCCCACCCTGCCCTGGGGCCTAACAGGCAACAGAGGCTTCCAGCCACCAGGGCCCTTCTGGCAACCGGGGGTTGGGGGGGGGAGGGATGGGGGAGCACACAGCCAGGATCTTCATGGGTCTGCTCCAGGAGGGGAGGCTTGGAAGCCAGTCCCCTGTCCCTGTTCACTCTGGGACACAGCGCTGCCTCCCAGCACTGAGGTGCAGATGGGGTGTAAGGCACGGTCCCCCGCGTAGTGCCGGGACCCCACGCAGAGCAGACACAGGGCATTAACTTAGCTGCAAGGAGTCAGGGAAGCAGAGGGGACCTTGCCTCCCCTCCAACCCGGGCTGCCGGAGGCCCATCGGCCTCCGTTCTCCCGACCGCAGCTGCGACGGCACCTCACCTCGGTTGGGCCTCCAGATCTTCTCCATGCCGTGCCTCATGAGCACGATGCGGGACAGCTCCGTGAAGGACTCAATGACATTGAAGTTGCACAGAGGGCTGACCTCGAAGAAGGTCATGCCGTTCTTCTCTGCATAGGCGCGTGCCTGCTCTGTTGGAACTTGCCGCTTGAAGGCCAGGTGCAGCCGGTTCCCAACCAGGATCCGGGGGACCCCGGGCGCGTGCTTGGGGGAGGGCAGCACAGGACTCAGCGGAGGCACGAGCACCGGACACCCCCGTCTTGCCGCTGTCCCCCTGCCCGCAAAGCAGGCGGGGCCCTCACTGTCCGTTTTGCGGCCGCGAGCGTCGTGGCAGTCAGTGTGCGAGGGGACACAGAGCCAGGGCAACGGGCAGAGGGGTGGGAGGCGGGGCGGCAAGCGGGGTCCCCCAGCTCCCTACCGGGGATGGGAGTGCACCCTGCAAAGGGCGCCGTGGAAGGGGTATCTGCGGACACACACTTACCTCATCAATCTCCTTGATCCACCGGTCGATGCCATCAAAGGACCAGCGGTTGGTGATGTCATACACCAGGAGGATGCCCTGCAAGGCAGACACGGGTGTGGAGAGGCCGGGGGCCGCCCGGATGGAAGGGCTCTTACTCCAGGCACGGTGCCCGGTCCAGCTGAGCGCCACTCCTTTCCAGCACAGGCAAGGCCAGGGGCACTCGGCTCCGGCCAGACAGCTTTCAGGTGGATTGTGTGGGTCACACGTTTTCCACGTGGAAAATGCGTGGCTTTGAGACCCTGTCACGTTTCAGAGGTACTGCTGGTGTTGGCTCTGCACACAGCGCTCAGCCAGCTCCTCTCCATCTCCTCACTGAGGGCAGGCCCGTGCGGCCCTGGATGCCCTCTGTGGGGGTGATGGCGATGGGGGACCTCGTGGTCTCAAGGCTGCCTCGTCCCTATCTTGAAGACTTGGCTGGGACAACGGTTTTGTTTTGTTTTTTTTCTCCCGTCTTTTCTCCAAACACATTGTAAGCATTAGCCGGTGATCATTTAAAAATCACTCATGCTAACGGGGCTCCTGGCTGGCTCAGTCAGTTAAGCATCCGACACTTGATTTCGGCTCAGGTCATGATCCCAGGGTTGTGGGACTGAGCCCCATGTCAAGCTGTGAGCTGACAATGTGGAGCCTGCTTGGGACTGACTCTCTCTCTCTCTCTCTCCCCCTGGCCCTCCCCTGCTCTCGAGTTCTCTGTCTCTCAAAATAAATAAATAAATACGTGGTTAAAGAAACACTCAAGCTGAGACAGCGTACGCAGGTCTACAGTGCGGGGCAGGCCCCGCGGACCGGTGTGGCGGGCAGACGGGGGTGATGTCCCTGACACTGTCCAGCAATGCTCTGCGGTGACTGAGCAGTCGCATTCTTAGTTTTCCAACCCAGACTTGCAGAGCGGGACGCCAGTCACCCTGGCAGGTCCCCACCAGCTGGGCGGAGGATTTGCTATGGGGATTCCCCATGGAGCCCTTAGGGACCGGCAGTCAGAGCTCAGCTCCGGGCGGTCTCCCCCTGCCTGGCTGGCCCATCGTCCCTGCCTGAGATAGCTCCCTCATGAGCCTCAGGAAGGCGATTCCAGCAGGCGACTGTGGCTGCGGGCTCTCGCCTCCCTCTGCCCCTCCAAGCCTCTTTGAGGCAGGTCAGGAGCCGGAACCTCTCTGCAGACAGGACCCATCCTGTCCTGCTCCGTCAAGGCTGCATTCAGCCTGTGTCTCTGTCCTACACGGGACACTGCAGCTGAGATCAGGACAGGGCACCCTCAATCTCAAAATGCACTTTTTTCCCTGAAAAATGTCCTTCAAATCCTGGAAGACTGAAGTGTAGCCCCCAGGTCTGTTACACAGAGCTCGAAATCCCACTCTCTGGCCGGGAGGGACACACACAGGGGAGGGAGAGCCAGGCCTGGAGGGAGAGTCTCTGGAGACAGATGCGCACAGATGCCTTGAAGTCAAGGGCACACACTGGTCTGGCAGGGGCGGTGCTAGCGAGTGAGACCGGACAGGACCGTGAGCAGTGGGGGGCTGGCCCTGGGGCACAAGGAACAAAGCCTCTGACTAGCGTGGCAGTGAGGGCCCTGCCCCCTGCCCCCCCTCCCGTAAGCGAGGATGTGCATAGTGACCGGCCCCTGGGATGCTCACCTCAGCCCTGTTCCTGCAGCAAGCATGCAGCGCCGGGACTGCAGGAAGTCAAGGTATGGACGTGCCACCACGTGGACATAAATGTGCGCGAGTCCACGCAGCTGCACAGCACACTGTGAGAAGTACACGGTATGTGCAGGACTGTTTTAAAGTTTTCGTTTTTCCTCGAGACACTGAGCACAAGTGGGGGTGGGGGAGCAGCAGAAAGGGAAACGGAATCCTAAGCAGGCTCCACGATCAGCACCGAGCCCAACGTGAGGCTCGATCCCACAAAACCGTGAGATCATGACCTGAGCTGAAACAAGAGTGGGGAGCTTAGCCGACCGAGCCCCCAGGCGCCCCTGCACAATTTTTAGAAACAGAACTAGAAACCTACAACAACCCACAGAGAAAAGTCTCCACGCACAAGCACATGTTGGAAGGCTGCACGGGGACTTCCCTTCCCGCTCCCGTCCCCTGGGTGAGGTTGAAAAGCTGTAACAAGTGGGCAGAGCTCAGGCTTCAGCTGCACCTGAAGCGGGTGGGGAGCGCCTCGCCGTCCCTCCCAGCTGGCACCGACCTCTGGCCACAACCACCTTTCTGGGGCTGCCCCCAGTCTGACGGGTGGCGTCCAACACAAAGAGGACGGACGCACAGCTGGTCACATCGTGGGCAGCAGGGACCCAAGTGATCACGGGAAGGACACAGGGCACCAAGCGCAGGTGGCACAGCTGGGAAGCCACAGCGAGGCTGTTCGTTACCAGAAGACCCCCAGGGGTCCCGTGTCGGCCGTGCGTTTCAAAGAGGGAGAAGGAGGAGCAAATAAATTCTCATGATACTGTTTTTTTTATCAAGAAAAGTATTACGTGTTCTTTTTAAATGGGTGGCTGCTCCAGGGTACAAGCAGACGCTGTCGGTCCCCAGCGCTCCAGGAATAACCTCTTCCTGTCTCATTCCTGACACAGACGGGCACACAGTGCAGGCTGCCCAGCCCCCAGCCAGGACCCCCCGCCCACAGCAGCCAGCACCTCACGCCTCACGCCGGGCCGGGCGCGCGGGTAACTGCACGTCCTGTGATTACCACACCTGCGATGAAGGCCGGGCACGTGCAACGTGACCCGGACGCCAGGATTCCCGGAAGCGGGAGTGCGGGGCCCAGGGCTGGCGTCCTCATTCCGTCCATTTCTGAGCTACAGCTTACACTTCAGAAGACGCAGAGCGACTGTGTGAGCAACCTGACGAGCTGGGACACATGCACATTCCTGTGCAACCACCACCCCAACCGAGGTGCAGACGTGCGTCTTTTATGAAGTTAGTTTCGGCACGTGTGATCCACGCTGGACGGTAAAGCTCCCGAGGAGCTCTGCCTACGACCCCACCAGCACGCAGGCTTCTGCCCCGGAGCAAGACAAGCACTGAAGATGGGGAGCAGGTGTCTGTCAAATGGTCCCTGGCCCATATGCCCCACACCTGGGCGGTGACAGGTGGCACGGCGGTACCCTCATCAGCCATCGTGTAACGGCAAATGTGAGCCCCAGAACATTTTTCACAGGAAACCCCTTTTCATGGGAATGAACTGAACCCTCTCTGTCCAGGCCAGCGCCTAGCCGTGCTCCCCCCAGTGCTAATCCAGGTGACCCCAAACCCTCAGCTAAACAGAACGTCCCCTGCCCCCAGCTCTCTTCTTGCACCGAGCCCAGGAGGCCCCAGGGGACTCCAGCAGGAGGCGCTGGCTTCCCAGGGCCACCTCAGAACCCAGCACCAGCAAAACACAGCCCATAGTCTGGTGGTCCAGGACATAAAGGTATTCCTGGCAAGAGCCACGAGACAGGGCCATGATGGGCAGGTGACAAAGACAGAGGCTCCAGGAGCTTCTGTGTCCTGGGCCCTGTGGAACCTGCAAGGCCTCTCTGGCCTTAACCGAGGGTTAAGGAGAGTGACAGGAAATAGGAAACTCCACTAGCGGTACCGTTGGCCCACTGGCTGCAAAAGCAGGTGGGTGCTCACCGTGCACACCCCCCCTTCACCGCCACCACCAGATGGGACAGAAGCACGACAGGCTGAAGCAGTGCAGTGAGGCCGGCCTCCGGGCCCCGAAGCGGCAAGAGCCCCCAGAGCTGGCAGAGCAAGAGCGACAGCCTGCACACAAGCGGCTGGGCTGGGTGCTCTGGAGAGAAGGCGGACGTGTAACGGGACGTGCTTCCCCAAGACGTACAGTGTGGCCGATGCGCAGGCTTGGCTGCTGCTTCCTTCCGTCCTCCAGGCTCTCCCCAGAAGCGCGGTCTGGGGCCCGTCCCGCATTCACACGCAGGGCAGCTGAGGCCTCTCGGGACTTTTCTCGGCCTCTCCCAGCGGCCCTTTCTTATCATACCCAAGGCTGCTACTCCCATCTCTTGATTTTCCGTTTTATTACAGAAATAATATGGTTTATTGTAGCAAGGTTATGAAACCCTCAAACGTGAAAGGAACACAGCAGAGCTCACCAGCCACCCAAGGTCCACTGACAGCCAACACTGCCGTTCAGAACACAGCCTGGCTGTCTCATATGTCTATAACCATGCGTGCAGTCCCATCTTTAAATAAAAGTGGCCCGTGGACCACACTTCTGTGTGCCTGAGCTCGCCCTGTGCTCACTCGAGCTGACCAATGCCCCAAAGCTGCGACCCACACCCAGAGGTCTTTCTGTCTTTCATTGTTTACAACTGGCTGCTCCAGGTGGAACTGCCAGGTGCTCCCACCTCCGCAGAGCCCCCCAAGCACCAGGCACGGACGGGGGAACCACGGCTCCCAGGAACGGAGCTCCCAAGCCCAACCCGGGGATGCTCCACCCCAAACTCAGTGGAGAGCAAATGGGGTCCCTGTTTGGGGTCTTCCTCCCTCTCCCTATGCCGGAGAGGCTCCCACTTGGGAAGGCCCTGAAGGAAAGCTGGGTTGGGCATTCCTGCCAATACCCACTCAGACTCGGTCTGACTCTGTCACAGAAGAAATCTCCCTCTGGTTTCCTGGGTCCCATGGACCAGAAAGAGTAGCACGGGCATGGATGGGCATTCGTCACTGCTCACAAAGCAAAATGAATGCCCAGAGGGCTCCCCACAAGCCCGAGCCAGAGCGGGGGGCTCATGACAGGCAGCACCTGCCCCTGCTGAGTGCAGACCCACCTGCAGCCTGCGCCCCACACAGAGGACGGGCCATGTGCCCAAGTGCCACATCCCTGCATGCGTGTGTGGTGCCCTCGACAGGGGACTCTGCCCGGGGTGCAGGGGTGTCCTCAGCAATTCCAAAAGCCTGGGGGGTCATGGCCTGCCCTGCATCACAGACTAAACTGGCCTTACGATCAGACCCCTCACGCTGACAGCAGTGAGCGCAGATCTGTTCATGCAGCTACTTCCCCTTCGTCTAGCCTCGAACCACACACAGACCCGGCCGGCACGTGAGCACGCTGGGGGAACCCGGGAATGCAGACAGAAACGGGCGGGCACCCCTGCCCTAAGGACCTGCAGCGGCCCCTTCCGTGGTGGCTCCAAAGCTCAGTCCCCGAAATCCTAATCAGTGACCTAGGCCACCCAGGCAGCCTTCTTCTTCCCAGGGAACCAGGTGACTGAGCGGCATCTGAAGGCTCCCAGCATACCTCCCGCGGCGCCCTGGGCACAGAGTGGCACCACGGAGCTCTGACAGCCAAGGCTGCGTCACTCACAGGACATCCCCGTTTGGACTCCTGGTGGAAGCCTGGCGTTCAAATGCGAAGACTTGCTTAGAAAGAGGCATGCGCGTGGGGTCTGCCAGCACAGCAGCAGGGAGGCGGTCCTGGAGAAGGGCCCCGGCGCCGTTGCCGGGCTTACCTGTGCGCCTCTGGAGTAGGACCGGAAGATGGTGCAGAACCTGCCCTGGCCCGACGTGTCCCTGAAACACAGGGGGGTCAGGGGACGTGGCCCGTGGGGCCCCAGCACGTGCAGCGTGAACCCTGGGAGCCGCTCAGCGGCCTCCACCCACCCACCCCCACACTTGCCCTGGCTGCCCTCCGCGGGCCTGCGTTCCCCGGAGCCCTGCCTTGCCCTGCCGGGCTGCAGAATCCCACCCCTGGGGGAGTTCACCTCTGCACCCGGAGGCTCTGGACAATGCTCCTTAATGTGTCGCCCAGTAAAGGGCAAGGGGAGAGGGGCCACTGTGGAAATGAGTCTCTACAGGAAAAGGGAGCTGGGCTCTATCAGGTCAAATAGCCCGGACTTTTGGGTTCTGCGCCACGGAGCAAAGTCCATTCCACGCCGACATCGGGTCTGTGCAAAGGGCCATGCGAGTGAATGTAAACGGGACGCCTCCCTTTCTCTAAGGAGTCCTGACTCACTCCAGGCACCGTGCAATGACGCCGAGGTGCCACAGCCCCGGGTCCCAGGCGCCTTGCCCAGCACAGCCTGACTCACCAGAGCTCCAGCTTGACCCGCCGTCCATCCAGCAGGATGGTGGTTGTCTTATAGTCGATGCCTGCAAGGAAGCAGAGGACAGCCATAGGCGACGCCTGGGGACCGGCCCGCCAGGACCCGCCCCACCAGAGCCGCAGGGTGGGCCACCCCACCTGAGCCTTCTTGTGGTTCCAGCTGGCCACCCCCATGTCGCCCAGGAGCCCCAGCTGCGGGGACAGAGGCGTGTCTGCATGAGGACGGCTCATCTCCGTGCTGACCCACTTCCCCTCCCGAAGGCTCAGCGTGCTTCTGAGTCCTCGGGCTCACTGCCGCCCCCAGGAACCGACAACTGGAGCGTGCTGGGAGCATTAAGGGTAAAGTGATTTCTAAAATTTCTAAAAAAAAGTTTCTAAAAGCATTCCTAAAATGCTATTTCTCTGGAGAGCTCGCTGGAGAACCTGCACTTACCATATCTTTAGTTTTTATTTTTTTACACTTTTATGGAAACAAGTTAGTCCAAGAGAAGTCAGTAGGAGCAGGGACACGTAGCTTACATGTAACGTCTCCTAGTCTTGTGTGGCCCGCCTGGAAACTTCCCTCCACCGCTCTTAACCCTTAAATATCTCATCAGTTTCTTGGCTTCTTGTAACATTTCCTCTAAGAGGGCTTGAAAATGTGCATTTCTGGGGCACCTGGGTGGCTCAGTCAGTTAAGCGTCCGACTTCGGCTCAGGTCATGAGTTCAGGTTCCGCTCAGGTTCGTGGGTTCGAGCCCCGCGTCGGGCTCTGTGCTGCCAGCTCGGAGCCTGGAGCCTGTTTCAGTCTGTGACTCCCTCTCTCTCTGACCCTCCCCTGCTCACGCTGTCTCTATCTCTCTCAGAAATAAATGAAAAACATTAAAAAAATGTTTAAATAAAAAAAAGAAAAAGAAAATGGTCATTTCTAAAGCAGGCGCTGTTCTCACACTGCGCATACGGCACAGCCGCTCCAGCACTGGTGCCCCGTCCTCACTGGCCCTCTGCCTGGCGAGCTCCCAAGTGTGCGCCTAAACCTGGCTCCCGTGCATCAAAGGACATTTGACAGAATGAAGATGCAACCCAGAAAATGAGAAAATATTGGCAAATCATATATCTGACAGCGGGCTGATATCCATAATATAGAAGGAAATGGGACAACAAAAAACAACAAAAGAATCCAATTAAGAAATAGGCCAAAGACTTGACTAGACATTTCTCCAAAGAAGACACAGAAATGACCAATAAGCACACGGAAACAGCACCCATCATCAGGGAAATGCAAACCAAACCACGAGATGTCACCGTGCACCTTTCAGACGGTTGTTATAAACAAACAAACAGAAAATAATAGGTGCTGGTAAGGATGTGGAAAAACTGTGACCACTGTGCTTGGCCACGGGGACAGAAAAGGGCGCGGACACATGGAAAACAGCTGGATGGCTCCTCAAAAAATTAAACACAGAATTACTTTATGATGCAGAAATTCTACTTCTGGTTTACATCCAAAAGCCAAAGCGGGGACTCAAACATGGATGTATTTCCACACGCACGCTCACAGCAGCGCTAGTCACAGCAGCCCAGAGGCGGAGGGGCTCCTGTGTCCACCAGCGGGTGGATAGAACGCGGTCTGTCCATGCAGTCGGCTAGTACTGAACCTTAAAGGGAAGGACATGCCGACAGGCGCTCGGACGAGGATGCCCTTGAGGACGTTGTGTTCGGAGAGACAGGCCTGTCACGGGAGGGCAGACGGTGCGGGTGCCCCTGGAGACAGATGCCTGGGGACGGAAGGAGCCGGCGGTCCCTGGGGGCGGGGGAGGGGTGGGGACAGAGCTCCCGCGTGGGGAGATGGGAAGGCTGTGCGGGCGGGCGGCGGTGGTGGTCCCGGGCGGCGGGGACTCCTGCCCCCGAACTGTGCTCCTACAGAGGCCGAGTGGTGAACTTTCAATCAGGCGCATGTTACCACGATTAAAAGAAAAGGGAGAAGACGCTCGGATGTATTCTCAAGCGACAGAAACTCTTGTCAGAAAAAGCAAACTCAGGCCTGTCCGCACCATCTTTCCTTGACACCTGCCCTTCCCCCGACCCTTGGTAGAAGCTTTTGTAATTCTGTCAAAAAGGGAGCACAGATTTGACCTGACACTTTGTCTCTTTTTGGTCCTGGCTCTATAGGTCCTGGGAGACAGACCCCAGGGAGATAATGTTGAAACACAGATGACCAGAAAGGTTGATGTGGACGCTCGTCCTCTGGGCAACATCTCCTCCAGGGGGCGACCAGCCCAACAGGCTTGGGCCTCGGGGACTGGCACTGCTCAGGACCTTTCTTTCTTTTTTTTTTTAATTTTTAAAAATTTTTTAATGTTTTATTTATTTCTGAGAGAGAGACACACAGAGTGAGCAGGGGAGGGTCAGAGAGGGAGGGAGATACAGGATCCGAAGCAGGCTCCAGGCTCTTAACTGTCAGCACAGAGCCTGATGCGGGACTTGAACCCATGAACGGTGAGATCAGGACCTGAGCCGAAGCTGGACGCTTAACCGACTGAGCCACCCAGGCGCCCCTGCTCAGGACCTTTCTGAGGGTCCCCACGAAAGGGGCAGCCCTGCCGCCAAGTCACCCCGAGACAACTCCCGAGAGCCCCGCTGGGAGCTGCAGGGAGGAGGGCGTGCCCAGGGAAGGCCCCGGAGACAGGGCGCAGCACGGACAGTGCCGTGCGCCCCGCTGACCCGTCTGCCGTGTTCCCCGGGACCCACTGTGGCATCGTGTCTGCAGTCCCCGCTCACCAGCAGCTCCACGAAGGCCCCGCCGCGCGCACAGCGGGACCCACGCAGATGGGCACTCAGAGCGGGGAGCCGTACCAAGTAAGGGTCCACTCTGCTCCCGGCCCCTCCTGCTGCACAGCCCACCCAGCTCAGGTCACAGGCTCCCCAGAGCCCAGGGTTCTCCGGGAACGCCATACAGGAGCGTTCTGGAGGCGGCCCAGGGCCATGCCCTCCAAACTCGAGGAAGCTGGGTGGCCCATGTGAGGGGCCAGAGGAAAGGGGACAGCCGGGCCCAGCTGCGGATGGCCTGGTCGCCAGGCAGGGGCCCCAGGCGGGGTTGAGAGCTTCATGCCTGCCCTGCCCTGCATCCCCACCTCCCAAATCTGGATAAAAACTTACACTGCACTTTTTAAAGTCTCAGAAAACATAGACGCGCAAGTCCAAGGAGAAAGGCCTACCGACAGAAAGGCAGGATCTCCCTGCTGTCAGCGGGTACTGGCATCAGCCAAACTTCAGTGCTCAGTCGGCTCACACTCGTCTCAGGTCTCCAGATCTGTTGCTGGAGAATTTAATCCTCGTCCATCCCCTCAGTCCATAAATACCGAGCATCTCTTTGAAAAAATGATAACCAGAGGCCTCATTCAAAATACTGAGCGCCTTGTACGCCAGGGGCATGATCGCTAAGAACGGAACCAGCTAGTGGCGGGGCACACAGGGCAACTGGGCCTCTCACGGATTGGGCCCCGCACCCGCGTGCACGCACTCAATGCACAAGGTGAGGGAAGCTCACACGCAGGGAGGGGTCATATGGGCAGGTCGCAGGCCCGAGGACTTGTGAAAACTCTCTGGATGGACACAGGGCACTGGGAGGCTAGGAGGGGCCAGTGGCAGGTGACCAGAGGCACCGGGGGTACATGGGTGCTGTTCTGATTCACGATCCTTCNACTTATTTATTTTGAGAGAGACAGAGACAGTGGGGGAGAGGCAGAGAGAGGGAGAGAGGGAGAGAGAGAGAGAGAGAATGAATCCCAAGCAGGCTACACACTGTCAGCACAGAGTCCCATGCAGGGTTCGCCCTTAGGAACAGTAAGATCATGACTTGCTCTAAGATCAAGACTCAGATGCTTAACCAGCTGAGCCACCCAAGGTTCCCTGATTCACAATCCTTCTTTTGTGACCTTTTTATTTTCTCTGAAAGCCTTGAAAGCATCTATTTGCCCAACGTGGGCGTGCACAGGACGAAGGCCGGCCACGGGAGGCACCGACCAGCAGGACGTGACCCCCGTCTCCCCTGGGCTCTCACGCTTCGGGGTGGGACGCCCTCTACCAGGCAGGGCACCTGTGGCCACGTGGCCAGCCTCTCAAGACAACCTGGCACAAGAGCCACACTGCTGGCCCGAGTGGACGCATGGTGTCTTGACAGGAGTCACCCAACAGAACAGGCCACTGGTAACACGCTCTTCCCCTGGGCTCCCTCCTTTAGACCTTCACCAATGCGCACAAGCCTGTCAGCACTGATGCAGGATCACAGACCTCCAAGAAAACCCGTCACCAGGAATTACATGGTACTCAGGGTGACAGGAACACACCAAAAAAGAACGAAATATCCTCAGCTGTCTGCCCAGTCACCTTCATTTTGTATGTAAACTGAGATTGTTGGCTGAATTTTCCACTTTTTAGACCTGGGACCAGGGACCTCAGAATAAAGACCCTGCACACAGCCTGGCTGACCTCTGAGTGTGGGGGTCTCCCGCGCCCCTGCCGGACCCGCCTGGGCGTCTCCCGCGCCCCACCCGGACCCTCCTGGGCGTCTCACACCCCTGCCAGACTTGCCTGGGGTCTCCCACACCCCACCTGGACCTGCCTGGGTGCCTCTCACACCCCTCCCAGCCCCACCTGGGTGGCTCCCTCGCCCCTGCTGCACAGCCTGACGAGTGGGCAAAGAAGAGCATCACCTGCCTGGACAGCACATGCATCACCACCTCCTCTCTGAGCTTCCAGTCTTTTTAAAATTGTTAATGTTTACTTACCTTGAGAGAGACAGAGCAGGGGCAGGAGCGGCGCAAGGAGAGAGAGGACCCTAAGCAGCCTCTGCACTGTCTCCTAGAGCCCGACGCGGGGCTCGAACTCGTGAACTGGGAGACCTTGACCTGAGCCAAAACCAAGAGTCAGATGCTTAACTGACTGAGCCCCCAGGGCACCCCTAAGGCTCCAGTCTTTATGGAAGATGCGGTCACAACCCAGAGATCAAGAGTCGCATGCTCCACTGAGCCAGCCAGAAACCACACAGGAGGGCTTTTCAGAAATTCCTCACAGTGAGGGGCGCCTGGCTGGCTCTGTTGGTTAAGTGTCCAACTCTCGGTTCTGGCTCCGGTCATGATCTCACAGTTCATGAGTTGGAGCCCCACGTCAAGCTCTGCGCAATCAGCACAGAGCCTGCTTGGGACTCTCTCTCTGAAAACAAATAAAGTTTAAAAAAAAATTTTCCTTGAGGTACCTTGGTTAAGCGTCCGACTTCGGCTCAGGTCATGATCTCATGGTCTGTGGGTTTGAGCCCCACGTCGGGTTCTGAGCTGGCAGCTCAGAGCCTGGAGCCTGTTTCANCTTTTTAAAAAATTTCCTCACAGAAGCGCCTGGGTGGCTCGGTCAGTAAAGCATCCGACTTCAGCTCAGGCCATGCTCTCATGGTTCGTGAGTTCGAGCCCCACATTGGACTCTGTGCTGACAGCACGGAGCCTGCTTGGGATTCTTTGTCTCGTTCTCTCTGCCTCTCTGGACCCCACCTCCACCTCCTCAAAAGAACTAAAGAAACTTAAAAAATAATAATAAATAAATAAATAAATAAAATTTTCATTTCTCACAGTGAGAGAAGTTTATTTTTTAAAAGAATGAAACAGAAAATGCTAATTGGTGTCTTCCTTTGAAACTGGAGTGCCAGTTGATGTCTGAGGGAGAAAAAACCACCCCCGAAGGGTCTCCCCGCTGCAGCAGCCCCTGACGGGAGTGGGTCCCCAGTGACGCCTGGGAGCACCCCCGGGGAGTGCAGACACAGGTGCTCACAGCAAGGCAGAGGCTCCCACAGCACCGCCACCCGCACCACCCACTGAGCTCAGGGACCCTGCCTCCCAGCGTGTGTTTCCAACAGGATGTCTAAACCCAACACCGGCAGCTCTTGTTTCTTAAATGTTACTCTCCAGGGAAGAAAATAAGCTCCCATCAAGTCCCCAAAGATAGACAGGAAGCAGAAAAGAATGCTGAAACCAGAGACAGCTTCCCATAACACATGTGGACACACAGGATGCCCTGGGACCCACACACCGGCCATCCCGACGGCCTCGGGCCCAGGCCCAGTACGTGTGCAGCCTTTGCGCTTCCTCCCCCGGCGGTGAGGCCACAGCACATGCCTGTGCAGAGGAGATGTGGCTCCCGGCACGGAGCACGCCTGGGGACAGGCAAGGGAGTCGCGTACATCCCCGGCGGACAGGAAGCACTCCGGGGCAGTGTGGCCGACGCTCTTACATGGGCCTGGGGTCCAGCCCCTCGCCTCGAGGGTGATGGGAACTAAGACTTGCTTCTGACCTTTAGAGTGAGGCCAAGGTGACGGATGTCCCTCTGTGATCATGTTTCATGACACTGTGCCGCTGGCAGACTGTCCACCTCGCTGGCTTGATGGAGCAGGCCGCCCCCTGCAGAGCCCTGCGCAGCCGGGAAGTGAGGTGGTGGGTGCTGCCAACCTGAACCTCGTGCCAACATGAACTTGGCAGTTGGATTCTTCCTGTCCCAGCCCATACCTGACTGCAGCCTGAGAAAGACCCTGAGACCCTGTGAGCATCCAGCTACACTGTGACCGTATTTCTGACCCATAGAAACTACTTGCTGATAAAGTGGGTGACGTTTTAAGCCCCTCAGTTTGTGGTAATTTCTTAGTCGGCTGGGTCTACTATGACCAATTACATAAACTGGGTTTACAAACAACAGAGATCTACTTCTCACAGCTCTGGATCTACTAGACAGAGCCTGTATCTGGTCAGGGCCAGCTTCCTGGTTCATGGACAGCAGAAGGGGCCAGGCAGCCCTGCGGGGGGCGGGGTGGGGGGGAGTCTCTACTACAAGGGCCCTGATCCCACTCCCAAGTCTCCATCCCCATGACTGAGTCACTTCCCAAAGGCCCCACCCCTGACCATTCCCTGGGGGTCAGCAGACACAGACATTCAGTCCACAGCAGTAACTAAGACCATCAGTATCTACCAGAAATGCAGACCTGCATCCCTCTGGCCAGCCTATAAAAATCTATCCACATAAAAACAATACAGAGAGCTTTTCACAGCAGTGTGGTGGGCAGAATAATGCTCCTGCCCTTGGGGATGCCTTCCTCCTAACTCCTGGAGCCTGTGAACATGCATTTCACAAGGCGAGGGAACCCTGGGTAGTTGCGAACTTTGACAGGGAGAGGGTCCGGGGTTATCCGGGTAGGCCTCATGTTTGGTGTGTCAGGAGCCCTTAAAGACGGGGACTCTTTCCTGGTGGAGTCACAGATGAAATTGAAGGAATGGAGACTCAAGCCTGAAAGGGCCCTGACCCGGCTTTGAAAGTGGAGAATGGGAAGGGGGGTGAGGCATGTGGACGGTCTCTAGAAGCTGGGGCAGCTATAGGTTCACAACCAGCAAAGACGGGGGAGGGGGCGGGGAGGCGGGCCGTGAGCAAGGGAACAGACCTCCCCAAAAGCCCACAGAAAGAAGAGCCCGGCCCCCAGCGTCCTGCCTGCTGACCTGTGACCACATAACCATAAGGTAATGTGTTGCAGCAGTCACAGGGACGGAGGACTGAGCACCTCCTCACGTAGAAGCAACTACGGGCTCGGTACTTCGGCACTGGCGGCAACCTGAAGCCCATCCCTGGGGGATAGTGAGACACCAGGGGATCCTTCAGACCTGATGCTCTGTGGCTGTTACAAAGAAACAGGCTGAAAGAAAGGCAACTGGAACTCCCACCCCGCACCCCGCCCCACGCCATGGGACAGTTTGAAAAACAGTTTGGGGTCTACTAAGGCTGGAGCAATCCCACTCACCCGTGTATCCCCGACAGAAACGTATACATATGGTCACCAAAAACGGGTAATGAGAATGTTCCTAGGAATACCACTCAGAAACACCCAAAGGTGGAAGCCACCGCAAAGCCCCGTGCAGAAGAGAGGGCGCACTGCAGTCCTCACAGGTAGAATGCCACACAACACAAGCGTGGGGGCTGCGCGGCTACAACTCACAGAAAAGGCAGAAAGAAGATCCAGACACACAAGAGTGCTGTGTGACTCCACTTCTAGTAAAACCCCAGAGACACAAACGAGTCTGTAACATGAAGATCAGCGGCTGCCAGGCCTGGGAGCAGACGGGCCGATCTGCAGAGAACAGGGGGGCCGGTGTCTGATGGTTCTCAGCTGTGCACACCTGTCAACACTCACTGAACTGCAAACTTTAAATGGATCCAGGCTTTCGGCACACAGATTATACCTCAATAGTGCTGATTAAGAAGGAAAAAAACCGTGACAAAATTAAGCACTGGCCAAGATGTACAGCGCGTATTGCTGGCGGGAATTCAGAATGCTAGAGGGCTTGGGGACACAGTCTCGCAATTTCTAATGAATTAGGCAGACACGCGCATGTGGCCTAGAACCCCACTGGCTGAGGCACAGTCACACAGGACTTGTGAGCTGCGAATGTGTCTCATGCCACTAAGTCGTAAATGGCCAACATAATATGCATATGTACCACAAAAACAAGTTTTAAAAAAAACTTTAAGGATTTGCACAAGAATGTTCATTCATACTGGCCTTATTCACAATAGCCCAAATCAGGAAAATACCTAGAACTGTACTGACAGGTAAATGGATAAACTGGGGAACATGTGTGCGAAGGAACACCTCTCGGAAACAGGAGAGAAGGTTACAGTGTGCGCCCCCTGTGAGTCTCACACACATCCTGCCAAGTGAAAACACCATCAGCACGAAAGACCATCGTGCATGACTCAATTTACAGGAAGTTCTGAAGGGGTAAAAGTAACTCAGAGTGACAGGAAGCAGACCAGTGGGGGCTGGGGGCTGGGGGCTGGACTTCAAGGGCCAGGACGGAACCTGTAGGCAAAGTGGAAACGCTCCCACCCCGAGTAAGGTGGTGGTTATACAGGTGTATGCGGGAGTCAAAACCCATTGAACTGTACACTTAAAATGGGTATGTCTCGGGGCGCCTGGGTGGCTTAGTCGGTTGAGCGTCCGACTTTCGCTTAGGTCATGATCTCGCGGTTCGTGGGTTCGAGCCCAGCGTCTGTGCTGTCAGCACAGAGCCTGGAGCCTGTTTCAGTCTGTGACTCCCTCTCTCTCTGACCCTCCCCTGCTCATGCTGTCTCTCTCTCTCTCTCTCTCCTAGAAATAAATAAAAATATTAAAAAAAAAAGTACTTGGCTAAGAAATCAACTAGTGAAGTTTAAAAAAAAAAAGGGTATGTCTCATCACATGTACGTTAGATCTTGATAAAAATTTATTAAAAAATAATAAACCCACAGGATAGTGAACTGTATGCAGTTTAGGTTAATAGGCCTTTTGCCCACGAAGTACCCTACAAGATGGATACAAACACAGATCACAGCTGGATGTGAACGCCTGCCCCAAGGATGCTGAGCGCACAGGCGTTCTGGGGACAGGGACAGCCCACCAGCTGCTCGCACCTGCCCTTACAGAGGCCAGGGTCACCGGCACAAGTCTGTCAGTCACCGGGGAAAGAAGGCAGAGGGGCCGCCTGGCGAAGGACAGAAAAGGAAGCAGAAGTTACCTAATCAATTTCAAAACGCCTTTGTGCCCTACGTGCAGGGTTTCAGGAGGGGCTCTAGGCCACTTCGTGGACTGGTTTCCTGTGAAAGAGGAGCTTTTCCTTAACGCCTTAAAACCCACACCAGAGCAAAACAAAGCAAATGCTTTCAAAAAGAGCAAGCACACTTTGTGTACAAAACTTGGAAATAAAGAATGCTTACAAAAAATACAAAAATTACTCATAAGCCCCAAATTCAGAGATATACACCATAATGTTTTTGTGTATCTATTCGCCCAATTCTTTCATTTCATACACGTTTATACACTATGTAGACATCTTTGCCCACTTAACAAGATATCAGAGATTTCCTCATTTCATTGAATATTCACTGGTTATTCCTCCAAACCATTTTTTGTTATGTTTATTTGAGAGAGAGAGAGAGAGAGAGAGAGAGCGCCAAAGAGAGAGACAGAATCCCAAGCAGGTTCCACGCTCAGCGCAGAGCCTGACGCAGGGATGGATCCCATGACCCTGGGATCAAGACCTGAACCGAAATCAAGAGTTAGACACTCAACTGACTGAGCTACCCAGGCACCCCAAACCAGCGTTTTTCTTTTTTTTCTTTTCTTTAAAAAATATATATATTTTAACGTTTAGTTATTTTTGAGGGGGAGGCACAGAGAAAGAGAGACAGACAGAGACAGTCACAGAGGATCTAAAGTAGGCTCTGTGCTGACACCAGACAGCCTGTGCAGGGCTTGAACTCATGAACCATAAAATCGTGACCTGAGCCGAAGTCAGACACTTAACAAGCTGAGCCACCCAGGTGCCCCCACACCAGCGTTGTTAAAGCTGGTATCTCACCCCATGAATACACCATATTTCTTCTCCTGGACCCTTTAAAAAAAAAAAAAAAAAAGCCTTTACTGTGTGTAGTGATGCTCCCTATTATTTCCCAGGAAAAATTCCTAATTACTTGGTTCAAAAGGGAAGGCGTTTTAAGGCTCTGGAAAATACATGTTGCTGATGTTGCTGACTCCCTTATGGCATGAAATAGAAACCCCAGCACATTTTTAATGATGAGGGTCACCAAATTTTCTCTGCAATATTCTTACACAATTACTTTGTAATATACTTAGTTAATTTTAAAGTTAAACATCTTAGGGTGCCTGGGTGGCTCAGTCTGTTAAGTGCTTGACTTCGGCTCAGGTAGTGATCTCGTGGTTCGTGAGTTCAAACCCCACGTTGGGCTCTGTGCTGACAGCTCAGAGCCTGGAGCCTGCTTTGATTCTGTGTCCCTCCCTCTCTGCCCCTCCCCTACTCGGGCTCCGTCTCGCTCTGTCTCTCTCAAATATAAAATAAACAAAAAATAGATAAAGTTAAACTTCTTTCCATGTGTTATTTTTTTTTTCCATGTGTTATTTTTCATTAGAACTCCATCTCTGAGGACTCCGTGTGGCCCTGGCCAAGTGATTTAAATTGAAGGAAATCTTCCTAATAATGATACTGCCACCAACTTGTTCTCACTTATCCAGGAATCTGGTCACTGCTAGACCCCAGTAAAATCACTGCCCGCCCCCGTGACCAAGGGAGCAGGTGCACGTGTACCCAGGACCTCTGGCTCCCGAGGGAGAGCCACGTCAGACGGCAGCGCAGCAGGCTCTGCGCGCCACAGCACTGCTGACATCTGTGCTCAGGGACACAGCTCGTCCCTATCCAAACCGCATTTATGAGAAAATCAGGCCCAGCTCCTGACATCTCCCGGCACTCTCAAGCCTGCCGACATCACACCTGGGAAAGGCTAAACCACCCTATTCCTTCAGTCACTCAAGGCCGTACAAGGTGCCTTTGAGTCCGGATAACATCACTTAACCCACCAGCCGTCCTCCCAGCGAGGTGTCGCACAGACCTGATCAGCAGGTGCGCACCTACCACTGTGGCCCAGGAAGACCCGGACTGGCAATGACCCAGCTTCTGACTGGATAGAGGGCAGGTCCGCTGCGGCCGCAAGGCTGCCACCAGCCCGGGAGCCACAGCAGTCTGTTCGGACCCACCTGGGTGGCTTCCTTGGCTCACTGACACGTGTTTACCACCTGGCCAAGATCTCTGTCCAGGGTTGACATGGGCTCACTTGCCAGAAATCTGGCACCTGACTTTACTCTGACACTTTCCAAAACCTGTGAAGTGTCTGCCTATTCCCAGCACTCAGGCCTTCTTTCTCTCTCCGTTCCTGCTGGGAGATGCCGGCACACCCCCTTTCAGGATGTTGGTCGCCCAGCCCCAGGCCCTCTGCATTCCTTCTTGGTTAGACCATTCCCGACCTTCCCTCCCTCCTAGGATCCCGAGGCCCTGTGTTTCTGAGCACCAGGCACTCATCCGGCACAGATCACTTCCCAAATCACCTCCCCCTCATGCGGTTCGGCCAAAGGGTCAGACCCCTCTGGACATAAACGCCCAGTGACTTGAAGGGCCAAAGCTTGTCTGGTGGGTGGTACCCCACTGTCCTGCTCATGTCCTTGGGTCCCCACCACGTCCCTCAATGCCAGGTTACCTCTGTTCCCATGTCGCTCCTCTACCCTCTGAAGGACACACATCCGTAGTAAACGAGGTACCCAACGCTCCAGTCTTGGCAGAAGACACTGCACACTGTGGACGTGAGACTTAGCCCTTCACGGCCAGGTCCTCGTGAGCACAGTCACAACAAATAAGCCTCGGTATCACCTACTGCTCAAAGTTCAAGGTCATTTTGTTCACTTGTATTTATTCTCACTCTCAAAAGACTTAAGGGGCCCACTCTCCCACGCTAAGGGTGACCCCATACACCCAGCGCTGGCGTAGTCAGCCCCTGCCCGGTGTCTGACATCTGCCCTCACAGTCCCAGCCTCCATTCCCTGAATGCCTGGCCAGTAAAGCCAGCCTCATGGGCCACTCTGCTCCAAGCCAGGGTGCTGGACACTGAGACTATACCCCACTTTCTCCAAATGCCTGACAGCAATGCCCTGACCCACGTGGCCCCAGGACCCACAACACCCACCCTAGGTGCTGCCCACTCCCCGGGGCCTGGCTGCAACTCCACCCTCTCCCTTCTCCTTCTCCTCACTGGCCACGAGCCCCGGACTAGGTAAGTGGTCATCTTTTCAGACACCAGCAAATTCACATGTTACCAGCTACAACAGGAGGTGAAGTGCTGGGAAGACCCTTCCCGCCTACATCCTGTGCTCGCTGTCCCGGCCTTCTCCGTGAAACACGCTTCTGTTTAGTTCATCATCCAAGCCACGCACCTGCTGATGGGAACGATGGCATTATGTGTGCTCAACGTGACAGAGCAATGTCACTGAGGCACCTGTTCCTTTATCCTCTTGAGCTTATGGAAACTGCCAAAGGTTGGGGGGCAAGAAACGTAAAATTTAAAATATTCTATGGGGCACCTGGATGACCCAGTCCATTAAACATCCGACTTCGGCTCAGGTCATGATCTCACAGTTCATGCGTTCGAACTCTGCACTGGGCTCTGTGCTGACAGCTCAGAGTCTGGAGGCTGCTTCAGATTCTGTGCCTCCCTCTCTCTCTCAAAAATTAAATGAACATTTAAAAAAAAATTAAAATAATCTACCTACTCACGTTAAGAAAATTTAGGCAAGGCCATACCGGTTCAAATTAACAATCAGCCTAATTAGCTTAATCAGAAGCAGAAACAGAACTCTGCCCCTCCCAGCCTGCGGCCCTGTCTGGCTGGGGCAGGCTGGTCCGTACACCACACACACCCAGGTGAGCGCCTCTGGCAAAGGGGTAGATACGAATCGCAGCCCCGCACAGAGGCTGTATGCATGGTGGAAAGGCCACGCGTACACTGAAACTGGTGGTTTCTGGAAACTGGTGGTTTGCTGCACTGGTTAGCAGCTGACCCTGGGAGCTTCTGGGGCTCGGCTCTGCTGCTCACAGCTAGGACAGAGGCAGGCAGGGCAGAAGCAGCACAGTGAAGGGAGAACAAACAGGCCTCAGTGACTGGGCCCCGGCCCCAGAGCAGAGCGGGGAGGGCACGTGAGGAGAAGAGGGGCACCTATGCCAACCAGCACCAGGTGCCCGCTGGCCGGACTCTGGCTGACAAAGCCTGGAGAGAAGGGTCAACCAAGAGGTCAGCAACTAGCTGCCCAGGACCCAGGAGAAGGGGGTCGGGCAGCCAGCGCCTAGGGAGACAATGGGTGTCAGCCCTCCCCGCCCCACCCCTGCCTGTGACAGCTGCAGGGTCTCAACTTGTCTGAGATTTGGCTCCTCATCTGCAAAACGGGATGATGATGGTCAGCAGGGCGGCGGAGAGGACTAGATCACAGACGGAGCCGAGGGGGAGCCCCGCGCTGTGACCATGCTGGGCACACCTCACACTCAGGGCCAACACCCCTCTTGGACCCTGGAATCTGACAGAAAAAGATGCAGCCCAGTAAACTGCCCAGAAAATGGACAGAATCCACACACAAGCACCAACCACACACAGGAAAAAAAGAGACTATGAGGTGACCCGGTGACCAACACCAGCTTTCTGTCAACACCGACACGCTGCACACAGGCTGCTTGTTCGTTTAGGACACACGGCAGTCGACGCCTCCCGGGTACACACCTGACACCAACAGCGGGGGCAAGGCCGTGGACGGTACACCATGGGCAAACTGCCCAGGACCCACCCGACTCGGGAAAACAGCAGGCGCTTCCCCTCGGCTGGCACTGAGGACACAAACCAGCCTCCAGCCAGATAGGAAGAGATGTTCAGAACCATCTAGTGAAAAACCATGGAGCCGGGGACACGGAGCTCCAGCCTAGCCAGCAGGGGGCTGACGGGGCACTGGGTGACGCTCGGGACTGCTCCCCCCACGGGCACAGCAGGCATTGTTTGCTCCCACAAACATGGACACCCAGCAGGCCCCAGAAGCCCACGCAGACCTCATGCTCACCTGGCTGTGTCCACACCCGTCACAAACGCCTCGCCCCTCCTACCAACCCTGCCGGCCATGCCCGAGACTCAAAGTACATCTGGCAGCTCCCCGCAACACTGACCCCTAGAGAGGCAGACAGGGAGGGGCAGGCTCGTGTCCACTCGTGAGTCTTCCAGGACGCGGGCCTATTAACCACAGTCCACTTTCCCGTCAGCCCTCAAGCCTCAATGTGAAGATCTGTGACGTTCACTGCCCTCAGAAAAGTGGCGATGGGCCTGTGCACCCACAGCAAGAGCGTCCCTGGGCTCAGGGGGCCCCCAGCACCCCCCACACTCAGGGCAGAGTCAGAGCTGGGCTGTGCTCAGGAGGAGAAGCTGCTCATGACACACTTGTACCACCTTCCCGCCAGCTTCCACAACCAACAGTCCTTGACAAATGCGTCTAGAGCACAACTTCCCAGAGGTGGCCCGCCTGGGACCTCTATGCAGGTATTGCTCTCTCTCCTCTACAACCACTGCTGTGTATCTGGCAGAGAGAGAAATGAAACCTCCTGCAAGGAAGGTTTCCAGACCACAGAGACCTGCAAACACAGTGCACACCAGCCCGGCCACACAGCAAGAGCCGGCTGTGGGCTCTCAGGGGCACGGGCACAGGGTCACAGATGGCTGTCACTGCTTCAGGAGCCAGCACCAGAAAGACCATTTCAATAACTCCCATGCGTGCAAAGCTGAGAATGGTGCATGCTCACACACCTGTCTGAAGGACAAGCTAAGTAGGACTTCGGTGCAGGTAAGTAATCAGGTTGCCCAAGGAAGGCCGTTTGATCACATGGGTCCTTCACCAAGCAGGGAACGCCTTGCCAGGGGTCATCTGCTCCTGGTCAGAGGAACCAAGCACAGGCAGAACACAAAGAAACGTTGTGTTTGAAGGCTTTTAATGGTGACGGGGAAAAAAGAAATACACGCATATCCTTTATAAGAAAATAAAAAATGAACAATTCCTGGGCCGTCTGGGTGGCTCAGTTGGCTAAGCATCCAAGTCCGGCTCAAGTCACAATCTCGACGTTTGTGAGTTCGAGCCCTGTGTCAGGCTCTCTGTCCTCAGCAAAGATCCTGCTTCCGTTCCTCTGTCCCTTGCCCCCCCTTCCCTCCGACCCCCCGGCTCTGCTCCCCCTGCTCTTTCTCTCTCTCTCAAAAGTAGACATTAAAAAAAATTCCTGAACATTAACTCTTCCAAAAAACAAATTTACATTCTCACGGAATCCTGAGAACCAGCTGCTCCAGAGCTTCCAAACCCTCAAGTCTCCCTTAAGAAGCCTTCAGAGGAGAAGAAAGAGGTGCTCTCACAGCCACCAAGTTCATTCTGCTAAAGAGCACTGTCCCCGGGGGCCGTGAGCTGATGCCCTGACCGTGACACACACTCCTCCTGCTGCACCCGCCTTACCCCTGAGGACCCTACACAGACGCTGGCACTTTGCGGTTTCCACTTGACTTGTGAGTGTGCCCTGGCCCTAAATGCACACACAGCCTTTCCAAGGGGGGCTTTCCTCACCACTTCTGGGAGGTGGCCCTCCCACTGGACCAGCCCCACTGTCTCAGGCAGGTCTACTCCAGTCAGCGCGCCACAGGAGCTAAGGCGGCCACCACCTCCCGACAGAGGGGACGGGGGCGGGTCTCACCTCTCCAACCAGCGGCTCAGTGTGCCCTGAGTGCTGGCTGCCCCCGACTGGAGTACCTGACAGGGAGGCCGAGCTAAGCCTCAGAAGCACAGATTGAGGTTCCAGGAAAACACCGCTGCCCCTGACGGAGCCCGGGCTTCTCATGCTCTTATAAATGCCCACCATCAGCCTCCTGGAGCCACGCTCCAGTGCCACCACTGGAAAGGTAGCCCATCTGGTCACTGTCCGAGTCAGGAGGACACCTCTGACAGTCACTGCCTAGCGTCCATCGAGGTGGCAGGAGCCAATGAAGGCTCCTGCTAAGGCCCCAGTGGAGCCCCTCCCTCACCCAAACACACCCAGGGCTCCTCCTTCCTTGCCCTTCGAGCAGCCTCCTCTGGGGAGCTGAGAGCACAGACAGTAGGAGGCAAATCCAGAGTGGCTGCCACCACCCAGGCCGCTCCAGCAGGCGGGGCGTCCAGCCGGCCCAGGTGATCCAACAACCCTGACAAGTCCTAGTCCTAAAAGGAAAGGGTGGGAAAAAGAGCGTCCACCCTGACAGCCGCCTGTAGGCGAGCCATTTAGCAAACAGCGAATGCTCAGAGTAGTCTGACAGGACCGACCAGAGACCAAGAAACAAAGCAACAAAGGGCGTGGAGAACAAAGGCCTGAAGAAGCAAAATTAGATGAAACTACTTGCGGGAGCACAGAGGTCCTTACAAAGCCTGGATGCTGATCTTCCCTAAGCGGATCCCCTGGTTCCTCTAAAGGGACCCCAAGTCCACGTGGCCTGGGACGGCCCCCAGCACAGAGGGGGCACCGACCCCACCGCTGCCCTGGCCGTGTCACTCCCTTGAATGGGACGCGGATCTGCTGCGTGTTTGAGCCGCGCAACCACTAGCGTTGAGAGCGGGGTATGTCCTCCCAGCACCGGGCGCCGCCGCGGGGTCACGGGAGCGGCCCGGCTACCGCTGGCCACCTGCTCACGGGCTCTGTGCCTGCACCGCACAGAAACCCCCGCACCTACGTCCTCGCCCCCACTTCCACAGCCGCTGACCGGGCGCTGCCTCCCCGGGGCCGGCCCGGCGGGGCGCCGGCAGCCACCAGGCCGCTCGCCGCCAAGTCGCGGCCACCCGTCNGAAGCCTCATGTCGCCCCGCCTCCACACCGTCCTCATTGGTCGACCCCAGCTTTTTCTCATCGCCATTGGCCCGTAAGCACGTCCGTCAGGACTTCCCGCCCCCACCGTTCCCCACACAGCGTTGCGGAGATGCTGACCGCCTCACCTGGTCGCCGTCGCCATTGGCCACTCACCTTCGTGTTTCCCGGAACCTCTGGTTGCCGACACGTCCGTCAGCACCTCTACCGCCCCCGTCGCTTCCCGCAGAGCACCCCGGAGTCACCAGCAACCCCGCCCTCTGCCCCCACAACACCTAGACCCTCGCCCGCCCCCTCCCCCTCTCCATTGGCCACCGCTGCCTATCTTCCCAGAGCCACTGGCCCACCCACACGTCGATCACGGCCCCTCTAAGCCCGCCCTGCTCACCCCGTGCTTTCCTCCGCTGTCCCTACACGCTCACCAATCAGGAGCTTGGGACTCCAGACTGTTTGCATACGCCCCCTTCCCGCGGGCAGAAGCAGGATGGTGGGCGTTCCCGGGGCGTGGTGACGCGGCTGGGCCCCAGACGAGTCAAGCCTCTAGCAAGCTGCGGCCGCTGCCCCCGCAGCGACCGCAGCGAGGACAGCAAGGCTCCCTGCAACTGTGCTCTCGGGAGCCGCCCTCCTCGCGTTGGGGCGGGGCCCAGGCGTGGCGGGATGAGGTCGGCGAATCGGCGCCCGGGGGAGGCCTGGGAGGCGGGACTTCCTCCCCCGGTGGGGGTTGGGCTGTCGGGGGCGCTCAGAGCCCTCCCGCGGGCTGGTGGGGTTGAGGGGCGCCGCGGCCCGTCCGGGTGGCCTCCAGGTGAGCGACTGCGAAGGCCCAACGTTCTCGCACGTCAGCGCCCGGGAGGGCGGCAGCACGGGCCCTGCCCCCGGGGGCTCGAGGCAGGAGCCGCGCCGCCCACGCGGTCCCAGCGAGTCAGGCAGGGTGGGGGTCCCAGGAGGCGCGGGGCGGGGCGCTCCGAGGCCGGACGGGGGGGCCTCCAGGAGGAAGTGACCCCGCGGCTGTTTACAGGAAGAAAGGGTTATTTTTCTTAATGGGCGAAGAAGTATGAAGAACCTGTGAACACGTATGAAGACGCAGTTTCACTCTGCAAAATGGAAAGTAAAGCAAAACAATACCCCTTCCAGCCATGAGATTGGCAACAGCACTTGGGGGCCAGACGTGTAAACGGCGCTCTCGCCCCGGACAGGCTCGTCGTCTAGCCTGGAGAAGTCCTCCGAAGCGAGGTCAGCGGCCTCACTGCAGCGTCGTAGGGGCGTGGAAAGGTCCAGGGACCGTCTAGGGCCGCTGCTAGGGGGCTGCTAATCAGCCTCGGTCACGCACCCTCTACAGTGAACGAGGTGAGGTGCGGACAGTACTGTGGTGCGAAGAGATGAGAAGCACGAAGATGACAGCATGGGATGGCCAGTGTAATGTCAATATTTATGCTCTTAAAAAGCCGACAACACATTTTGTTCCAGGTTTAGGTATATAAAACTACAATACGTCCATAGGAAGAGGTGTGGGAAGTACGCTCACCAACCGGACAGCATTGGGTCCTCTGGGATTGGGGATCAAGAGTGACTTTCTCTGGGCGCCTGGGTGGCTCTTCCCAACTCTTGGTTTCGGCTCAGGTCATGATCTCAAGGTTCTGAGTTCTGCCTGGCATTGGGCTCTGTCTTGATGATGTGGAGCCTGCTTAGGACTCTGTCTCTCTGTCCCATGCGTGTTCTCTCTCTGTCTCTCTCTTTTTAATTTTTTTTAACATTTTATTTATTTCTGAGAGAGAGAGAGAGAGCGTGAGCAGGGGAGGGTCAGAGAGAGAGGGAGACACAGAATCTGAAACAGGCTCCAGGCTCTGAGCTGTCAGCACAGAGCTCGACACGGGGTTCGAACCCATGAACCGTGAGATCATGACCTGAGCCGAAGTCCGATGCTTAACCGACTGAGCCACCCAGGGACCCCTCTCTGTCTCCCTCCCTCTCCTTCTCTCTCTCTCTCTCTCCATGTCTAAAAATAAACTTTTAAAAAAGTGCCTTTGTCTTCACTGATAATATTTTTATGAGAACATTATTTACATATGACACTTAATAATGAGTAACCCAAGGGCGCCTGTGTGGCTCAGTCGGTTAAGCGTCCAACTTCTGCTTAGGTCATGATATCATGGTTTGTGAGTTTGAGCTCCTCGTTGGGGTCCGTACTGACAGCTCAGAGCCTGGAGCCTGCTTCAGATTCTGTGTCTCCCTCTCTCTCTGACCCTCCCCTGCTCATGCTGTGTCTCCCTCTCAGAAATAAATTTAAAAAACAAATAAACAAACAAAAAACAAAGCAAAAAAAAAAGAGTGAGTGACTTTGCAGAGGAGAACTGGGCGATCAAGTGGACGTTACCAGGATGGACGGACGCCACGTGCTTCCCAAGGTGACACCCTGGGAAGGCCACAGTCGAATGTCCAGAATCTTCCTGCCAAGAGCACAGGGGCTGAATCTCCTGGTGAGAATCGTCAGCCGAGCCCCACAGAGGTGATCGGCAGGCAGGCTGGGGGCACCTGAGGTACAGGGCCCTGAGGAAGGGCGCAGCGAGTGTATGTGGGGGGAACGGGGACGGGCTGCTGCAGAGGTCACCAGGGCGCCCAGCGAGGGGCCCGTCCACGCTAATCCAACTCCCCTCGCTGTGCTGTGGCTGCAAAGTACACACTGGACATTTTAGAGGCAAAATTAAGAGCAACTGATGGTCAAATCGTTTGGAAACAAAATAGGGCACAAATACGAAACAAACGTGGTGGCGTGTGAGCGACGGGGAGCCCAGGTCGGGTGCTGAACGGTCCCGTGCACTGCTTTTCTGTAAGTCTGAAATCTGTAAATGTAAGGAGCTTCCAAACCAGGCAGGGCAGGCTGGCGGGGAGAAAGCGGGGCTCGGGCCTGCCCACCGTGCGGCCTGCGACTAGTCACCATCCCTCTGAGCCCGTCTGACTGTGGCGTGTGGGAGGCCGCGGTCTTCCAGCAGCTGTGGGAGCTGAGCGGGAAGTGGCGGCCCCGGACGAAAAGGAAATATCTGCTTCTCCGGGTGACCTGAGGTCCAGCCTCAGGGAAGCTGCAGCACAGGGCGCTGCCCTGGCCAGCATGGCAGAGGTGGCAAGGGACCGGGGGCGAGGACAAGACCGCCCACAGATGAGGGTTGTTCTTGGGAGGATGGGAGTGGCCTGGGAGGTGAAGGAGTTATCTCCCAGTGGCTGCAAGTGGCTGAGTGACCGGCGCTGCCCTCAGGAGATGGGGAGGCAGCCCGGCACAGAGGGTGACAGCTGCCCGGCAAGGCCTGTCAAGTGGCCAGCACTGTCCCGTGGGCTGGCCAGAGCCCTGAGGGGCCAGGCCGCGGGCCCCACGCCATCTCAGGTTTTGGCATCTGCTGGCAAGACAGACAGCTGGCTGAGGCTGTCCTCAGCAGGCTCTCGGGGCCTGGGGACAGGCCTGAGCAAACTCCGGGTCCTCTGCTGGGTTCTGGCGCCGCTCCATCCCCTCCAAGCTCTCCCCGCCCTGCCTCAGAGCAGAAGGGCGCCCCAGGAACCCGCAGGGGTCTCGGAGGGCTCGTCACCTGGCCCCTGCTGACTCTCGGGTGGAGGCGCAGCACGGGGAGGGGCCGGCCTCTCTGGATGCCCGCCCTTCCCTGCAAGCCAGCATGGCAGGTGCGCAGGTGGCCACCCGAAGGTCCCTCGAGGCTGCAGGAGGGGTAGAGGCAGGCAGGCGGGAGCCCTGCCCGGTGTGGGGGCCGCAGGTCTGTGGTGATGTATTCATCAGGGCCTGGGCAGCTCTCTCCTGCCCCGGGGAGGCCTGCACCCCTGCCCTCAGCCCCGGCCCCCACGCCAGGGCAAGGCCAGAACCAGAAGGGGAGTGGCCCCGGGTCCACCCACCCACACGCCAGGACACCTTCGAGGGGCCGGAGCTTCCACACCCACTGCCAGATCTGCAAGGAGGCCTGCTTCGGGGGATGGGGTGCCCACTGCCCCCCAGGTAGGCATCAAACAAGACACGGGTGCCACAGACACCTTAGGGCCAATGACGGGGGCCGGCTGTCCCGCCACCCCAGAAGGGGCACCTCGCCTTGTCCCCACCCCCGTCAGGATGAAGGGAGGGGGCCTCCTCAGGCCCACCGCCCGTGTGGCAATGGGAAGGCAGAGGCCGCACTCCAAACAGGTGGAAGGTTTTATTGTCTCAGCAGAAAAAGGCAGGGCCAGGACCTGTCCCGCCATATGCCGGGCTGCTGGGGACTCCCCCGGGGGCTCCCCCCCGAGGCCCACAGCCAAGGAGTGCAGGTGGCAGAGGTGGACAGTCCCAAGGGCCTGCAACGGACAGAGGAGGCTGCCCCTTCTCCTGCTCCGGCTACACCAACCCCAAGACGACAAAAGGCAGAGGCGCCGTCCGCACGCGCAGTCCTCCCGCTGCGGCTCGCGGGGCAGCGCCCGCGGTCACACTGCACGGAGGCCAGCAGGCAGACGCAGCCTGAACGCCGGGACACCCCCCCCAACACACACACACACTGGAGGCCACGGTCTGCCTACGATCTGCCTGCTTCTGTGAGAGGCCAGTGAGGAAGGTGGAGACGTGGCCTAGGGGCCCGTTCCTGCTGGAGTCCGGGGCAGGGACGCGGCAGCGGGGTGAACGGGGGCTTGGTCTCTGGCCAGGTGGCTCTGGGCACACACGGTGAGACCCGAAAGGCCGCGGCGGCTCCTGCAGGGCGGTCTCTCCGGGGGCATCGAGCAAACCCCGTGTGACCCAGGCTGTGAGGGCCATGCTGTCCAACTTCCCGGAGGGCTCGGCCCCCTCGGGACTTCTGGTTTGGGCTGGAGACCCAGGAGAGCAACTCCCGAGGAGGGGATGCTTGGGGGGTCAGCCTCAAGGGCTGCTGAGCGCATCCGGGAGGGGTCCCTCTGCCTCCTGACAGGGAGACTGCACCCCCTCCCCCCATTGGGAGTGGCCATGGTGGGAAGGGGCGGAGCCTCTACAAACCCCTTCCAGAGTCTGGGTGTGACGGGTGGGGCTCCCGGGCAATGCCACGGCCACAGGCCAGGCGGTGGGTCCGAGGCGAACACCGCCAGTGATGGAGCAGCGGCCTGTTGGCCCGGCTGGCCGCCCCCGCGTCCTGCTCAGCACCGCGCAGCCTCAGAGCCGAGGCCTCAGGCACCCGGGGGCAGAGAAGGCAAAGAGCAGGGATGCGAGCCGCCCTGCCAGCCAGTGCCCCTGGCAGGGCGGAGGGCTGACTGCGGAGGAGCCGGGCGGCCCGGTGGCCAGGGTCTGTCAGTCCTGCTTGTCCCCCCTCTGCCGCCAGGGGTAGATGAGTTCCCCGAAGAACAGCTTGCGGCACAGGGAGCCCCAGGAGTGTGTGGGGTGGCAGCCACAGCTGGGGAGGCGGTAGGTGTGGATCACGCGACCGTAGGGCAGTGGGTTTATCTGGAAGCACAAGGCGGGGGTCAGCCAGCCCATGGCCCCCCAGCGCACTGGGCTGCCCATTGTGCCCTCTCGGTGGTACCCAGGGGTAGGCGGAGGGGCCCGAGGGGGAACGCGTGGGCCGAGGCCGAGCGTGCCCTCCTGGAGCGAGGCTTTGGGGAGGGGAGGTGGGCCAGGCTGGAGGGGCAGAGACCCCTGTACTGCAGGACTTCCCCCACAGGAGCCTCCCAAGGGGTCTAGGAACACCCCCACCCCAACCCCGAGAAAACCACACAGGGTCCTGGCTGCCTCAGCACCTGAGATGCAGCCCTCAGGCCAACCTCCCCCCATCAGCACCCAGTGAGCCACCCGGTAACCCGCCTACTCCCTCCTATAGGCCAGAGGGACCGTTTCCGAGAGAAGAGCCCAAGAGAAAAGGCTTGTGTGTCCCGAGGCCTTCGCCACATCTGTGCTCGTCTACCTGGAATGAGAGCCCGTGGGGCCCAGGGCAGGAAAGAAGGGTGCGGGGCCCAGCGGGCAGGAGCCCTGGGGGCCGAAAGCATCCGACCCAGCGCAGGGGGTCCCTTCCAGTGTCCTGCTGAAGGAGGTTCCAGGCAGAGGGGGTCACAGTGCCCGGAGGCCTCGAAGGTGAGCCTCCCCTTGGGTACCACCCATCAGCTCTGCTGCGCCCGCAGCCCTGCACCCAGGGGGGCACAGAGGGATGAGACCCCAGCTGCCCCCAGATGTGGGCATCACCACAGCAGGGGGGTGCCGGGTCAGTCCGCGGGTAGCAGCGTGAGGGGTGCACAGAGGCCTCACCTGCATCAAGAGGCGGAGGGGCCTCCCAGCCTCGTGCTCCAGGACCCGGAACTTCACACCAGCTGCAGGGGGAGCAAGGTGCCCGTGGGGGAGGCCGGAGGCTCCCCGAGGCCCGCAGGGCCCACAGACAGCCTCCCAGGCCTCCGGCATCAGCACAGGCAGGTGTGGGCAGAAGTCCCCTGCGCCTCCGGTGGCACTCAGAAGGCTGTGGGTGGCGCTGGGACGCACCACGGGCTCACCCGCCCCCACTCCACCCAGTCTCCGTGTCTGTCCCTGAGCTGACCACCTGGCCACAATCAAAGCTTCCACAGAACTTCATGGACAGACAGACGCCGCGGGCCTGGGAGGCAGCGGGAGCCAGCTGGGCACTGCGGCACATGCTGTGCTCTTTCCGAATGGATGCGGGCTGTCCCACAGGATGGACGGGCACCTGGTGGCGTGTGGCCACCCTGCTGGCAGCTAAACGTCTTCCAGATTCTGTGTGCGCGGCCGGCTTGGGAGCCCTCCGTGCCCCTGGCCTACGGATTGTGCTCCCATCCTGGGAATTCCCAAGGCAGAAAGTTCTCAAAAAGAGAAGCAGGAGCTAATTATTAATTGATGAAGAGACCCCAAGGCAAACTCACTGAAACAGAGAGAGGCAGCAGCATCTGTGGGATTTTATGTGAAGTTAAAACAACCCTGCTCTGGCCATGAGCTGGGGGCAGGGGAGGGGACCCGGGTCTCTCCGGCTGTTCACCTGCCTGGTCCTGGCACCGACGTGCGGGCAGAGGCTGGAGCCCCTGGTGTCAGCCACCTAGGGGTCTGCAGGGGAAGTGGTCTGGAAAGGGAACTTAAGGGCATCCAATAGGCAGACATTAGGTCCAAAGCCCACAGAACATGCCGGAAGCAGCAGCCTGAGCTTTGGTGTGGGGCCTGAGCTACAAACTGGACGCAGGGCCAGGAACTCTCCACATTCCCTGATGTGCTCAAAACCCCTGAACAGGACAGACCAACTCGCGATGCTGTGACCAGTTCAGTCGGCCTCTCGGGGCCTGCCGTGGGGACAGCCTCCCCTCAGGGGCATCGGGCCAACCTAAGGGTTGGTGTCAGCATGAAAACAGGGGCAGCCATCTGCAGAGGGGACAGCCAGGGCAGCCAGGACGGTGGGTGCTGTCCCGGCGGGCAGGGGTCTGTGGGGTGGGCTGGGGCTCCTGTCACACAGGTCTGGCCAGCCCAGCACCCTCCACCCTGGGCTGTCCCCTCCGAGGTTCAGGGGCACAGGCAGGCACGCACAGTCACATACAACCACACAGGGACACTTCTCCGAGGCATGTGCCTCACCTACACTACACACAGACCTCAGGACAAACGTTCATACTCATTGCAGAAAAGGGTGACAAAGAGGAAAGGTCGCCTCTGCAGCCTCTAAACCTGAGGGCGAGGCGNCCCCCACCAGCCGCCCCTCCCCCCCCACTGCTGCTTCCAGGCAGGAGGCGCGCGGCGCAGGGACCTACCCGCAAGCCTGTATGGCCGGCAGAGCCGGAGGCCGAGGGAGTACAGCGGCAGGGAGTTGATGACGTCCACGAGCACATGGATCAGGCCCTGCACGGCCACCACCAGGAGCCGGAGCTGCAGCACACACAGCGCTCAGATCCGTGCGCGTCCCCACGACTACAGCAGCCGGGGGGGTCCTGGGCCACGACGAAGGGTGACCGGGGGCTCAGGACCCCTGGGGGGGGGCGCGGCTCCCACCCGGATCCTAAGGCCCGGGTCTGAGGAGGCAGGGAAGCAGTGAGCAGCAGCAGCTGAGCCCAGGGAAACATGGCACCGGGCCCTCCCTCGGCCTGGGCCACCTGAGTGCTGCGTCCCCCGAGTCCTGTCCTCCAGGGCCAGGCTGCGTGGCCCCCAAGGGTAGAGCCCAGCACAGTGCCCAGAAAGCACGGAACGGCCGCACGCTCCATGGACTGCGGGGATAGAGGGCTCGCCCACCCCCGCCTGGCCGCCAGGCAGAGCATACACTGATCACTCTGAGCCCTGGGCGCGAGGCCCAGGGGCCGGCTCGGCCGGGTGCCACGGCCAACGCCCTCCCAGGCCGCGTGCCCCTCGGCTCACCAGGGTGAACACCAGGTAGTACAGGGCTGCGGTGGGCAGGAGGAAGACCAGGATGGTGAAGAGCAAAGTCCCGATGAACAGCTGCAGGGAGAAAGGGCACCACCATCGGCATCAGCGAGAGCCGCATGCCGGGGCAGCCCCCTCGGCACTGGCCACACCTCTGCTGCCGTCCCCACCAAACCCATCCCGTAACTGAGCGGAAAAGGGACCCCTGCTGACGGGACACCCTGGCTCCCTGAGACAACACAGGAAAAGCTGCTCACAACAGCTTTGTCCAGTGCTGGGAGGGACGCGTCCACACGCCCTCCAGACTCGGATGGGCAGAACCAGCCAGCGGGACGTGAGCACATACGCCAAAAGCAGGCGGGTTGTGAGTATCAGGCAGGACACGTAGGTCTCGGGGGGCTGCACGCAGGGCCCACGCGCCAGGTCTGAGCTACAGGGAACGCCAGAGGCAGGCCCTGCACCCAGGTCACCTGTACGTCCTGCTGTCCAGTGGGTCCCGGGGGCCCAGCACCCTCCTCAGGGCAGCGTCCACCTCCCACCCGGGGCAAGGCCCTGTGCTGTCGGAAGGCCCCACGCGCACCCTGGCCCTCGCAGACCCCTCACGTTCCCAGGGTCCACGCCCACCCTCGTCAGGTGAGCTGTGGACAGGAGTGTGGCCACCCCGTCATGGTGCCAAGTGGCTACGCTGGCCAAGCCATTCGGAGGGACCAGAGGGACTGGAGCAAGGGGGGCAGTGGGCAGGGGGGTAGGGGGCAGTGGGCAGGGGGGCAGGGGGCAGGNGCAGGGCCTCAGGCTGGACAGAAGGGGGCAGGGCCTGGGGGCAGGGGGGCAGGGGGCAGGGGGCAAGGCCCCTCCCCTGCAGTCCCGCCCGGTACCTGGTCCAGGTCGTAGGAGCAGGAGTCCACCCGCTGGCGCAGGACATTCCACTTCTTCCCCCGGAAGAGACGCCAGAGCGAGGACAGGCCGCAGACCTTCAGGCAGTACAGCCTGCGGGCCACGGGCAGCGTCAGGGCCAGGGCTCCGGGCCGCCCCGGCCGCCACCCAGCCTCACAAGTGTCCGGGGCACGCAGGGGCGGGGAGCACTCGCCCACCTGGCGCCGTAGACATAGAAGCAGTAGATGTGGAAGGTGAGGAGAGCGATGATGTCGGACAGGATAGACAGGGCGACCGTCAGGCCCAGGCAGGCTGAGAGGCCCACGTGCCACAGGATGCGCTCGATGAAGGGGGACATGAGGTGGATGTAGCCTGGTGGGATGGGGGACGGTCAGCTATGGGTCTCGGCCGCCCGGGTCCTCACGGACGAGGGGTGCCTGAGGCTGACAGACTGCTCTGCTGGCCGTCCCCTGGCCCGGCAGCCAGCCCAGCAGAGCAGGGCCTCACACACGCACGCCAAGGGCACGGGGCCCCACTCAGCCAGGGCTGTCCCCTGGGGGCCCAGGCTTTAGGAGCCGAGTTGGGGGGGTCCCCGGGGCTGGCACTCACTGATCCACAGGTGCAGATGGTATAGGAAGAAACGGCCCAGGACCTGGTCCAGCGCCCGGTTCATCTTCAGCCCAGCAGGTGCCCCCATCAGCCACTGCAGGAGATGCTGGAGCTCCTCAGCCACATGCTGGAGGGACACAGGAGGGGCAGGCAGACTGTCAGCTGCGCCCCATCACAGCCAGCCCATCTGGGCAGGGAAGGGGTAGTCTGGGGGCCTCCTTCCGGGGGTCTCCTGCCGTGACGGGCACACAAGCTTTCCCATACTTACCTGCCCAGGGAACCCCTCTTTGCAGATGCTCTGGGATCAGCTGAGAGGCACAGTCTATGAGGCTGATAGTCTTCCCCTCGCCCTCTGGACATGAGGGCCCCGATGGCTATCACCCCTTCCTGCATCCCAACCCCCTTGCCACCAGACCCACAGGAGTGCTCAGCCCCATATGCCCAGAGGTGGGACAGACCCCAGCTTACCACGAATCTTGTAGGGGGAGCCGATGGGTCTCCAGTGCCCCTCCGCTGAGGACCCCACCCTACCACCTGGCACTCCCCCACCTAGCACCCCACTTGTCCAGGGGAGCGAGGGGTGACCTCAGGTAACCTTGAAGGGTGATGGTGAGCCCATCGGGGGCCCAGGTACCCATGAGAAGGCTGGAGCGTCCCCCAGAAAAAAGGATGGGTGGGATGTGAGTCATCAGCAATGCTGAGTGAGAGCCAGAGACACACAGGCAGGGCCGCTGAGCCACATCCTGGCTGCCCAAGGAAGAGGCTGATGTCCAGGCACTTTGCCCGTCCCAGCGCACAGGCCCTGAGGACCCTCAGCCTCATCAACAATGCTGGGGTCACAGTGGTGACGTCCCTGCCCCACAGTACCGACCTGCCACCCCTCCTGCCCACTGTGCGGACCTAGAAAGGCCTCAGCCATGTCAGGAGCAAGGCATTCTTTATAAATAGGGCTTATCTAATATTTAAAGGTTAAGAGCTAGGCGGCAGGAAGAAGCTTTCATTTTTAAATTAAATATTTATATTTCTGTGCAATTCTGCAAAAGGGAAGTGTAAGATGAAGCTGGCCGAGAGGCAGAGCGTGGATGAGCAAAGTGAAGTGGCCAAGCCCCCTTCCCGGCCTCCAGGCCTCTTCCCTCCCTCTCTCGGACGAGGCCGCCCAGAGAAGCCACGGGGCTCCCGGGCCGTGGGGGCTCCTGCCCACGAGGAGGCCAGTGGGCAGCCGCGGCTGGGGCAGCGTGCACAAGGACCACGCCAGGGCCAGGAGGCGTGAGGGAGGCCCAAGGCGCCAGAGGGACTGCTCTCAGCAGGGAGACCAGCCCCAACAGGAGTGACAGCGCCTGCGGCTCCGAGGACGGGAGGCAGAGAGGCCGAAGGCACTTTTAGCGCTGGCACAAAAGTGCAGCAGGGTAGAAGCTGAGGGGAGGGCCAGGGAGGAAGAGGAGGGAGCCCCACGGACGAGCTGGTGGCCCGGCACCAGCATGGGAACCTTGAAGTCAGCAGTGGGAACGGCCTGACCGCACGCTGAGCCCTGGACACGCGGAAGGTTTCCGCGATGCTCACTGTGCGGAGGGCCCAAGCCAAAGCTGGCTGCCCCTAAGAGCCAGGAGCCGGGGCTGCTGGGCCTGATGGAGGGAGGTGGGCTCCCCCAAAAGCCTCAGCTGCAAGCTGGTCCCAGGCACGACTACCTTTGGGAAAGGAAGGTAAAGGCCAGGAGCTAGCGGTGACCTGGGAGGGGCAGGTGGGCGCCTGGTGAGCCGAGTGCAGCCCTGGGGACTCAGTGAGACACAGTGGCTCCTAGGGGACCCATCTGGGGTCAAGGACAAAGGCTGCTTACTGGCCCAACAGAGAGAAAGGACAATGCTGCTCTCGCTGGCAGACGGGCCTCTGCTGCCCCCAGGAAGGGCCCCCCCCCCCCCCACCATTCCTGGGACACACCAGGCTCCATACAACCAACTCACGTCAGCCACGGGGACAAGCGCCTCTGCCAGCTGTCCGATCCGGTCCTTCCCATGAAGCCAGGACAGCAGCGCAAGACCAAGGGCCACATCGAGAAGCACAGAGACAAGCACATTGGCCTTTCTGGAAAGAGAAGCCCAACGGGAGTGGGTGGGGAGGGGGGGCAGCCCCAAGAGGGTCCCT
>NW_027529647.1:3984268-3989513 GCF_008692635.1 Crocuta crocuta
GGGGCATGGGTCGGTGGCAAAACCAGAAGCTGTGGTAGAGACCCAGGTGGGCCCTGCACCTCATCAACTGGGTGGCGTTCTCGGCCTTCTGGGTGCTGAAGACGAGCGTGAGCTGCTCCAGCCGGTGCCTGAGCTGCTCGCATGTGGAGAGCTTGCTCCAGAGGAAGGACAGGGGCCACAGATGGAACACCCTGTGAGGGAGCCAAGAGACGTGCACCCTCAGCTGGGGCTCCCTGTCTGCCAAGGAGCAAGGGCCCCCTCGGCTGGTGCCGTCACCAGGCTCGACTCAAGCCCTGAAGGTCCCCGAACACTGATGGCTGCACTCCTGAACTCAGCAGCACAGGCACACAGGGGGGTGGGGGGCACAGGCAGGCAGCCCAGAGAGGATCACGACGCGCTCCCGGACGTTAACTGGGAACCTGACCTCTCACAAAGCAGTGACCCGGGGCACACTCAAAGCCAAGTGCCGAGACCTTGCCCCAGGAATGGAGAGAATGTGCCCCGCTGGACAGGTGACCCTCATCAAGGGTCCCCGGGCTGCCCAAGGAGACGGGATTTCTCTCAAGGCAAAGGAAGCCCTGAGATGCTTCTGCAGCACTGGGACACTGAAGGGAGATATGTGTAAGCAAAGTGCCCATCGCAACTCAGCCTCACTCCAGGGTCTCCGCTTCTACAGTCCCTGCCGCTGCCCTCAGGTGCCCGCAGGGCACAGCGCCGCCAACAAGCTGAGTGCTGGGCCCTCAGGAGGAAGGAGGAGGTCACGGAGCAGTTCTGAGCTGAGTCCAGGGATGAGACGTGCTCAGCACACTGCCCCTGAACCCCAGTCAGCTGGAAGGCAGCCCTGCACAGTCTGCACAGAGACCCCCGCCCGCGCAGCCGTGTCCCCGAGGCTCCCACCAGCCTGGGGTGGCCAGAGCCCTCCAGCACCCTGGGGCTGCCGAAGGGGAAGAGGAGCCTTCACCCGCGCACAGTAACGGCTCTGCCTGTCCCCGTGCTCTAACCTGATGGGCTAATCAGGATCCGGGCCACACAAGCCCCTGTGAACCTCTGTTGAGTCCTCTGAAAGCTGATAAAAGCTGAGGACCATCTCTGCCCAAACCGTACCTTGGCTGACACGCACGTTCCCGGAACTCATCCGGGGGGCAGCGAAGATCCAAACCCACCCTGCGTGTCCAGATCCCCCACAGCCCTCAACCCGAGGCGCTATCCATACGCAGCCGCCGAGGGCTCTCTGCCAGCACAGGCCCCAGCACCCCGCGGCCCTTGGTGAGCAGGGGAGGCCGGTCCCTAAACCCAACAGCCAGAATCGCGGGACGTAAGTCGGGGTGCTGGCGGGGAGCCGGCCTCTCACAGGCGCCAGCATTCCCTAGGGCCCTCAAGGTCTTTTATAAATCCCTCGGCCAGGTCGGCAGCCAGAAATAGCTCAGGCCATCGTAGAGAACAGCCAAGGCTGGGGACCACCACCCCAGACCCACGGGCGCCAGCGAGCGGGCGGGACCAGCTGGCCTCCGGCACAAACAACTCCTGGGCGCCAGGCAGGGCAGACGGCAGCCCTCAGGCGGCAATGACCTGGGCCCGCTCGCGGTCGGATTCCCCGTGTAAGGGACCGAGCTGCCTGAAGTCCACTCTGACCCGTGCCTGGTGGGGTTCCACGCAGCTGCTGAGGCTGCCAAGGAAGCAGGTGCCGCCCAGGTAGCAAGGGGCACCGAACAGCAACCGCCACTCAGATGCCCTGGGAGACGCCCAGGGAGGGAGCAGGGGGTGAGAGCAGGGGCCTGGGGGGAGCTGGAGCCTCGGCAGGCGGAGGGGGGGCTGGGGCTCAGGGCCCGACTTCCTCCCGCCCCGGCCCCAGCGGCACCTACCGGCAGGCGCTGGCGGCTGAGACAAGCGACAGCAGGCAGGCCAGCAGCAGGCAGATGGGCCCCGAGGCGCGCTTCGCCAGCTCTGCCAGGATGCTGGCCTCCACGCCCTCCGACTGCCAGTGGCTCAACCGCACGGGGCTCTCGTCGAACCGGTCACTTCGGAAGAGGGCCTCGCTGCGCGCCACCGTGTCAAAGACGGCAGCCAAGCCGCCGGCACTGGCCGTGGCATCGCCAGCCTGGCGGTCGGGCAGGGCCGCGGGCGGGTGCAGCTGGGACAGCAGTACCTTGCGCTGGTCGTAGAAGACAAGCATGACCTGGTCCTCATGGGGGGTGCTGGGGCAGGCGGGCACCTGCCGGCGGGTGGCCGTGCAGCTCCAGGACTTGCTGCCCCTCTCCCGGCACAGCTGGAGCCAGGGCTCGTGGGAGAAGATGGCGCCCAGGCCCTCCAGGAAGCGGCCCAGGCTCTCCGCGGCCTCCTGGTGGCGGTGACTCCAGGTGCCCAGCACGGCCACCCCCACCCGGCTGGCCTGGCGCGCCTGAGCCAGGAGCTCCTTCACCTGGACGGGGACGAAGGGAAAGTGCACTACCGCCAGGACCACGGCGCTGCTCTGCTCCGGGACCCAGCGCCCCACCAGCAGGCCGCTGTCAGCCGAGGCGCAGCACGTGGGGAAGAAGGCCTTGAGCACCATGCCGGGAGCTGGAAGAGAGGGGAGGGGCTCCGCTCAGGGTCGCCGCCGCCTCCGGGCCACGGCCCCCCGGCCCCCGCAGCCTCTGGCTGGGTCCGCGGAGGTGCCGCCACCGCCCCCCGTCCCAGGCCGGGTACCGTCTTCCCCGTTTCAGAGACAAGCAGGCAGAAACAGGGCGAGGCTGCGAAGGGTGTGCAGGGCTGAACACGAAGGTTTAATTCTGGTTTTCAAAGAAAGTAATGAGAGTTTTCTCTGTGCAGCACGTGGAAAACGTCTGATCTCTTTAACAATGAAGGTAACGCACACGGCAGCCTAATGAACCTCGATTTACTCACTAAGCGAGAAAGACTGAAGACGACAGTTTAAACGCGTAACTGCTGGGCTGAGGGAACCCTATGTAGGCATGTTGCTGGCGGCCGCAGGCACGGGTGAGGGAGCCCCATAATGCACCAGAGGAGCTGCTCTGGGCTGTGCCTGTCGCCATGTCACCGTCACTGGGTTCCCGGCAGGGTGCCTGCTTCCTCTTGTCACAGTTGGGGGAGGCAGCCATCTAGACATGGGGATCCTGGAGAATGGCGGGCCCCCCCCCCCCGTTTTCTCTCCAGCAGGGGGTACCAGGCTTCCTGGCCTCTCACAACCTTCACATGGCCCCTAAGCACCAAGAACGGCCCCAAGTGGCTGTGACTCCTGAATTCTGGGAGACCTCAAGCCTTGCCTTGCCCAGAGGTAACCTGACCAGGGACGCGGGTCTCCGAGCAGCCCCTCCCAGACGGGACCGGGTGGGTGACAGGCCCTCACCCAGCAGAGCACTGAGGGCTTCACCTTGAAGCCCGCTCCTTCTCAGACACTGCCCCCCTCAACCTTGGCAGCACGAGGAGCACAGCAGCCGCCCCGCGTGCAACCCCCAAGCTGGAGCCCGTACCTGAGGGAGGGACACAGGCCTGGGACGAAGCCCACGTCTCACCAGGTCCTCGGGGACATATGTGTTGGGACGGCAGGACATTTCACCCTTTGCCAACCTGTTGGGGGGCTCTGGGAAGGGCCTTCCACAGACACAAAGACCAGGGCTCAGGACATCACTGGTATGGCTGCTTTCCTCCCCTGCAGGGGCCCAGACTGGGGCTGGAAGGTAGGGGCCTCTCCCCGCCAGTTATACAGGGGGCTTCCCGCAGCTGTGGGTTCCAGCTGAGGAGCGTCCTTCCGGGCAGAGCAGCAGGACTCCCAAACGCCCCCTCCTCACCAAACGACTGGAAAGGGAAGCCAGTAGCAGATGCCAGGAGGGGACGGCCTGGAGTCCCACAGCAGCCTGGGCCAAATCCCTGCGGCCACTATCAAGGGCATCGAGGGCCAAGTTCTCTTCCTGACCCTCTGGACAGGGGCCATTGTGAGACCTGGGAGGAAGCCAGCAGCTCTGGCTTGGTGACCCACAGGGGGACCAGACATCCCAGGCTGAGCCTCTCAGTGCCAGCCCGTTGAGACACACCAGCTCAGTCAAGTGACACCCTCACGCCCTGCTTGGTGACCCCTTCCATGGGACCCAAAGAAAAGCACCCATAGCTACTGCTGAAAAAGAACAATTGGCCCAAAAGCAAACAGAGACTCTGGGGGGAAAAGCTGCATCTGTTGGAACAAAGGTGTTTTCACTTCGGGAAACTTCACTGAGTTGTGCGCATACGGTGCGTGCATTTTCTTTGTACGTGTTATGCTTCATCTACAAAGTCTGCCTCGGGAGGAAGAAGAAGAAGAAAAAGCCCCTCTCGTGGAAGGAAGAGAGCAGAGGGCAGAGGATGGCGTTCTTATCTGTGGGGCAGCGAGAGAGGAGTCTTCACACATCACAGGCGGATTCCCACCCGCACCCCTGCCTCAGCCTCTGGGAGGGATGAACACAGACAAGTCTACTCAGATCAGACATCCAGAGAAAGAAGAAAGAGCAGGCAATCGATAGCAGGGGTGCGGAGAGGGGAGGGCAGTAACTCGGACAAGGCGCTCCTCTTGGAGGCGGCAATACAGAGCAAGGGCCCTCGCCCAGGAAGCCTCCTCTGTTAGGAATGCCAGCGAGTGCGCTTCCAGATGTCCCAGATCTATCTGGTGACAGGTCCCCGGAGCTGGGACATCCACAGGGTCTCCCGGGCGGGGTGGTGCGTGAGCGGCTGCTGAGGAAAAGTGCAGAGGGGACTGGGGGCTGGGGGGGGGGNCATTCACTTTTACTCCATGTCGTTTGTGCTTAAGAAACCAACAATTCTCCCCCTGCGTCCGGTACACAGTGCTTTCTCTCAGTCACTGCACAAGAACGGAGTCTACGATTCTGTTTTGGGGTTTTTTGGTGTTTTTTTGTTTTTTTTTGGTTTTTTTTTTTAAGTAAGCTCTAGGCCCAACGTGGGGCTCGAACCTCGCCCCTCCGCCCCCGAACCAAGTGGCCCGCCCTACCGACTGGGCCACCAGGCGCCCTGCCCGCGGTCGGGCCGCCGGCGAGCTCCGAGGCGCGTTTGCGGACCCTGAACGCCCTTCCGAAGGGTCCAGAGCGCGGGCCCGGCCCGCGGCGAGCGCGCCGCAACCAGGCTCCGCGCAAAGCGCGCCCAGCGGCCTCTCCCGGGCCCCACCTTACGGACAAGGAAACAGAGGCTGCAGCGGCGACCGGCCCGCCCCGCCCGGGGAGTCAGGGCCCACAGCCCCGGGGCGAGGGGGGGGGGGCGCCCC
>NW_027529647.1:3989557-3992349 GCF_008692635.1 Crocuta crocuta
CCGGCGTTGCCGCGCGACGGTCCGGCCCCCAAAGGCGCCCGACCTGCCCGTCGGCCCCGCCCGAGCGTTCCGCGTCCGCAACGTTCCAGTCCCGGGAGTCGGTGGCATGTGCGGCATCCGTGTCCCCTCCCCAGCTCTTGTACCCCCTCCAAGTCCACCCGCAGTGTCCCCAACACCACCGCCTTCCAGTCCCCCAACTTCTCACAGCTGCCAAACCTCCCCCGTTTTCTCATCTGAGGGACCCAGTGGATCTGGCTTTTGAGGGTCCCCAACCTCACCTGGCCACCACCCTCCAAGGGTGAAAGCACCCCCAAACCCTGTGTGCGGTTGCAAAAGGAGCTGCCTCCCCAGCCCCAGGCTGGCGCCTCCAAAGGGGTCTCTGCAAAGGGACGCCCCCAGGTCCCCTCAGGGCTAAGTGGGCTAGAAAGGCTGCACCAACTGGTTTGATCGCCAGAGGTGTCCCTGGCCTCTCGAGCCCCAGGGGACAATACCCCTAACACCAGCAGCGAGGGATAATGTTTATTGAGCATCTACGGCACATGCCTCCTTACATTGACCCCTTAATCCCGCCATCCACAGGGGCTGGAACATATGAAGGGGACTTTGTCAGACAGAGGCATTCTCCTGGTGACAGACTGGACCAGGTACTGTCCCCTCCCAAAGAGTCCCCCCACTGGAACTGGGGACCTCCTGGGCCCCAGACTCAGAGGAAGCCCTCACCTCCCGTCCCTCTGGGGCCTCGTTTGCCCATTGTTCTCAAGTAACAGGAATCTCTCCTCATAGGAAGGCTCCCCTGTCTTGACTGCAGTCTGGAATCTTCCCAGCACCCCCCACCCATGAGCTTGGAGAGCCTGCAGAGGAGAAAGCGAAGGTTCACCCTGAGAGATAGTCTTACACGGGAGCAGGAGGCTGGGGGTGTGGAGGCTCCCAGCCCAGCCACGTGCCGCCCCAAGGTGCCTCAGTGGTGGGCCCTCCTCTGCTTTCCCTTACCTCAGTTAGGCCCAGAGGAGCTGCAAGAGGCTTGGCGTCTGGGGTGCCTCTGAGGATGGGGAACAGTGAGGAGCCAGACCCCTGCCCAGCCCAGCCCAGCCCAGCCCAGCCTAGCCTTCCCTGCCTGCTTCTGTCTGATTAGGAGGCTGGGGCACCCAGCCCAACACATCAACGATCTCCAGGCTTCAGCTGCTGGTGTCAAAGCTCAGGCACCCCAGGCCCTGAGCCAGCAGGACCAGGGCCTGAGCTGACATGGCGGCAGGGAGTTTTGGTGCCTACTAAACTGGTGTGTGGAGAGGACCCGATGTTGGAGGCTGTGCCCCTTGTCGGGGAGGCTGGGAGGCGGCAGGTTTGCGGCAAGTCTAAATCCTCTCCAAGAGGAAGACAGGGGCCAGCCCAGGGCCTGGCACACCGGGTGCTCAGTAAATGTCAGCCCATGTGTCCCATCAGAAAGGCACGGCCGGCACCCTGGAGGACCCCACCTCCCTGAATGTCCCTCCCACAGTGGTCTGGGGCCCTGGGGGCTGGGCCCACATGCACTGAGGGGCTGCTCCCAGCCGAGCCCACGGGTCAGGCCGGCTCCGAGTGGTACTGGTACACCTTGATGCAGTTGTCTCCTGCATCTGCCACCACGAGCTGGCCCTGAGGGGCACAGGCCACACCCAGGGGCCGCCCCAGCCCCTCGGACACCAGGCAGACGGGCGCCCTGGCCCGAGGAAATCGGGTCACACGGCGCCCTTGCTCATCTGCCACAATGACACCACCCTCCACATCAGTGCATACGCCTGCTGGGTTCCCAAAAGCGTGCCCTGTGAGACCCCCCAGGGAGCCCAGGGGCTGGCAGGCACTGCCGAACAGCCACACGTCCCCAAACTCCTCACTCACGGCGAGGCCCCCGTCAGGCCCTGGGCCCACCCAGCACGGGCCCTGCAGACCCGGCATGGAGGCTGGGGCCAGTGGCTCCAAGGCGGGGCTCAGTGTGAGGCTGTGCACAGCCCCAAGCGCATAGTCTGTCACCAGAAGGCGGCCAGCGGCATCCACGGCCAGTCCCCGGGGGGCCGGGTAGGTGCCCACCGTGACCCAGCGGCCTTGGGGGGCCCGGGCGGCGTGCTGAAGCGCACGGACAGCCCCACGGACGAGATCGCTGACCACCACGAGCCCAGCAGCCGTCACAGCAACGTCCTCCGGCACGAAGGCCCCGGCCCCTGGCAGATGGCAGGGCAGGTGGCAGATGGAACGTCCCTCGAGGTCCATCACGTAGACGCAGGGCGCAGCCCCGGCCGTCAGGAAGAGCAGGCCGTCCGGGGAGCAGTGCAGACCCCGGGGGCCCCCCGCAGCCCCCACCGGCACTGGGATCCGTCCGAGCAGCCGGGGCTGCCGGGGGCGGGGGGGGCCTCCGGGCGGGGCCAGCTCTAGGGGCAGCTGGGCCGGGGAGGCCGGGGACAGCGAGGTGGTGGACAGAGATCAGTCTCGGCCCCTCTGAGCTGAGTCCCTGCGGCGGGGCCGGGTGTGGGGCTGCGAGAGAAATGATGTCTGCTGTGGGCCGAGCAGGGCCTCCCCCTCCCCCCACCCCCCTCCCGGGGTCCCTCCTGCTTTACGCATGAGGAGCCTGAGGCATGACGGTGGGGAGCCGGATTCACACCCGGTCCCGCAGGTCCCGAGTGCTGCCACAGTCCGCCAGCCTGGCAGCGGACCCCTTTTCCCAGATGTGGCCCCTGGGAGACACGGGCCTGCGGAGGTTGGGTAGGTTTTTCTCTGAGGCCCGGATGAGCTCGCAGGCCTTGGGAGGTCCCGAGGTGGTG
>NW_027529647.1:3992360-3995744 GCF_008692635.1 Crocuta crocuta
GGTGGGGACAGATGGGCAGTCTTTCTCAAACTCATCTGCCCAAGGGACCCTGCCTTCCCTCAGGCAGAGAAAACGACTCTTCCTGGGGGCAGTCCAAGGGTCTGCCATTGTCCCCACAAAGCCCCTGGAAACTTCCGACCCCTGAAGGGTTAGGCAGGGGGCCTTTCCTGGGCCTTGCCCGCTAGCGCCCAGAGAGGCTGGGTGGGGGCCTCCTACCTGGGCTAGTCTCCCTGGGCCCTGCTCCGGCAGCGGCAGCCTCTGTTGTTGGAAACTGGACTCTGAGGGAGGGNAAGCTCTGTGAGGCCCTGAGCCGCTAACCCCCCTGGAGGCGCCCCGGTGCTGCCGCATTCCTGCCTAGGGTACTTCCTGCCGGCTTCTGGGACATTCTTCCCACTGCCCCCACCTTGTCCGGAGCCCAGCCCACCCTTCAGGGAGGCCCACACAGCCCTCCCAACCCGCCCTGATGCAATTCGTGGGTTTGCTGCTCAGGGGGCACTGGGCCGGGCACGATCACGGGCGGGACCCTGAGGAAGGGGCTGCACTCTGCACCTGGCTCTCAGCACAGTCTGGGGCGGGGAGCCTCCGGGGCCTCATCCCGCCCCCCCAAACCTGCGGGGCTGCATCCTGCGTCTCTGATCTTGTTTCTACACCTGGGAAACTGGGCCGATGCCCCTGAGCTCAGGTCTGCTGGGGGGTGATGAGCAATCTGGGTGCAGTAGACACAGGGGGTGCCGACAGAGAGCCAAGGAGGGCCAGGCCTCCCGACAACTCCCGACTCAGCCCGCAGCCCCCGCAGCCCCTGCAGCCCCCGCCAGGAAGCCCCTGGAGGGCGGGGGCGGGGTCAGCCCCCGTCTGTGGCTCCCAGCACTTCCCGCCCGGCTGGCTCTGGACTCGGCCTCTTAGTGCCCCGCACTGGGGTGGCCTGCGATGCTATCTGCTGCCTGGCCCACTTAATGGGGCAGCCGCAGGTCCTGCTCTGACTGGCCCCAGCCCGGCCGGCCCGGCGGGGGGAACAGGGAGGGACTGCCCTCCCTGGGGCCACTCCCGGGTGGGCACAGAGGTATGGCCAGCTCCCGGGAGAGAGGAGTGATNCCTCCCTCTCTGCCCCCTGTCCCTGCCTGTGGGAAAGGCCAGTGTGGCCGTGCAGGGAGGGAGGCAGTGAGCTGTGAAGGCCACCGATGCCTATCGTGGCTGCAGGGGCTGGCGGGGGGCCAGCGAAGGCCACGCTGGGCAAGCAGCCCCGGGCCACGGAATGTGGGTGCACCATTTAACCACAGAGGGAGCAGCCTCCAGCATGAACCTGACATTAGGGCTGCCCTGCCAGATGCGGAGGCTGGAGGCCGGCCCAGGGGTCCCTGTCCACCACCCGCGTGCGAAACACAGGCCTGGCTAGCCACCAGACCGTGTGCACGTAGCTCCCCACCTCTGCTTGCCTTACCCCCCGCCGATGGAAAGCCCCCCCACTTGGTCTTCAGACTCTGGCTCTCCCGGGGAGGAACCGGCCTGCAGCAGGCAGGTCAGGGCCCGAGGGTGGATACCCAGAGGCCCAGGACACTGCCCGCCTCAGATGCTGAGGCTGGGGACACTCCCAGGGCCGAGAGTGTCCCGGTGGTGACGCTGGAGCGCCAGGGGAAGAAGGAGGCCCAGACAGGCGGTGTGAAGATGGTTTTTATTTTAACGCCCACTATTGAGATCAGTAGGTAGCTATGACCCTCCGCTGTCCCTCGTGGCCGCAGAGATAGGCCACAGCCATGGCACGTCAGTCCACGGGCATGCGGGACAGGCTGTAGGCCACAGCCCCGGGGCTGGGGCAGGCGGGGGCCCAGGCAGCGGACGCGGGGGTGGAGAGGGGCGCCTCTCTGTGAAGAGCAGAGCTAGCACCGAGGCTGTGGTGAGACCTCGGCACCAGGGACAGCCTCAGGGGGCCAGGAGCCTGCAGGCCCGCCACGGGCACCCCAGCTGCTGCCAGGGGTGACAGGGTCCTCTGGGGCCGGAAGGGGGAGGCCCGGAGGGGGGACACTGGAGTCAGCCTCACACTTGGTGGTGTGGCCGGAGAAAGGCTCAGCGGGTGCAGGGCCCAGCATGCTAGGTGGCTCGGGGGTCCCCTGGGCGAGTGTGGGGCCCAGCTCTAGCTGCCCCCAGGGCCCCACAGGCCCCTTGGGCCCCTTGGTGGACACCCGCTTCACAGAGAGGTCGAGGGGTGCATCCGGCGGCCGAACAGCCCGCTCCAGTGCCTGGTGGATGATGAGCAGCTCCTGGCGGATCTTGCCCAGCTGCTCCCGCAGAGGCCGAGGGGCCAGGCCCCCAGCAGGCGCCAGCTGCCCCAGGCGCTGCTCCACTCTGGCATAGTCACCCAGGGCCCGAGTCAGGTCGTCACCCATGTGCCCTGGGCCACCTGGCACTAGACCCAGGGGCTGCTGGGGCAGGAGGGCCCCAGGGCCTGGGGGCTCGGGGTTGCTTGGGTCCTTGTCCTCAGGCCAGAGCATCGTGGAGGAGCCAGCACGCAAGCTAGGGGGTAGAAGCCGGTCAAGAGGCCGCACTGCACCTCGCCGTGTGCCCAGTCCCTGCCCCACATGCCCCGTGGTCCCCCCAACCCCTTTCAGCCTGGCTGAGGGCCTTGGCTTCCCCTCTGTAGGCTGAAGCCCACATTCTTAGCAAGTAAACTCAGAAGGGGGCCCAGCCGCCCTGGCCAGCTCGCCTCCCACCAGGGCCAGCTCCCAGCCCCCATGCCAGGGGCCCCAACACCTACCTGCCCTGGGAGCCAAACTTCACCGCGCCACAGGGGCCCTTCAGGGGGTCCAGGCCGCTTCCCAGGGGCAGCCTCCTTTTGGGGTCAGTCTGGGCAGCCAGCTCCAGCTCCCCCCCCGGCCCTGAGTCCGTAGGGGCTCCGCCGCGGGGCCAGGGCCTGCCCAGCCCAGGGGCCAGAGTCCCAGGGGGCCCCTTTGGGGGTGCTGGGGGCTTGGCAGGGGCAGCCTTGCCTGCTGGCAGCCCCAGGGCATGCTCCAGGAGCAGGGGGTAGTACAGGCGGGGCACCAGGGCAGGGCGGTCGGCTTGTGGGGGAGGGACAGTGGAAGCCGGTGTCAGCAGGGGGCTGGCCGGGGCCAGAAAGGGCATGTGGGCCGCGGCGGCCAAGGAGGGCCCCAGGCAGGAGAAGAGACCCGGGGCGAGAGGGCAGTTGACACCCAGCAGGGACAGATGGAGGCTCTGGGCCTCAGGGAGCTCACCGGGGGCCGGCGGGGGGTAGCAGGGGACCCTGCTCTCAGGGCCCGTTGCGGCCGCGTCCAGCACAGCCAGGCCCCCAGGGCCCCGGCTCGGCCCGGGCTTCCAGGACTCGGCCGGGAGCCCGCCCAGGGCCACACCCTTCTGAGCACCCCTGCCTGCAGG
>NW_027529647.1:3995824-3998895 GCF_008692635.1 Crocuta crocuta
GCAGCAGAGAGAGAGAGTCCTTGCAGAGGCTGTACTTCATGTGGTTGTAGAGGTGCGACTTCTCCAGGCAGGTGAAGGGGCACTGGAAGCACTTATAGTTGTAGGGCTTGCCCCACGGCCGCGGGATGTAGTGCGGCTTCTTGGGCTTGCGAGCCCTCGCCCGCGCCCCTGGGCCGGGGCGGCAGGAGCCCGCCTCGCGGGACATGGTGACCTGCTAGCAGGCGGGGCCCGGGGCCATGGCCACNCCCTCCTCCTCCGTTCTGCTCCCCGCCCACAACTAGGGGCGCCAGATGTGGCAGATAAAAATGCAAGACACCAGTTAAATCCGACTTGGGTAAACAGCAAATACTTCTGTAGTGGAAGTATGTTCTAGCCGATATTCGGAATGTGCGCTACAACACCCCCATCGCGTATCTGGAGTCTAAGGCTGACTGAGCATCCCGTATTTCACGGCGGGCCCTGCCCTCCTCGCCACCCCCCACCATGCCCATCAGCCCCCAGTGGGTCCATTTTGGGGATGAATCGGTCCACCCGCGCCTGAGTTTCCATCTATCCGTCTACCCGATGGGCATTTGGTGAGTGACTGGAAGCCAGGTCTGAGGAGGCCCGTTCCTGGGACACCAGCCCTTCATCGTCTCGCTCCCCTCCGGAGGCCACGCTGGGAAGCAGAGATAAAAGCTGCCTAGATGAGACACCGGCAGCGGGCTCTGAGTCTCACTAGCACTGTGTGCGCATGTATGTGTGTGTGTGGGGTGCGTGCGTGCGTGTTCCTGCTCGGGCAGGGCGCTGGGTGCGCAGTGCGGGTCCCTGAGGGGGTCAGCCTCCCATGGGGCCAGGCCAGGCTGGGGGGCGTGGATGGCCCAGCGCGGCCCTACGGCATGGCCACCTGCTCAGCCCGGCTCCATCTGGGTGGCTTCAGGCAGGTCAGCGGCCGAGCCCGCAGCGGCCACGCTCAGCCAAGACCCTCCTCTCCCCACGCCCCACGCACTTGCTCGCAAGCCGCTCCACACGCCATCTGGGCCGCCACCTGGGCCCTCCACAGCCCCAGCGCGCGCCTGCATGGGGCCCACCGTGAGCGTGCGCACACCGGCTTCGGGTCTGTGCACACAAGCGTTGCAAGGCTCCAGACGAGCCCTTACCCAGAGCCTGGAGGTGCGGCTTCTGCACGGCTGGGCTGACTGGGAACAGAGTCGGCCGCCAAGATGCATGGGGCCGGTGAGCCCACCCACCGCCACGCGCACACACGCGTGCGCACACACTGTGGGGCTCACACGCTACTCAGAGTGGGCACAGCGGCTGTGAACATGAAAGCACTCACAGCAGAGCCAGGGTGTGAGTAGGCACTCGGACACACTCAGGTGAGTGTGCACATACACATCCGAGGACCCTCTTACAGGTGTGGACGCACATACACTCGCCCTTTCCCCCAGGGCTCAGGGATGGCCAGTGGGTTGAGCAGGGCAGGGCTGGGGGAGTGGGGCAGCCCCTGGGAACGGGCCGGTCTCCTCACCAGCCTTCAGGCTCTGCACACAGCAGGCAGTCATGTCTGCTGTCCCCAAACAGCGGGAGGACACCCCCAGTGCGGGGACGGCCGGGCGGGGGGTGGAGAGGGCTGCCCATCTGCAGGGGCCCTTCAGAGGGTGGTGGGCATGGCAACCACCGGGGTGCGCAGGGTGGGGCAAGCCCGCAGGGCCTGCGTGGTCCGCCTGTCCATGTCCCGCAGGGGATGGGGCTCAGAGAGAGGTGAGGGGTTGGGAGGAGGGGGCAGGCTCCCCGAGGGGCTGTAGACCCTCTTGGACTTGGCAGTGGGTGCAGAGGTGGGCCCCATCCCTGTCCCCCGAACCCTCCCCGAGACACAGATGACAAATGGGCACATGTGCTTGGGAGACAGAGGCGGCTGTGCTGGGGCCATCGATCACCCAGCCCTGGGAGCCACACAGCTGTGCCGCCTGGTGCCCATCTCCCCGCCAGGGCCCTGGACTCCGGAGGTGCCCACACTCCCTCTTCAGATCAGTCACCTGGGCGTGGGGGCGGGGGGCTTGTTCAGGAGCTGTCTTAGCAGCTATTGACCCCACGGGGACCCAGAGGATGCCTGGTACCCCCCGCCGCATGCTTGTGCACAAGCAGAAGACACCCCCAGACACTAGCACGCACCCACACACACCCAGAAACACATTCATTTGCACACGTGTCCCAACCCGTGACTGGGTGCGTGCTCCCCAGCAGCCTGCACCCCCAGTGTGCTGGCCCAGCCCCCTGAGCCCGCTAACCTTTTCCTGTCCTGGAGGGAACTGGTGGCTGGGGAGTAGCGGGAAGCCCAACCCCAGGGTGGGAGATGGGGGCGCCCAGCGCCTGCAGCCCCAGCCAGCCACGGGGAGGGGGGTGGACTCCCCACCTGAGAGCTGGGAGCACCCCACAGCGTTTGGTAGAGAGGGCGTGACCCAGGCTCGCCTTGGCTGCGGTGGAGANAGGCGCAGGTGCGCGGCCGAATGAGGGGCTCCTGGCACCGCCCCCGCCCCCGTCGCCTGCGGGCTGCTGCGGGGGTGCAGCAGAGGCGGCCAGGTCTCCCGGGGTCCCCGCAGCGGCGTGACGGGGTGTCAGCGGCCGAGGTGGCAGGGAGAGGGGCCGTCAGCACTCATCCGTCAGGGCAGGGCGCCGGCCCCTGACAGCCGCCCTCCTGAGCCAAGGCCTGGAGGCTGAGCCCTGGGACAGGGGGCGCCCAGAGCCAGCCTGGGGAGGGCGGCAGCCCGGCGGGGGGTCGCGGTGGGAGCCCCGACCAGCCAGGAGACAGAGCTGAGCCCCGAGAGGGCTGCAGCCCAGCGCCGCGCAGCAGGCAGTGGAGCAAACCTCCCCGCGCCGCCAGCTGTCTCTGGCCAAGCCTCGCCTCCAGAGCCGTGTCCTCTTCTCCGAGCAGGACGCTTAGGGATCTGCGCCCGAGGACCCCTGCCCTGCCCACCGGTGGCTCAGGGACGGATGGGCACCACGGGCTTGCCTCCCCCTTCTGTGAACATCACCCCTCCCCACGCTGACAGGTGCCCAGGCCCTGCCTCTTCGTTTGCAGGACGGGTCAT
>NW_027529647.1:3999141-4001990 GCF_008692635.1 Crocuta crocuta
TTGGGTATCCAGGACCCCTGCCCCTAATGTCCTCACGGCCAGACCTGTTTCCAGCCCACCTCCCAAAGCACGCCCAACTCCGTGTCGCTCCCCAGGCTGCTGAAACCTAACGGTCAGGGGTCCCGCTTCGTAGAAATGCCCCTGACCGGCGGGTTCCACTCCAGATGCGAGCACAGACACGCTGGGGCAGGGCCAGGCCGTGTCTCTCGCGGGGGGTGTCGCCTGGGTTTGGGGACGCGTGCGATGGTACCGTTTCAGGCTCAGGACAGCATCCGCAGCCAGAGGGCGGGGGGCTGCTCCAGGCCGGCGCCGTGGAGGCACGGAAGGCCCTGTAGGGTCTACTTGACCCTCCCTGCAGGCTCAGGTACAGCCTTTCCTGGGGTGTCCCCTGCTAAATTTGGGGGGCAGGGGTACCTTGGGGAAGGAAGGAGTGTCCTCTGGGGGCCTCTGTGTTCTACCTCAAGTGGGGCAGACAGAGGAGAGCACTGGACCCCGGGAGGCTGACCTCAGTTTCCCCGCCTGCGTGGGAGGGAGGGAGGGAGGCACCGGTCTCCTGGGGCTCTGCTGACCACGGCAGCGTCTGTAAGGAACGGGCCCCAGGGGTCTCTCTCCTTTCTGCCCTAGCGTCCCTTCCCTCACCCCACCTGAGGGGACCCAGTTCTCCTCAAGTCCGAGGGGCAGGGCTGGGGGCTGAGTGGCACCGCGTGGCGGCCTTGTCCGCTCCGCCTGCCCCAGCTGACCGGCTGACCGTGCAGCCAGCCCTAGGCCGGGGGACAGCTGGCGTGGCCGTCGCGCCAGCAGCCCCGCGGAGAGAGGAGGCCAGGAGGCCTGGTCCTTCTGTGCTCAGAGCCCTGGGTGTGCTCCGTCGGGCCTGGGCCCCTCATCGCCGGGGCACGGGTCACCCAGAGACGGTGTATCGGGGGCATCCCGGCCCCTGTGTCCAGGGACGGTTCTGTGCTTCCCCGCACCTCACTGGCTGACCCTCCGAGGGCCTGGGAGAGGCTACAGCCACCAGCACGGGGGGAGGGCTGGTCGGGAAGGAGCCTCGTGCGTCAGGAAGCGCCCGTCCCGGCATGCGGAGAGGGCGGCCCGTCACCCCCGGTGACCAAGGGGCCCCAGGAGGGTGTGTCGGCGCCGGCCGGAGGCCACCGCTGTGCATGGGCCCCTCCAGATGCGTAAGTAAGGGGACGGGTGGGGTCGTCTCCAGAGGAACTCGCCCCCAGGGGCATGACTGTGTGCACTTCTGGGCTTCGGGGAGGCGTCTGCGGAGGGGTGGTCCCGAGAGCCCGGCTCTGGCTGCAACCCAGCGGTCTCTGCGCGGGAGTGTGAGGCAGGCCGGGCGTCAGGCGCACAGGTGACACCAGCTGTGGCCGGGCAAGGCCAGGCACCGATGCCAGCCCCCCGCACCTCTGCACCCACTGCCCGAGGCAGTCTCGAGCACGTCTGCCCGCTCGTAGCGGGCACACCTGGTGCCCGTGGCTCGTCGCATTTTCCACTCAAGAGTGGGGCCTGAGGGTGGGTCGTCACCCTCGCCCTGGGACCCACCCCACACGTGCTGCAAAGAGCTTGGGCCTGCAGAGGGAGCCCCTCCCCCCCAGGCAGTGACAGGGACGCCCGCGGCTTCGGGGCTTGGTCACTCATGTGGCCCTGAGCTCTGAGACGCCTGCCACGTTCCCCTCATTTGCAGCGTGGGTGGGAGGAGGTTTGGTCTCTGGGTGCTTCTGACACCAGTGAGGGCCTGGGGAGCAGCCTCGTTCTCGGCTGGTCCTGGCGTGGGGCGCGATGGGGACCCACAGCCCCTCCCTCTGACCCCAGCCAGAGCCCAGTCTTGGCCATTCACCTCCTCCGCCCGGCTTGCCCACGGCTGTCCGCCTGTCACCTCCATTAATGCCGGTACATCCGTGCCTGGGGGGTGGGGGGAGGCGAGTGGTCAGGGCGGCCGGCAGGGACGGGGCCGGCAGGGGGCAGTGGAGCGGGCTCACGGCAGGCCTGTCTGATCCCCGCAGGGCCCACACACAGCCCTCCCCAGGACAGGGGTAGGGGGCGGGCCTGCCTGCGCCGGGCAGCCCGGTCGAGGTGCTGGAGCCCCCAGGCAGGGCTGCAGGGTCCGCGGGAGGGGCAGCACCATGCAGGAGGCCCTTGGTCCCAGAACCCGGGTCGTCCCTGTTTGAGGTGGCCTCAGGGACTCCTGGCTAAAAGGGGTGAGCCCAGGGCTTGGCCAGAAGGAGCAGGGTCCCAGCTGAGGGCCCTGGTGCTAAAGCAGACCTGTGGGGAGCCGCAGGGGGTTCACGGCGGGGTGGTGAGGGCAGCAGGGGAGCCAGGGGTGCGATGTGGGCAGGGCCGTGGGCAGGTCTGGGGTCCCCACCGCAGGCGTCACGAGGGCTGGGCAGAGTGGCTGGGAGGGGGCATGTGCAAGGCCTGGGGAATTCTCAGAAATCTCTGAGGGGCCCCTCCCTGACGGAGGAGGCCCAGCTGGGAAACCCCTGGCCCTGGGGACCCCAGGAGAAGCCCTCTGGCTCCAGCTCCCCCGGGGCCTGTGGAGGACAGTCCGGTGGCGGCAGCCCCAGCCTGCCCGTGCACGCTTTGCTGGGACCCTTGCCGCACGCTCGCACCCCTGGAAGCCCCCACGGCCCTTCCCACGGCTCTGTCCCCACACGTTGTGGGGCGGCTCTGTGCCCGGGCCGCTGGGAAGCGGGGGGCTCCTGGATGCTCCCTGGAGGCACAGCGAAAGAGGTGCAGCAGGAGTGAGCTCCCTGTCACGGGAGGCATGTGAGCCAGGGCAGGGGCCTTTCTCATCTCCAAGGGAGCAGTGTGGCCAGACGGGTGGGATGAGAGGCTCGGGCCTCCCG